>NC_056737.1:876259073-876598240 GCF_019279795.1 Protopterus annectens | reverse complement strand
CAGGTTCTCAATCTGTGTCTGCATCTTCTCAGCTAGCTAGGCATTCCATTAGGTGCAGGTGTGATGCAGTGGAGTTGTCTGCCAGGGCTGCAGCTTCTGCATCTGTTCTTGAAAGACATTCATGGTTAAGGCTCCAGTCATTACCTAATGACATAAATGCCAAACTGCTTGATGGTCCTTTAGATAATTCTGCCCTTTTTGGTGCAGAACTTTTCAGATCTTTACAGGAAAAAGTAAAGGAGCTCCAAGACTTAACACTTGCTTGTTTCTTCAGTCCCCGAATTCCATAGGGATTTTCTTACCAAGACCTCCTTTGTCAGAAGACCTGCGCATTCCTCCTCCTTGCTTCTTCTGGATCTAGGTCTAAGAAATTTTCTAGGAGAGCTCCTACAGCATAATCTGTTGCTCCTGCAACTTCTCCTCAGCAGCACTTTCAGGCAAGCAGTGGCTGTCTGTGGCAACCAAGCCATTCTTCCAAGTCATACGCATGTGTCTCTTCGCATTTGTCTCTCCCTTTCAACCTAGATGGAGATCACTCAGGCACTCAGGACTGCTGGGTCCTTTCCATCATCCAAAAAGGTTACTTTATGACTTGGAAGACTCTTCCACCATTTCTGGCAATCCCTCATCCCCCTTCCTGACAATTTCATCTCTTTCCTCAGTTACTAGCTCAACCCTTTCACCAAGGCATAGTCAGTGTTGTTCTACCAGAACAAAAAGGAAAGAGATTTTATTCCAGGATGTTTCTTGTTCCAAGAAAAGATGGTCCTTGGAGGTCTACCCTAGATCTCTCCCATTTAAACACCTTCCTGAAAGTGCCTTCTTTTCGGATGCTCTCTCTGCAATCTCTTTTTCCTGTGGTTTTTCCACACTCCTCCTTGGCCTCTCTGGATCTCAAAGATGCTTACTGACATATCCCAATTCATCATCAGTACAGGAAATTCTTATGTTTGTTGCTGGGTTCTTAGCACTCTCTGTTCTCTGCCTTGCCTTTTGGTCTTTCCACTGCTCCAAGGGATTTTGCCAAGTGCTTGACTCCAGCCATTGCTTTCCTGAGGATTCGAGGGATTTAGGTTTACCCCTATCTAGACGACCTTCTTTTTCTGGCCAACAGTTCGGATCAAATAAAAATAAACCTTGAACTCGCTATTCACTTTTTTCAGAGTCTGGGATTCACTATAAATTTCAAAAATTCCAGTGTTACCTCTACTCAGGGCCACATTTTTATAGGGTGCAGGTTCAGAGCAGATTTGATGTTTTTCCTTCCCTCAGAGAAGGTTCTCTCTCTTACAGGCTACATGGAGGCCCTTCTGCCTCTTCCATCCATCTCGGCCAGGGAATTTTTAAGATTGCTCAGATTTATGTATTCCACGATTCCCATGTTGCCTTTTGCAAAGCTGCACTTGAAGAAGTTTCAGTAGTTTCTTAAGACAACTTGGTCTCACCATGCTCATCCTTTAGATGTCTTGATTCCTCTTCTCCCTTGCCTGAAAACAGAGCTCCTTTGGTGGATCCAACAACTTTCTAAGAATCCAAACCTTCCTCTTCTCATTTCCCAGCCTTCTCAGCAGCTCTTCACAGATGCCTCAGATTTATGTTTGGGAGCAAGCTTTGCTTCCACCAAGGTTCAGGATCTTTGGTCCCCTGCTCAACAGAGGGAACACATCAACATCGTTGAGATGAGAGCCCTGATTCTGGCCTTGCAAACTTTTCACCCGCTTTTCTTGCAAGGTCTTCTCAAGATTTTTACAGACAATACCACTGTCTTATGGTACATAAACAAGCAAGGCAGGACCAAATCTTAGCTTCTTTGTCATCTAGCTCTGCAGGCATGGGAGCTGGCTATCCAATACAGGCTAAATTCTGCATGCTAAAAACAGCAAGATGTGGCAAATGTTAAGACAGACAGCAGGCTGCAAAATAAAAGGACCAGGATCCAAACCCAAATCCGAAAAAGTTTAGTAAAAACCTGTAGCGCCTCGGCAGTAGCCTTCAAAGGAGAATACAAAGCATATTCTGAGACTAGGGTTTAAATAATAAAACTAATTAAACAATTAACTGTTAAACTCTACATTGCACTCTACAATGAACCACCAGGGGTCAGTGTCCCAAATTTTAGTATAAACATGGTTTCTTTATACTAAAGGTTTTTCTTTGTACCAGAACCATATCTATTAAAAGGGATATGCTCTAAAATTGTACTTTGCAGACGCTCTGGATTTCCATTATGACATTCTCTGAAATGCATAGTAAGATGCAGATGCTTTCAAGCTTACCATTTTTAATATTCCTAATATGTTCCTGGACTCTAAGCTTAAAGGCCGTCTTGCTCTCACCTATGTAAAACATTCCCCAGGAGCATTTGAGTGCATAAATAAGCACCTTCTGTGTTACAAGAAAACATACTATTTTCTGTAAAATAAACTCCATTAATATGCTCAAATGTCTTAACATATTTACATATACATCTACCACAAGGAATAGTGCCTGCTAAGTTGGGAGTTCTATTTATTCTACAATCTGGTAAGGAAAATCCAGTATGTAGTAAGATATCCTTAAGACTTCTGCCTTCATGGTATGAAAACATGGGAACTTTATATAATATATCTGAAAATTCTTTAAACCTTAGTAGAAAGCCCCAGTAGTGAGGAATCATCTTTTTTACTTCTCCTGATAAGAGGTCATAAGTAGTGACAATATATATATTTTTTCTAAGGTTATCATCTTAAGTTAGCAGTAGATCTACTAACCTTTTGGTTTTTCACCCTTGCAGACCAATTATGAATGTTCTTTTTCACTTTATCCAGTGAAGCATGGGCAGTGTCTCTACAATACCCCCTCTTTATAAATAACTCAGCTGTTTTATATAGTTCACTGTCCAGCTCATTACTACTATTACATAACTTCACTTCACTCTAAGAAGCTTCACCATAAGATAGAGATTTCAAAAGGTGGTGGTGGGGGGTGGCTGCTACGGGTGTCCAGAAAATGAGCACCATCCTCAGATTTTCTGCATACCTTACATATTATCATTTTTCCTTTTAGCCCCCTTCCAAATGGATATCCAAAAAAAGTTACTTTTTTACCTAACTGTAGGCCATCAAATTGTAAAGAAAGTCTTTTATTCTGAAGATCATTAATGAATCACAATCTTTTCCTGACCCCCTTTACAAACAAAAATTGTCATCTATAAACCTGTAGTACTTAACTACATGTTCTTTGAAAAAATTATGTTGATGCAAATGGTCCAGGATACATGGGGGCAAAGGCTGCCCCCATGGCTGTACCTTTAAGTTGATGGAGTAATTGACTATCAAATTCAAAATTATTCTTTAAACAAAATTCAACTAACTCAGTTATATAATATGCAAAAGGACTTTTACCTAAAGTTTTTCTTAAGGCCACTAATCCAAATTGATGTTGAATGCTTGAATATAAGCTTTTAATATCGACAGTTAACCAATACATACCCTCTAATCATTGTATAGAAAGAACTTTAGAAAGAAAATCAAAATTATCTTTTATAAATGAAGCTTGCCTACTTACAAAAGGTAAAAGGAAATGATGTAAAAAAATTTCCATATTATTCAACAAATAATTACATGCTTACACTATAGGGCAGCCAGGAGGGTTGTGATATTTTTATAGACTTGGGCAAGCAATAGAATTTCATCGTTTCACAACCTTTGACATCAGATTTGTTGTTAACATCATCTGCTGTGAAATAGCTTAGCCTTAGTCCCTTATTCAATAGCTCTAAATACGTTCCAGTGTCCTCCTGATATTCCTTCATATCACTTTTCTTGTATGTTGCGCTATCATTCAGGTGTTCATAGCACATCTTAACATATGTAAAATGCATTATAACAACCTTATTCCTGTTAGCTGGTTTAAAAATAAGTTCTTTATTCCTACTTAACTTTTGTAATGCTTCCCATTCCTATTTTTGTCAAATTATAATTAACTTGATTTTTATTTTTTATAAAATTTTTGTATAATGATTCCAATGCAAAATTAATCATAGAAGAGAAATGTTGAACACCCTTGTGGGTCAACGGTGGAATAAACTGGCTTTTACACACACTTTTAGATGTATCTAGTTTACAATATGCATTCAGTGTGTCATTGTTTTCAAATTCAGAAAGACACAAATGAAAACTATCTTCTGATATACTTTGAAAAGAAATATCACTATCCCGAATAGCAGTATTATTTTCATTGTGCCAAAAGAAATTTATAAGATGTAATTTTCGTATTAAGCAAAAGAAATCTTTCTTAACCATATGTAATCTTGGAATAACAGTGGGTATAAATTTTAAGCAATGGTTTAAAAGTTCCATTTTGTATTAATTTAAGTCATAACCCTATAAATTAATAACATAATGTCTATTTTCAAAACTTTCAACATTCCCAAAGTTGTCATTAGCAACAACAGCAAACCTAACAGTCCCACAATTCGTTCCATCTAACCCATTTGTACATGTGTTGTATAGGTTGTTGTCCCTCAGGCATCTGTCTCTCATTAGACTCAGGGGCAGTTCTTGTTATTTTGTTACAAACATTTCCTGTGTTTCCAATCCTCTTGCCCTTCCGAAAAGTCTGATTCATATAATGGGAATGCTGGGCCGCTGGTAGCCCTGGGTAATACCCAGAGTCACTTTCCCATTCCGTGGAAACTTCAGAGCAAACACTGGAACTGCCATTATACTGTGGCTCCTCGTCCTGTTCAAAGAACCGGATGTTGTTCTGACGTAATTTATTATTTGTTCTCCACGAAAACACAAATAATCCTTCATATCACGATGTAATTTATACTTTTTTGTACTAAGCAGTTCTTCAAAATCTGTCATTTCATTCTTAATGTCATTAAGGCACTGCTCCATGCGATCAGTATCCAGCAGGTTGGAGAGGGTTTCGCAGACTGCAGTGATTTCTTCTTGTAGATTGATTTGTTTTAATCTGTCCCTTTCCACCAATATATTGATCCAGTCAATGGAGCAACGATGGGCAGCAGCTGCCCACCTTGCCTGAAATCTTTTATCATGTTCATCTTGGGGGTCGAAGGGCAAAGTCGGGTTTTTAAAGGCCCTTAGGACCCCTCGGTGTAATGTCTAACTCAAGATATCGTTGCAGACTCAAATAATTAAAGTGCACTGCTAACTCTTTAGACATGAGACTGTCCAATTTATCATACACCTCCCTGGTTTCAGCTGGTGAAGATCCACTCACCTGCTGCCCTGTGGAGGAGAATGTATTTGTTGTTCTCTGTTCGTCCTGTATAAACTTCTTCCAGGGTACAGCAGTTTCATCTTCCTGGATTGACCATTCAGTATTTCAGTCACTGAGTGGTGTAGTAAATTGATCCATAGTTCTCTGACTAGAATCAATAAAGTCTTGCCTAAAAATCTTAGGCACATTAAATGAAGGATCACTGGACATGGAGAAACACCAAAAACAACAAGATGTGGCAGACGTGAAGACAGCACGCTTCAAGCAATGATGATAAAATATAAGGACCAGGATCCAAACACCAAATCCAAAAAAGTTTAATAAAACCTCTAGCGCCTCGGCAATAGCCTTCAAAGGAGAATACAAAGCATATTCTGAGACCCTGGTTTAAATAATAAAACCAATTAAACAATTAACCATTAAACAATCAAATCAAATTAAAACTTTCCAGTTGCACTCTCTATCTATACCACCAGGAGTCAGTCACATATTTTAGTATAAACATGGTTTCTTTATACAAATGTTTTTTCTTTATATCAGAACCATGTCTATTAAAAGGTATATGCTCTAAAATTGTACTTTGCAGACCCACTGGATTTCCTTATGACATTCTCTAAAGTGTGTATAGCAAGAGGGCTTTCAAGCTTACCACTTTCAATATCCCTAATATTTTCCTGGACTCTAGGCTTGAAGGCCCTCTTGGACTCATCTATGTAAAACGTTCCACAGAACCATTTGAGTGCATAAAGAACACCTTCTGTGTTACAAGAATACATACTATTTGCTTTGAAATACACTCCATTAATATACTCAAATGTCCTACTAACGTATTTACATATAATACATCTACCACAAAGAAAAGTGCCTACTAAGTTGGGAGTTCTGTTTATTCTACAATCTGGTAAGGAAAATCCAGTATATGCTAAGATATCCTTAAGACTTCTGCCTTTACGGTATAAAAACAAGGGAACTTTATGTAATATATCTGAAAATTCCTTAAACCTTGGTAAAAAGCCTCAGTAGTGATGAATCATCTTTTTTACCTCTCCTGATAAGAGGTCACAAGTAGTAACTATATATATATATATATATATTTTTATAAGGTTATTATCTAAATTAGCAGATCTACTAACCTTTTGGTTTTTCACCCTTGCAGACCAATTATGAATGTTCTGTTTCACTTTATTCCAATGAAACAGTGTCCCTACAATACCCCATCTTTATAAATAACTCACCTATTTTGTATAGTTCACTGTCCAGCTCAGTATTATTACATAACTGCTTCACTCTAAAAAGCTCACCATAAGGCAGAGATTTCAAAAGGTGGAGGGGATGGCAACTACGGGCATCGAGAAAATGAGTACCAGCCTCAAATTTTCTGTATAACTTATCACCTTTCCGTTTAGTCCCCCTTCCAAATGGATATCCAAAAAAGTTACTTTTTTATCTAACTGCAGGCCATTAAATTGTTAAGAAAATCTGTTATACTGAATGCTGTATACTCCCCTCAGCTCAGTATTCTGTGGCAGATGCATTAAGAAAATCCATGACACAAGTGGCTACTTCACAGGGTGGGGGGGGGGTGTTCCTGGATCTAGTTCACCAGTGGGGTACTCCAGAAGTGGGTGTCTTTGCCTCCCCTCAGAACAGACAACTTCCTCTTTTTTGTGCCAGCGTCCCTCACCCTCAGGCTTGGAAGGTGGACAACCCTCTCTCTTGGAAGGGGATGTTTCTTTATGCACCCCCCCCTTCCCCCTCATTCAGAAAGTCCTGCTGAAAATTCAACAGAACAAACCAAAAGTCTTGTTGGTGACCCCCTTTTGGCCAAGACAGCAGTGGTTTCCTCTTCTGCAATTAGCCAGTGGCCATCAACACAGGTTGCCTTGCTGGTTGGACCTACTCACACAGGACAAGGGATCCTTGCTCCACCCACATCTGTCGACTCTACAGTTGACTCTGAATGATCAACTTCTGATTCCTTTCAGGCATCTGTTCTCACAGGACATGCTTAGTGTTTTGCAGGAGGCCAGGAAACCCAAGACTAGGAAATTTTAAATTTCCAAATGGAAAAGATTTTCTGTTTGGTACCAGGAAAGAAATCTAGACCTGCAGACATTTCAGTAGTGCTTTCTTACCTGTGTGAATTCCTTAATGGTGGTCTCTCTCATTCCACAGTGAAAGTCCACTGCTCTGCTCTATCTTCTTTTTGCCATTGACTGACACCTCCATTAGCTTCCAGACTGGAGGTTAAACTTTTCCTTAAAGGCGTCCTGTATATGAAACCCCCCAGGAAACTGGGGCCACCTCCTTGGGATCTCAACTATGTCTTACAGAAGCTTACCCAGACTCCCTTTTAACCATCTTCCTCTATTTCTCTAAAGCTTTGCACTTGGAAAACAGTGCTTCTGGTAGCCTTGACTTCTGCTAGAAGGGTTTCTGAGATTCAGGCTTTGATGGCTTCCCCTCCTTTCTTGGTATTCCACAAGGATAGTATGTCTTTGAGAACTAACCCATCTTTCATGTCATGCCTGAAGTGGTGAATGAGTGGTCTCATAATCATTCCATTCAACTGCACACCTTTTTTCCTTTACCACAATCCTTTAGTGAAAGGATTTTACATTCCTTAGATGTGCATAGGCAGCTTCGATTTTTACCTAGACAAAACAAAATCTATTAGGAAGTCTGATCAACTTTTTGTGTCCTTTCATCCCAGGGCTCTGGGTTTACCTGTTTCCAAACTATTTCTTCTTGGATTTCTAAAGCTGTTGTGTTTTGCTATGACTTTCGTGGGAAATTTCTAACATCCTCTGTCAGAGCTCACGCTACCAGATCTGTTGCCTCATCAGGAGCTTTCTTTGAAGGTCTGGATGCCCATTTCATTTTGGAGGCTGTTACTTGGTCATCTCTTCATACTTTTACTAAACATTACAACTTGAATACTATCTCTAGATCCGGGGCAGGGTTTGCTAGAGCAATTTTCCTTGGATTTTTAAAAAATATTTCTTCACTTTCTTCCTCTACCCCCTTCTCCTCCCTGGGTTCCTTCTGAGCTTTTGCACTCTCCCATATGTGAAGAATACTGCAACATTGAATAGAAGGACTGAAAAGTTGTGCAAATCCTACCATAACCACAGATGTCCTTCTCTTGTATTTTACAGTATTCTGTCCCACCCACCTTTCCCCCTACAACTTGTTCTCTACTAGGATGACTACCTTTTTTGTTTGGCCTTTGGACTCATGTTCCTCATGGGGCTGAATTATTCTGTGGATGGTATGTGCAAACGTCCCTTTTATGACTGACATTAGTGCCTACGTGTGACGTCCCATGTACTGACAGTGGCTGTAATCTGTTGTATACAGGCCAGACATCGGGTCAATAGGCAGATTACAACATATTTGTAAAGAATACCGCAGCATAGAAGAGAAGGACATCTATGGTTATTGTAAGATTTTACAAAACTATTCTATCTGCCGTCTAATTCAATAAAAAGTTTACTTACCCTGGAGACCAATCCTTTGTACTTGTCAGTGTTAGACTCTGCTCTTATTTATATTACTTCAGTTTATTGCATTGCCAAAAAATGTGTTCCCAGTCCTCTCTGGCCTGTTCTGCACTGTCTGGCTAGAGTGTGTAAACAGTTATGGTGACAGTTCAAAGCAAATGTCCTAAACTTTGTCAGTCTTTTAGACTGATTAGGGGTGTCATAAGTACATGCCCAGTCCTCTTCATTTATTTTGGGTACATCTTGACTCTGGTCTTTGGGGCAGTACATCCTTCCTGTGGTCCATTTATCCTTAATTAGGGTCTGATAATATTCCATATCAACTGATTGCCTGGATCTTCCTCCTGTCTAAATGAAATCAGCAGGTCCAGTGTGTTAGGTTTTTCTGAATCCCTTATTGGCTAACACTGCCTCATACATGAATAGCATATTGAGTTCTCCTTTTTATAGCTGATACAGTCTCTTTTTCCCTGATCCCAAAGCACTTGTATAGTTCTTTCCAATCCTTTTTTCTGTCCCCATTCTTCATCTCATCACAAAAATAAAATAATTTCTCACTTTCAGTCTATGTAGTAACACACACAGGGATGTTTAACCAGGTCTATAGGTCACACTTCAAACTGCCAGTCTTGATGAGTCTTGTTTTTCAGCAACTTCTCTAGCAAATTACCAATTTTTTTTAGTAATGTTCTCCTTTCTCTTCAGACTTTGTAGGCAAGTTGCCAAATTTTAAATTATTCACTTTCCAGATTGTTCCCTCTAAGGATAAGTGTCTTCCATTTGACATACATGTTGGATCTTCAAGAAGGAAAACTAATCACAGTTGGGCTGCATTTGAAGTATTATGGAAGATGAGGAACCTCTAGCTAATGTCCTCCACCACCAATATCAATTTCTGCCATTTAACCCTGTTTGTTTTCTTATTTCAAATATAGTCCATTACATTTTTCCTTAGTTTTTCCCAAAATTTCTTAATAGGATAATAAATAAAGGCCTGAGCTATGTATACTATTAAGGGTACTGTAAACATCTTAACTGCGTGTATTCTTCCTTTGGCACCAACTTCTGCTTTTTCATATTATAAAAAATTGTAGTCTTAACCTTTGGAGAGTTAGCAGATTTCAGTGGTGTCCAGATCACAAAATATTTCATGGTAAAATGCCCTCATAACTGATGAAATTCTTTTACCAACTTATGCATTTGAGCATAGTTAACACATCACTTTTCCCATGATTAGTTTTATATCCTTAAAGATTCTGGAATTCCCTTAACATCCTAAATAACCTGGGTCGATCCATTTCTGGTTGACTGATATAGATATATATGTATATATATATATATATATATATATATCACATCATCAGCAAACGTGGCTGGGTTTTTCCTCCCTATATTCCCATTGCCAGCGTCTAATGTTGCAGTGCCAGATGATTTGTGCTAATGCATTTAAAAATAAAGCAAGTAACAGTGGAGACAAGAGATACCCTTTTCTGGTAAATCTTTCCAACTTTAAATTCTGATGTCAGTTTACCATTCACTTTTATTGTTGCCTTAGGTCCTATGTTTATTTCACTCCTATCCATGTAGCTAAGTGGTTAGAGTTACAGCCTTATGTGCAGTAGGTGCAGGGTTTGAATACATAGAAGGGAAGTTGAGCATTTAACTGGATGGGAAGCAAAAAATAACACCCCTGGGATTCCAGCTTTGAGTGCTGACTTGTCTAAACAAGGGCTAAACTCTTGGCTAGGCTTATAAGGGTTTCAGGGGCCAATAGCCAAGCAACATCCTATGATTCTAAATCTATAAACTCTAATAGGAAGTCCAAGATGCCCTTAATCTGCAAAAGGTACTGCCACTGCACTCTTTCAAAAGACTTTTTCGGCATCCAGGCTTAGTGTACTTGAAAAACACTAGCATAGAGCTGAATATCTATTACGTTTGTGACCTTTGGAGCTTGTACTACAATCTTTTGTCTAGAGAGGCCTAGCTGTTTCTTTGTGGGAGGGGGATTCATTCTAGTCTGATCTGGCTAGAGTTACTACACAAGGCTCTGTTTTTTTTTATTGGATAATTTGGCTGGTCCCTGTTTTCTCTTCCTTAAATAGCTAGTGTTTAAACTGGTTTGTAGTTTGCTCAAAGCTGCTGTGAGTTGGGCTTTCTGCCTTTGCTCTGCTGTTTTACAAAAACTGCTGTGAGACTACAAAAGATAAGTGCTTATTTTAAACTGTTTTCTGCACTTCTGATTAACTAAAACAATATTTGCTGCATATCTGTTTAAACTGTGCAGCTGTTTTTTTTTAGGCCTAATGAATTCAGTCCTTCTGTTCTGATCTTGTATCCCACCCAGCTGCCCAACTGTTGTGATATTAAAGCTTGGAGCCACCTCTACTATAAATTTGATATTGGACACTCCCCGTACTTCCCATTACATCAGCTCATTCTACTGACTACAGTGAGATCAGTTGTGAAGGCCCACCCCTTTAACTTCTTAACCTTGACTTATCTTCTGTGTCTTCACTTTCTGCCTAAACAAAAAAAAAAGTGCTTCTTCCTACTTCGTTTTGCTTGTGCTTAGGTGTTCAGCTGCATTTAGTTTGCCACTTTTGTTACTGCTTGTTGGTAGCCTTATACGTATTTGAGCCGGTTTTTTACTGTTGTGTGATTATGAGCTAATTTATCACATTCGCACTGTTTTAAAGCAGTTTACTGATTAACTGTATTTCATTACTGTTTAACTGTATTTTTTTCATACTGTGAGTTCTGTTTTTGCCTGTAAGTGGTTAACATACCTCTCAACCCGGAACCATCAAAAATCTGGACAAACGCCCACGAAAAATAGGTACAAATCTGTATGCTGATTCATAAAATTTGCATACATAATTATATAGCCCACCCACTCCAATGGAATTGTGGGATACCAACGGTCAAACACAAACTGAAGAACAGACAACCAAAATATGGCCTCAGAGACTGTGTAGTAAATGGTATTGGTAACCATTTGTTTTTGTAATGTGTAGCAGTGATGATCAGTGGGAAGGGAGAAAATGATGAACCTTAGGATTTTGTTTTTGGTGGCTTGCAGTATGTGGGTTTTGTGGTAAAAGTAGGGCATTTAATGGTATGCAATATTTTAATCTTAACAAAAGAATATTATATTTTGCTAGGACCTCCAAAAGTCATTCTCCATGGCCTACTGATCAGAGGTGCAGCAAGAGTTTGTGCTGCCCTGAGCTGTCTTTGAATTTGCAACCGTTCTCCCCCCTCACAAAAGTCATGGTCGAATGGGGCCCCCCATACACAGACCTTCCCCCTGCAGCCATTCCAATGTCCCATTACTTGACTTTTCACCCCATTTACCATAAACATTGTAATGTGCATACTGCTTTACTTCTGCAATGATTATTTGTATTTCATTTAAAATTTTTATTTTACAATTTATAACACAAACACAAATAAACATCTGCTAAACAAAACAATACAGTCTCACAATGAAAACAGAGTTAGCATTAAAACTTCTCTGTCCTTTAAACTTTACCATCGTTGAAACAGGATTGAAACTCACATGCAAAGAAAATGCATGTGGCCAGTGGTGGATAAAGATTACCTTTGGGCTGTTTTCAAATCATAGGCCCCTTGCACACGAAACATACATGTGTTCTTTGATACACCTTCTTGATTGTATTAAATTATATTCCTTGTATACTACAGCATACTTGTTAGAGCTCATTTTAAATGTATTGTTTTGAACATTTTTCCAATAAGCAGTGAAACAAAATGCATGAACCAATAATGGCAAAACTGCCCAATTCAGAACATTTCCATCATAAAAGTCTACTCAGACTTCTACATTCCACCAGTATCAGTAAATGTACTTGTTTTGTATGTAACTGTAAACAATGTATCTGGAGCATTTCTTCTCGGGTCTCTGCTGAAAAAGGGCGCCTGCCCAGCCAGACTAACGTGGTTAACAAATGGCAAATAAATAAAATATGCACAATCCCTGCAGAAGTAAAAGTCATCTAAATAATTCTACATTAAAGAGCTCTGTAACTAATGAAGAGATTGCTGCTAGCAAAGAACTTTAAATTTTGTTTCATCTACAAATAAAGTGCTTGTTGCCCTTGAGGAATAAATTGCCTGTTACATTAAAAAAATAAACTAGTAATATTGCATTAGGGAGTGGACGGCAAACTGATAAACAGGTATCTCAGCCAAAGAGGACATTCTCAGGACTGCAGCATCCACCCCCTTTAAAAGTACAACACAGTACCAGCAATCCAGCAACATACTGTGGGAGTAGAACCCACAGCCTTCTCCAACAAAAGCAGGTATTTTACCTGTTGTGCTGCTAACAACATAAACAGACTTGGCATAAGCAGCATTAAACTTCTCTCCCATTGAAGAACTATGCAGCACAAGAAATCTGGAAAAAGCCAAAATGTATTGGGGGGGCCCAAAACCAGGGACATAGTTTAAGCATTGCTTGTATAATCTTAGAAAAGCTGCTAGAATAAAATGATTTGTGTTACCATGCATTTCCTGAAAGATAGGAACACTAAAACTTAAATGTCTATCATTATTTAGTGAATTTAGTTCTCACTAATTGGTAGAAAACCACAAATTTTAAGAGGATCAGACCAAAGAGTTAAATACGTAAGTGGTGGTTTAGGTAGGGAATTCAGGCTTTTGCTCTTTGTACCTAGGGTACAGGGTTTGAGCCTGACTAACCACCAGGTATAATGAACAGGGGCATTTCTCACACACACACACACACACACACACACACACACACACACACACACACACACACACACACACACACAGACACACACAGACACACACAGACACACACAGACACACACTGACTCGGCCAGATAAATAATGCAGAACGGAGATTCTTTCTCTCTCACACACACACACACACACACACACACCATTAGAACGGCCTCCCCCAATAAAAGTAGTGTAGTGTGTCTTTGATTCATTCATTACACACTCGGCCAGAAGATAAATAATGTAGAACGGAGATTCTTTCACACCCCACTATCGGCAGCAGTCCAGCAGATAATGCAAAACGAATTATGGGTACGGGCACACAGCAGTGTGGGTCTGAGTGGTTGTGTACAACAAACAATGCCAAGGTCTGATTAAAATGCACAACAAACAAGCAAACAAAGTTACGGTTGATTCATTAGAGTGAGTGGCTGCCATGATGTTGTGCCCGGCAGCAGATAAATAATGCAGAACATCCTGATTCATTACAGCAGTCACGATGTTGCTAAAATCATTACAGCAGCCACGATGTTGTTAAAATGCCTGGCAGCAGATAAAGTAATGTAAAAATGTCCTTCTGGCCAGAATAATGCAGCCACACACAGCATTCTTGGCCAGAAATGCATACACAATTATGGACAATTATGACCGGCAGCAGAAGATAATGATAAATAATACAAGCAACAAAAACAAAACACAATTATGGAGCAGCAGATAAAGTTACTTACAAACTATGGACATGTTCTTCATCTCACATTGCTGCAGTCCTTACACTTGGGTAGTCCGCTGTCCTCGGTCGGCCCGAATATCAAAGTATAAGGCTGACGTCGGTCAAGGCGCATTAGACTGACATCAGGACGTCAGGGTACAAATGCGCATGACCGACGTCATATCCTCAGTCTTTTTTGCCGCA
Organism: Protopterus annectens; assembly: GCF_019279795.1. Classification (NCBI taxonomy): domain Eukaryota; kingdom Metazoa; phylum Chordata; order Ceratodontiformes; family Protopteridae; genus Protopterus; species Protopterus annectens. Next base: position 876,583,822 of record NC_056737.1, on the reverse strand, counting down.
TGGTCCGATGCAGAAGCAGCGTTGCAAGTGCCGTTCGGCGTTCTGAAATTTTTCGAATTCGGAGTTTCAGACCGAGTCACAGTTGGCTAAGTACCCCGTTGGGGAATATTTTAGTTTTTTCTTGCCTCAGTGGTTTACCGGATGTCAGAAAAAGTGAATAACTGTATTTCTTGTGGGAAGCAGATACCGCATAGAGATTATCATACTTTGTGTATTCCTTGTTTAGGGCCTGAGCACGACGTTGTTGGGTGTCGCTTTTGTGCTAGATTCAATAAGCGCACTATTAAGAGAAGGTTAGTTTGTGCCAGGTTAGTCTTCGGGAAGAGGTGCAATTATAATATGCCGTCGGATACTCTGTCCGCTTCTTCGAAGAACCGCAAGGACAAAGCAGCTAAGCCCAGGCAAGATGAGCCGTCCGTACCGGACGCCGGTTCTTTAGAGGTGTCGGTGGAGCCGGGGGCTCCACCGGAGGTTTCTCTGGAGTCCCAGGGGGAGACTTTGTTATTGCAGGATGTGGCCTCTCAGGAGGCAGGTCAGGCTGAAGGGGCCTCTCAGGTTACTGTACTCCCCTCCCTTCCTAGGGTGGTTAGGCCTTCTCCTTCTGTTTCCAAGGCTTCTCCCAGAGGCAGGCCAGGTTTAGCTTCAGTTGGTGTCACTCCTAGTTCTTCAGGATCTGTGTCCAAGAAGCATATGCTTAAAATGGCAGAAGATTTGATTACTTTGATTAGAGGTTCTTTGCCCCCTCCTGATAAGAGACCTAGGGTGGAACCTGAGTTGGGGAGTTTTGAGCAGGCTTCGGATGTTTCAGAGTCTTCGGCTGAAGACTTGCAGGAGTATTCTCCTTATTCTGATTCTGATGTGGATGATTCTACTCCTTCTGCTTCTCCTCCTGAGGATTTTTCTTTTTCAGAGACTCTTCACTCCATGAGGGAGCATTTTAAATGGGAAGGTCAGGACTTCTCTGATTCCAGGAAAAGGCTTAGAGAATTTTTTTTTTACCCCAGCATAGGCCTTTGGCTATACCTCCTGTTCTGGATGTTGTGGAAGATGTGTTTGCAGAGGCTTCTCTTAATCCTGATTCTTTGCCTCCTGCTCCTGTTAAACCGGATAGGTATTACAGGGTGCCTGAAGCTCATAAGTATCTTTTTAAGAGTCCTAGGGCGGACCCAGAAACTGTTAGTCAGGGGCCTAAGGGTGTTAAGGCTTCTGTTGTTAAAAATCTGGTTCCTCCAGATAAAGAGGCCAGGGCTTTGGATAGATGGGGAAAGAAAGTCTATACTTCTTCCACCCTTGCTATGAGGGCTTTGAATTGCCAGTTTCACATGTTGAAATACCAAAACTACCTACTTTCTCAATTGAAGTCTAAGGTAGATGCTCTGGCGGAAGGTATTGAGTGTAAAGAGTTACAAGATTTAGTACATGTTTCTGAACAGGTGGGTAAGCATTCTTTGCAATGTGGTTTTGATGCTGTACAGGCCTCGTCTAGGGTGGCTGCCACTGGGTCAGTTCTTCGCAGGCACGCCTGGCTGAGGGATCAGAATTTATCTGACCATGTTAAGACAAGGATTTTAGATGCTCCTTTACAATCTGATGTGTTGTTTGGTTCACCTGTTGAGGCAGTCTTAAAGAAAATGGAAGACAAGGCTAAGTCTATGCAGACTGTTAAAGATTTTTTGCAGGTTCAGCCTCCGAAGTTTAGTAGAAATTGGCCTACCAAGGGGTGGACGTATCCTTCTTATGATTCCCAGTCTAGGGGTAGATCTAGACGTGGTAGGGGCAGAGCTCAGGGCTCTTTCAGGCCTAGAACAGGGAGTTCTCCTGCACAGTCTTCGGGTGAGGGCAGGGGTCAATCCTTTCGTAAACAGACCCAATGACCTACCTTTTCAGCTGCCAGAGCCTTCTCGTCTGGCAGCACCTTTGGGAGGAAGGTTGACACTTTTCAAGGAAAATTGGAGTTTAATTACCCAAGACAGATGGGTATTGGATATCATACACCGAGGCTACAGGTTTTATTTCCATACCTTGCCTCCTTTCAAAGGCATGCCAGACGTTCCTCCTCAGCAAAGAATAGAGGCTCACAAACAAATTTCTCTGTTACTTCAAATAGGGGCCATACAGCCAGTCCCTATGCCAGAAGTGGGCCTAGGATTTTATTCTCGCCTGTTCCTAGTACCAAAGAAGGGGAACACGTGGAGACCAATTTTGGATTTATCTATCCTCAACACTTATTTGGACATTCCCAAGTTCAAAATGTTGACGTTACAACAGCTTTTACCTCTGCTGGGCAAAGATCATTGGATGGTAACTTTGGATCTCAAGGAGGCTTACCTTCATGTTCCTATCAGACAGAGTTGCAGGAAGTATCTGCGTTTTGGCTGGGACTTCTCATTATCAGTTCTCTGCATTGCCCTTTGGCTTATCTACTGCGCCCAGAGTGTTCACGAAAGTTCTGGCTCCAGTGATAGCTTTCTTCAGGCTAAAAGGAATACAAATCTATCCTTATTTGGACGATTGCCTGATTCTGGCTCAAGGAAGGGACGAACTTCTTCATCATTTGGAATATGTGATAGCAGTGCTAAGATGCCTGGGGTATTCTGTGAACGAAATAAAGTCCAGTCTAGTACCCTCTCAGGACATGTGCTTTCTGGGTGTGAGACTGAATACAGCATCCCAGATGGCCTTTTTGACCCCGGGCAAACAAAAGAATCTTTCCCTTTACTTTCATCACTTGTCTCATCAGTCCAGGCTGACTGCAAGGACAGTCCTTCAAGCCTTGGGGTTCATGGCATCTTGTATTCTGGTGCTTCCCAATGCCAAACTGCATATGAGGAAGCTACAATGGTATCTCAAAAATGTATGGACACAGCACTGCCAGGATCTGGACACTGTCATTCAAATAATACCTTGCATTCAAAAGGAATTTTTGTGGTGGGCTCAGGAATGTCACCTAAACAAGGGACTCTCTGTGACCCGGCCAGAGGCGAGTCAGATTCTAACGACAGATGCCTCAGACAAAGCTTGGGGAGCTCATCTAAATGGAAAGTGGATACAAGACAAGTGGCCTGCCAGACTACAACATCTACATATCAACTTGAAGGAGATGTTAGCAGTCCAGTTTGCATTAATAGCTTTCAAGGAGTTACTTCTTCCAGGGCAGGTGTTGATTCTAACAGACAACACAACTGTCATGTGGTACATCAACAAGCAAGGGGGAACACATTCTTATCCTCTATGCAGGCAAGCAATGATTTTGTGGGAGACTGCTCTCAGTTTACAGCTAAATCTTCAGGCAAGGTTTCTGCCGGGAGCACAGAACTCCTTAGCAGATGTGTTGAGCAGACGAATTATGGATCCCCACGAGTGGAAATTGGATCCTCATGTATTTCAGAAATTGACAGTGTCATGGGGAACTCCAGACATAGATCTGTTCGCTTCTCCAATAAACCACCAGCTGCCAAAATTTTGCACGAAAAGGTTTCATCCCACAGCTTGGAAAGTGGATGCTCTTTCTTTCAGTTGGAGCAATCTTCATGTGTATGCCTTTCCTCCTCTGCCTCTCCTCCCAAAGGTACTTCTAAAGGTCAGGCAGGACAAGCCAAGGATGATTTTAATAGCTCCAGATTGGCCTCGACAGCACTGGTACCCATTACTGAGAAGTCTGGCACGGGAGCCTCCATGGCCTTTGCCTTCGATTCCACACCTGTTGTCTCAGGAGGACAGTCATTTACTCAATGTCAAGCTTCACTCTCTTCACCTAACAGCCTGGCATATTCTGTTTTGAACCATAGAGGGTCTCAACTTCCACAGCAAGTTTTGAATGTTATTTTGGAAGCTAGAAGGCCTAGTACAAGGAAAGTGTACGCAGATAAATGGAAGAGATTTTTATTTTGGAGTGCAGCAAAGGATTTTGATGTTTCTGAGCCTAATTTAAGTGTGGCTCTTCAATATCTTACTGAGTTACTGGACAAAGGTTTGTCCTTCTCTTCTATTAAGGTTCATGCTGCAGCAATTTCGCTCACTATGACTGTGACCCACCATTGTTTTCTCATCCTTTGTTCAAGCAATTTCTTAGAGGGGCAAAGAATATAAGACCCCCGTAGAGCTCCTACGCCTGCTTGGGATCTCAATTTTGTGTTGGAGAAACTCACTCTACAACCTTTTGAGCCTGCAGCTACTACTGAGTTGAAATATTTATCATGGAAGACTGCTTTTTGTTGGCCATTACCTCTGCAAGAAGGGTTTCTGAATTGCAGGCCCTTATGGCGGTTGAGCCTTTCTTAATTTTCCATAAGGATAGGGTATCTTTACGTACTAATCCTTCCTTTATGCCTAAAGTGGTTTCTAGTGTGGCTTTAAACCAAACTATTCATTTGCCTACTTTTTATGCAAATCCCCAAAATAAAGGGGAAAAGATTTTGCACACTTTAGATGTACACAGGCAGTTGCGATATTATTTGAGCAGAACTAAAGGGTTCAGGCAGTCTCAGCAGTTATTTGTTTCTTTTGCTTTGAGTTCTCAGGGCAAGCCTGTGTCAAAACAAACTATTTCTAAGTGGATTGGGTTTTGCATTGCTTTCTGTTATTCCCATCATGGCAAGGAGATTCCAGCGGGGATTAGGCCTCATTCCACTAGGGCTACTGCCACTTGACAGCTTTTTAAGGGGGTGGCAACTAAAGATATTTTGGAGGCAGCTACTTGGAGTTCAGTGCATACTTTCTCTAAGCATTATCACCTTCCACTTTACTCTAAATCTAGGGCTGGTTTTGCCACTGCTATTTTACAGGGCATTTTGGCAGCTCCTGCTTCTTTATAGTTTTGCCATCCTCCCTTACCTCTGCTTTGGGATTCTACCCAAGTGTAAGGACTGCAGCAATGTGAGATGAAGAACATAGTACAGTTTTGTACCTACCATAAATGTAGATGTTCGAAGATCCACATTGCTGCAGTCCAATTTACCCTCCCTCCCTCCTTCCCCTCTGTGTTTAGAGGCGGTTGTGTGGGTTGGGTTGTAAATATTGTGTATATTGTATACTTTGTACATATTATTAGTGCAAGGGTGGTTTGTTGGTTGTTTGCTGTCTTTTGGTTTTGACCTTTCTTTTTAGGGTCTTCTGACATCTGGGGCAAGAAAAGACTGAGGATATGACGTCGGTCATGCGCATTTGTACCCTGACGTCCTGATGTCAGTCTAATGCGCCTTGACCGACGTCAGCCTTATACTTTGATATTCAGGCCGACCGAGGACAGCGGACTACCCAAGTGTAAGGACTGCAGCAATGTGGATCTTCGAACATCTACATTTATGGTAGGTACAAAACTGTACTTTTTACGGGCAGCAGGTAAATAATGCACAGCAAACAGTCCAAAGACCAGACTTTTGCACACAATTAACTAGATAACAGCTGTTTTCTTACCTGGCTGCGACATGTGGTGCCAGGCGAACTCTGGAAAAATTTAAATTATGCCTCCCGCCATGCTATCACTGTTAGTTTCCCTGTTGCCCTCCGAGTCCCACAGGCAGTAACTGATGTCATCACGCATGCCCCTGTAGGCTAGTGATGTGTGGTGACATCAGCCAAAAATTTGAAGTGGTAAATACAAAAAGAAAAAAAAAACAGGAAATTCGGAAATTAAGGGGGCCATTCAGGAATTCGTGGCACCCCAATATTTTGCCCTCAAAACTGATAAATACCGAGGAATTCGGTATGGTTGACAGGTATGGTGGTTAATCTGTGCTTTTTTGCGAGTTTTACTATGTTCTTAACCTTTAAATTAAGTAGCATAGTGTGATCAGATTTGCTGCATTCAGAGCTTGCAGCTGCACTGTTTTTAACCCTTTGTGAGGTATTCTCGCTACAAATTTTCCCGTAGTAGCACTTGTGTGATCACCTAGTTGTACTACTCTTAGACCTTCCACCCTTTACCCTGTTAGCTCTCTCTGGCCTTTCTTCCTCTGTTTCTGACAAATATGGATGGACAATTTCCTATTATTTCTCCTGCCAGTTTGGTTAATATGGGCATCCTGAGACACTGTAACAACTGCCTCATGTACACGGACAACCCTGTACTGCTATTACCTAGGAACACAATTTGTAAAAGATGCAATTACATTAAGAACCTAGAGTCAGTGGTCTCTCCCTCACAAACCAGTATATCTGGTGCTGAGAAGGTTGTCAGCATAAACACCACACCTCCAACACCACCCACACCTACACAACATGCACCCACATAAACATACCCAAACAAAAAAGACCTCCGAGGCAAAAACACACGCAAACTCCACTACCCACCACACCACACAGAGTCCACAAGCCTGTGTCTAACAGCCACTAAGGCCTAAACATAAACCCAACATATTAGTCATAGGAGACTCCATTGTGAGACATACAGATGTGCCCCTCACCAGATTGGATAAGGAGAAAATCACGGTTAGTTGTTAGGTGACATAGTCCGCCATATCACCTATGCACTCAAGGCTCACAACAACAGGTACTGTTTTGACTCTGTCATAGCCCATGTTAGTGTGAATGACTGACTTGAGATGTACCTCCCTGGGCTATATGAAGAGAGACATGATCGAGCTCAAACATGTGTCCCAGAAAGGTATGTTCCTAGACTTAAGCAGCATTCTACCGTCACCCAGAATGATGCCTGAATACAAACAGAAAGTGATTGACTTTAACAATTGGCTCAGTTTCTGGTGTCATTCCAATGGGATCCAGTACCTGAAGCCTGGGAAGACATGATTGACAAACCACGATGCTTGGCCATATATGGCCTGCATCAGTCTCCCTTGGGCTTCAAACTCCTGGCAAAGTCTCTTGCCTCCCCCGTAGTGCCTTTTTTAGGCAATGCCATGAGGTCAAAACTACCAACATGAAAATTTCCTTAAAACGCAAATTAAAGGTCATGCTGCTAAACACTAGAGTCTAAACATGAAACTGCACTCATTGCAAGCATTCTTAACCCTGGAAGATGCAGACTCTTGTGCAGTCACAGAAAATCTGGTTCAAAGCTGTGGAGAGCACCCCAGCCATACCAGGTTACTCACCCTTTCATACATTCAGACCCCAAATCGTGGGCAGCAAAGCAGAGGAGGTGGAGTTGCAATATATGTAAGAGAGGCGCACGTCCAGGCTGGTCAAACAGTATGACACACAGGAGACACTCCAGGTGCAGTTAACCATTGACAGGACCCCTATTCAAATCATAGCTAGCTACAGGCCTCCAACTTTGACTCAAGATGCCCATTCCACCTGTATGGACCTCTGAATCAAGAGTCGGTCCTTTACCCTGATCCTGGGCGATTTTAACTATCCAGTCATAGACTGGAAGAACTACTCATGCCAAAACACAAATGCCCTGATATTCCTTGATTTCATCAATGCAAATACCTTGGACCAGCTGGTTGACACCCCCACAAGAGGTGAAAATATCTTGGACTTGGTATTAACCAACATGAGTAACCACTGCAGCATCCCTACAATTTCATCCTCCCTGGTAAGATCCGACCACAAAGCTGTCACTTTCAAAGTCACCATCTCCCCTGACCCCTCCCCCCCAGTTAGGGTCAAATAAACTTCTCCAAAGCTGATTACAATTTCCTGAGGGATGGTATTAACAGCTTTACAGCCCCTTCCCCCTCCCTATATTTCACATATGTCCAAACCTACGCCCAGAATACTATACAGGCATTTATATAGCTGCATGGAATCAGGAATATCCAACAGGACAAAATCCTCCTCAAGGAAGAGTAAACCTGTCTGGTGGACATCCGCAATAAATAAACTCTAATAAAAGGAAAAAAATTGCTGTCCAGGACCAAGAACGAGCAGATGCCTAATTGGAAGGAATCTCACCTTAGCCTGAACAAGCAAATAAGAGCACTAGTGAAATCCTCCAAAGCAAACTACAGGTCCAAACTGGCTTCATCTACTAAAGACAATCACAAGGCTTTCTTCACATATGTCCACAGTGTCAAGGGAGGCAACCAGATCTGCTCAGAACTGGTGGTTAAGGACACCACATACATAAATGCCATAGACATAGCTAACCTGCTAGTAAACAGGTTCAGTGAAAACTTCACCACTCTGCCTCCCCCCCCCCAATCAGTAAATCAGGACATCCCCAGCATCTGCCCCCCTCCCCTTATCTGTAGGGAGCAAGTCATCAGTGCTCTCTCAAAGGCAAAAAATACACCCTCATGGGACCCAATAACATCCAAGGCTGAATCCTACATGAACTCAGGCAGGAACCTGCAGCACCATTAGGCACCCTTTTCAACCAAAGCCTGAGGACAGCCACCGTCTTCCCTTTGCACAAAGGTGGAGCATCCACTGATCCAGAAAATTATAGACCCATCAGCCTAACTAGCCTGATCTGCAAGGCCATGGAGCGGATTATCATGGACATCATTAACAAGGACATTGGCAATCTCCAAACACTCGATGACACACAGTTTGGTTTTGTCAAGGAGAGGTCATGCCTGTTAAATTTGGTCGACTTTGAGACATTCACCAAAGCCATGGATGATGGGAAGACAGGGCACACGGCCTACTTTGACCTGGCCAAAGCCTTCAGTACTGTTCCCCATTCAGATATAAAGTCTTTCAACTAGGCATCAATCCATATGTTACCAGAAGGGTAGTAAACTGGTCCACTGATAGAACCCACCTAGTCAAAATAGGGGAAGCCACCTCAAGCAGTCTACCTGTAACTAGAGGTGTACCACAGGGATTGGTCTTGTGGCCTTTGTTGTTTGGGATACACTTTTCTGAGGTGCAGGCCAAAACCAGTGGGCTATGGCTGACCCAAGTTTGCAGATGACTGCAAGCTAGGCACTGTCCTCAATTCACCTAGTGATGTGGACATCCTCCAAGAGGGTCTCACCCAAACAAATGACTGGTGCCAGAAACATGGCCAAAAACTGAATGCCAAAAAATGTACATCATCCTCCTCTTTGGGGAGAGTGATGACCCAACAAATTATCACATTAATAACAAGGTCCTAAGCATGCAGTAAGTCGTGAGGGACTTGGGCACCCAGGTTCATAGCAAACTGACTTTTGACCACCATATTGCCTCCATTGTATGGAAAGCATTCTACTGGCCCACCTCATTAGTAAGGGTATCTCATCCAGGAACAAGGTGGTCATAACATCCCTGTATTCTTCCCTTATAAGCTCCATTATTGAGTACAGTGCCCCTTTCGGCATGTACCTCACAAAGCACATGCAGCAGCTGGAGAGACCACAGATGTTCCTCACCAGAAGAATCCAGGGCCTCAACCTTCTACCCTACACAGATAGCCTAAAGGCCTTGTCCCTCTACTCAGTCTCTTACAGACTCCTCAGAGATGACCTCTGTCTGGCATGTAAAGCAATCTCAGACCTTGTCTTGGTGAGACTGCTGCATATCTGCAAATCAAGCTTCACTTGAGTAACCCGCCCGTGCAACCTCAACCTGGTCTGTGACATCAATAGGACTTGTTGACGGGACAGATGTGTCCCAGAGACTCCCCCTTCAGTGGAATAGACTCCTGCTCCACATCAAGCAGAGTACCTCATTAACCCTTTTTAAATGCAATCTGAATAATGGATGGGGAACAGAAAAATACACCCTTGGAATTCCACCTGTGTCCCTGCTGGACAGTGGCATCGGTTGTTGACTTGTCAGAACATGGGCTAAATTCTTGACTAGTCTGGTAAGGGCCTCAGGGCCAGTAGCCTAGTAACTTCCTATGATCCTAGAACTATTTGAGTGTCACGCTTTGCTACTATACTGTGGAGTATGTTTAAGTATGTTTGCCTGCCTTTAATAAATCCACACTGCTCAGTATTTATTATTGTCGATATACTTTTAGCTCAGCTAACCACTATAATTGCCATAAAAATTTTGTAATTGTGATTTAACACTGAGATAGGCCTGTATTATGAGATGGGATGTCAAGTATCTTTGCTTTCTTCTAGTAATACAGTTATTGGAGCATTATGCCATGAATCTGAAATGGTGTGCTTAGATATCACATTAAACGTTCTGCTCCCACTTGGGTAACAAAGTTTTGGCCTCCAAATTTCTTTTGGGAAGCTGTCATTGGCCTGGGAATTTACCTGCTGCTTGTTTCTTTACCTGATATTTGGTTTCCACTGGAAGGATGGGCTTCATTATTTCTCTAATTGCATCATCCTGTATTCTCAGGAACTCAATCCCTGCTAAAAATGTGTTTAGCCTAGTTGTCCAGTTGGAAATCCCTAGCTTGCCGTTTGTAAAGGATCTCATAATATTCTCTCTACACTTGCCCCCTGCTTCCAGCTCATTTACTGCCTGCCCTGTTTTGGGATCTTTAATCTTTTAAAATAATCCTCTCTACCTTTTGCTTTCCCAACCACAAGGCTAAGTTGTTAAGGGGAGATTTCAAGACTGTACATCCTTAGTGCCACTTATTTTTAATTTGTCCCCCTCCTCTGTGTGCTCCATCCATCTCATTTCTCTGTCTCTTAAGTTCCTTTACCTCTACATGAGGTAGTGTCTCTCTGCACTGCTGTAATTGTTTTATCCTTCCTAATCTCCCCTCTGTTTTTTCCTTTAACTTGCATCATTGTTTTTCCAGTCTTGTATTTCTTGCTTGAGTTCCAATTTAAAATCCTCCCATGCCTGAATGTTATACCCAACTCTTGAATGTTTCATCAAGCCATGCCATCAACCTTGTCCTTTTCATCTTATTATTCAGCCACCCTGTTTTAAATCTCCAGCATCTCAAATGATTTGGGGTGTTAGGTGCATTTAGTTCTAAGCTAATTGGTGCACGGTCTTGTAGGAGCATTGGGATTTGTACAAAATGACTTTGTAAGGGTGGTGCTGTGCTGTCTTGTTAAATACATTGCTTAGTCAAGGGCATGTCTGAAATACTTAGAAATATGTGAATTGGCTAGCTTCCCAACAGTAAATCCTTAAATCCACCATACCGTTTATCCTGATAATAATTCTAAAGATTTTGCTTCCTTACTTATCCCTCCACTAATGTCATTCAAAGCTGTCATGATGTTCTAGTCTCCTGCAAACAGACCCCTGTATAAATGTTAAATCTTTCATTAATATTACTGGTGTCTCCCTTTCTGGTTGCTTTTGGAGAAATATAAAAATTCCCTAATGTCACTGTTTTATCTCCCAAATAGCTCCTGACTAAAAGAGATCTTGCTTTTCCGACAAAATAGTTTCCTTTAGAAATAAGGGAATCCCTTTCTTAACCAAAATCTGTTACAACTTTGTCTCCACTTATTCTCACTAGCGTAGTATCCCTTTTCATATCCCTTTTTAATTAACATCTCGTTCTTTGCTCTACAAGTGTATTTCTTGAAGCATTGTTACTTCAGCCCCACTCCTAGTTATATACTTAATTGTTCACTTCAACTTGGCTTGATCAGTGAGACCATTTACATTCCAAGACATCACTTGCATGCCCACATTAAACTTTTCTTTCCCTTCTTGCCTAACACGTTTATTTTTTAAAACACATCTGTGATCAATCCTATTTTAGGAGTCTGCATTTTGTAATTCTAGTTATCTTTTTGTAATTTAAGTAAAACAAGTATTCTAGAACACAAAAACTTATTTTTCATTCTTATTTTTAACATAGAACTCCATTTTCTTAAATGTGAGCAGAGAGCCACTCTACTCTGATGGTGCAACTACTCCTTCTTATGGCCTCAGTCTCCCCTCAGCCAGTTTTTTCTTGCTACCCCTTTATCTAACTTTGTTCCTTTCTCTCAAATGTTGGTGTAATTCCCCTCTTTTTTTTAATTTTTAAAACCGACCTACAAATCCATATATCAAGAGACATGAAAAAATCATAACTATTTACAAAGATCCACAACAAAAATCAGTATAATAAACCAAACTATTAATGCTTATCTAATAAATTGCTTAATTTTAGCCAGTATCTATATTGATGGGTAGTATTAGCTGTTTTAATTTTTAAAGTTGACATTTCCTTTTTGCAAACATTTTTTGCCAAAAAAATGAATTTAGATAAAGCAGTTTTGCAAAACTACTTTTCTTGCTGTTGCTAAAATGGACCAAAGAAGAGGCACTTATAATCTAGGTATAGATTCTGGAACTGGAGCATTAAACAAAATCAGTGAATTAGTTATAACACATTTCCTTCTATTCCTATGTTGCAGTATTCTAGTTGTATGATTTTCTGCCCTCAGGCGACTCGTACGTCGGCTCCTATACAAAAGCTTCAGCTTGTCTGTTGCAGTGCGCAGGGGCGTCATACGTAAGGCCATAAATCAGGGGCCTTAAATGTGACGTCTGCACCCGCAATCCTCAGAAATTTTCAGCCGCAGACTACCATCGCATCGTATGATCGCTTCTTCACAGACATCGCATCTTAAAGATAAGTAACCCATTGGGTTTCTGTTTTTCTTATTTTGCCAGTTGTTATTGCTTGGGCTTGGTTTGTTGTAGCCTTTAGCTGATGTCAGTTAAAAAGGGAAAGTGCCAATGCGGGCGCCAGATACCCCATAAAGACGCCCATGATAGGTGTGTTTTTTGCTTAGGCCAGGAACACGATCACTCCTCCTGCTCAATTTGTCAATCTTTTGTTCCGAAGACCCTTTGCAGCTCTCTGGCCCCTTTAAACCTCTACCTTGAAAACCAGCGCCTTAGGCGGTTAGCCCTTAGAATGGATCCTGCATCAAAGGCCACACCCAAACCTCTGTGCAAGAAAGCCATGATTCCTAGGCCTTCCTTGCCTGCCGCTCTGCTTCCCAACGCCCTGCCAACTGCTGGGGGGTCGAGACTCACTCGGCAGATCTGTCGACTGCAACAACGTCCTCTGAGCTTATCTAGACGACAACTACTGTCGATGTCAAGGTGGAACCAGTTTCAGTGGTACCTCTGACCGGAATCCAGACTTCGGATGTGTTAATCTCCAAACCCGATGCCAGGCCGCTCCCTACTTCCACCTCAGCCAAAAAGAAGCAGAAAACTAAGCATGCGTCATCCTGTACAGAAGCCATACCAGACTAGCAGGCCTTCACCTCCTCTCTAATGCAGGCCCTTATGGCCCTCAGGCCTTCAGCCTCAGCCCCCTCCACTCTGCCTCTATTGAGCCCTAGGCCTACTTCTGCCTCTTCCCACCCACCCATGACCTCTCAAGTCAGGGAGGAAGAGCATGATTCTTCCTTCTCTTCCTCCAGTGATTCCATTTCATATGCATCCCAGATTGCTTCTCCCCAGGATTGTTACTCTCCTGATGAGGAGTCTGTGGAAGGGGTTTCTTCTCCTGAGGATATTATGTTTGGTGAGACCATCACCAAGATGAAGGATTACTTTAAATGGGATACGTCCCAAATGACTGACACCCCAAAAAGGTACTTTGCACTTCTGCAAGAAGAATCACCCTCCCCTTTGGCAGTTCCTCCGTTTCTACCTGCTTACTTGGATGCCTTCAACTCAGCTTCTATAAAGTACCAGATGACCAGAAATTCCTGGTTAAACCACCCTTGGTGGACCTAGCTGTGATTGCCACCACTGCAGATAAGCAATCTAGACTGCTGCCTCCCTCCTACCCACAGATAAAGAGAGCAAGTATATGGATAGGATGGGAAAGAAGCAATACACATCTTCACTTTGGATTTAGAGCCATAAATTATCAGACCCACATGACTAAGTATGCTCTAGACTTGGTTTCTCAAGCCTCCTCCATGCTGGCATCTTTGCCTGACAGTCCCATTAATACTGACATTACCTCCAAGCTGTTCTTGGCCCAACAGGTAGCCAGGCATTCCATCAGATGTAGCTACGATGCTGCAAAAGTATCTGCCAAATCTGCAGCATCTGCTTCTGACCTTAGGAGGTATTCATGGCTAAGACTTCAGAACCTACCAGAGGATTTCAAGTCCAAGATATTGGACTCCTCACTGAACCACAATGTCCTTTTTGGTAAACAGTCTGCAGACCTCTTTAAGAATCTGCAGGAAAAAAGTAAAGAACTACAGGACATCAAGCATCTTCTTGTGTCCCCCATTCCCAAGTATTATAGGAAACTACCCTGCTAAAGCCACCTTTGTGAGGCATAATCTTTAGATTTCTGCCTCCTCTTCCAGATCTACAAGAGGGGCTAGAAGACCCCACTACATCCAGATCTTCTGCTCCACCTCATCAACCCAGACAATCCTTTCAGGACAGAGAAAGTCCCAGTAATGCGTGACTGCCTTGCCCACTTACCCCTTTCAGCGTGCCTTTCCCACTGTCTTCCCCTTTGGCAGTCCATCACCACAGACCAATGGGTCTTAACCATTATCCAAAAAGGGTACTTCCTATCATGGAAAGAAAAACCCCTCAGGAAAGGCATTCCATTCCCCCCAAAAAAACAGGTCCATCTTATGCCACAAGTTCTGACAGACCTTCTAAAGCTAGGCACCATAGAACCTGTCCCCTTAGGACAAGAAGGAAAAGGTTTCTTCTACTGTCTTTTCCTGGTCCCCAAAAAAGATGGGCCCTGGAGACCCATCTTGGACCTGTCCTACCTAAATCTTCACCTTCAAGTACCCTCCTTCAAAATGCTTTCTCTCCCCACCTTGCTGCCTCCAGCCAAAGCTTTCATGGCCATCCTGGACCTAAAGGAGACCTACTTACACATACCCATCAGGACTTCCCATAGACAATTCCTGCATTTCTCTGGACCTTCCTGCATTTCTCTGGACCTTCCTCTCATTTCCAATTTACTGCCTTGCCCTTTGGTTTATCCATACCCCCCCCCGAGTCTTTACAATTTACACTTATCTGGACAACATCCTGATACTGGCAGAGTGCAGAGATACTCTCTCAAGCCATCTACACTTCACTGTGACTCTTCTGCAGAATCTAGGGTTCACCATTAACCTTCCAAAATCCTCCCAAATCCCAGGCCAGGACAATATTTTCCTAGGTTGCACAATCGGAACAGACAAAATGAAGGCCTTTCTCCCACAGGACAAGGTTGTTTCCCTGACATCCCACTTCCAGGAAACCCTGCTATCCCAGGAGGTGATGGCAAGACAATTTCTCTGTCTCCTGGGTTTAATGGCAGCTACCATCCCCATGCTACCACTGGCAAGAATGCACATGTGCAAGCTACAGTGGTACCTCAAAAGCATTTGGTCCCAACACCTACATCACTTAGAGCAAGTCATTCCCCTCCTTCCCTGTCTAAAGACAGAAATCAGCTAGTGGATCCAGCAAGTCCAACTAAACCCGGGGCTCCCACTACAACCCCCAACCCAAACAGGTGCATACAGATGCTTCAGATTCGGGTTGAGGAGCAACTTTGGCTTCCTACAGGATTCAAGAAAAGTGGCATCCCTCTCTACAGGCCAAGCACATCAATATCAGGGAAATGACAGCCGTCTTCTTAGCTCTAAAAACCTTTATTCCCCTTCTTGTTCCAGGTGTGCTTCTGATAGTGACCGACAACACCACGGTTATGTGGTACCTCAACAAACAGGGAGGAACAAAGGCCTATCAGTTGTGCAGACTAACCCTGCTGATATGGAACCTAGTCTCTTGCCACAACTTAGTCCTGCAGGCGGCCTACATCCCCTCACAGGACAACCACCAAGCAGATCTCTTGAGCAGGACTTCCTCAGCACGAATGGATGCTGAACAGGAAGGTCTTCCTAGACATAGTCCACTGGTGGGGTGCTCCACAAATAGAACTGTTTGCCTCCCCCCAGAACAGGCAACTGCAGACCTTCTGCTCAAAAACCTACTTCCCTTTAGCATGGAGAGTGGATGCTTTCAGCATCTCTTGGGAGGGAAACGTCTTTATGCCTTCCCCCCATTCCCACTGATTCAGAAAGTCCTCCTGAAAATACAGAAGGACAAACCAAAAATCTTGTTAGTGACTCCCTACTGATCAAGGCAGCACTGGTTCCCCCTACTTCACAAGCTAGCCAAGGGCAATCATTTCAAGTTGCCCTACAAGGTGGACCTACAGACACAAGACAAAGGAACTCTCCTACACCCACATTTACAGATGTTAACCTTGACTCTGTGGGTGATAAACATTTGATCACCTTCAGACACCCCTACTCAGAGGGCATGCTTTCTGTCCTACGGGAGACGAGGAAATCTACCACCAGAAAATCTTACCTGGCTAAGTGGGAAAGATTTGCAAAATGGTGTCTGCACAAGGGAAGGGACCCTTGCTCTGCTGAGGTCCCCCTGGTTCTGTCTTACATGTGTCAATTGATTAAAAGTGGACTCTTTTTCTTCTGTAAAAGTACACCTTTTTGCTATATCAGCCTGCCTGCCCCTTGACCCCCCTTGCTAGCCAGGCTCGACGTAAAGCTCTTCCTTAAAGGGGTCTTACACATGAGATCACCAAAGAAACCTATCCCCCCACTCTGGGACCTTAACTACATCTTAGAGAAACTAACTCAGCATCCTTATGAAATGGCTGGGTCCTCTTCCCTACAGATGTGTACATGGAAGACTGTCCTGGTGGCTATCACTTCAGCCAGAAGGGTGTCAGAGTTGCAGACCTTAATGGCCTGTCCCACCTACACCATCCTCCACAAAGACAGAGTAACCCTGCAAACCAATCCCTCCTTTATGCCCAAGGTGGTCAGTGACTTGACTCTAAACCAATCTATCCACCTGCCCACTTTCTTTCCCTCCCCCACTAACGAAGGGGAGAGGATTCTTGAGAAGTTAAAAAAATTCTGTGAAGAAATTTCCAGGTATAAATTCTCCAGTAAAGAGAAGATGTATTTTTTTTTCCTCCAGACTTCAGAATTAAACTTTTATCACTATCGGAGAAAACAGTCCTATTGATTTTTAAGGGGTAATTCTAAAAGAATGAATCTGAAGATATAAACTCCGTTCTTAAAATCTTGTGCATTACTTACAAGTAAGAGTTATTACTAAAATTACTATTAATACAAAAGAAAAAAATCCCAGGATTTTATGGATATGTTTTTCTTGAAAATCCGTGGAGACTTTAATTTTATCACTTACAAATTTTTTACAGCTCTGTACATTAGCCAGTTATTCTCTAAACAATATTTTGTGAGATTGATGATCTGTAGTACATACATTTATTCCTTATTAAAAGTGATGCCAGAATATTAAATTTGTATCTTTAATTTCTAACATTTTACTTGTGTTAAATGTCTCTAAACAGCCGTTAGTGTTATGTAGAGGGAATAATAGAAATAGTAAATCTTTGTATAATTAGAATTCATACATTTTTAAGCGCATGTATAATGTAGTCTGTAAAAAGAGAGGAAATTAGGTTTTTTTCTATAATTTGTACACATCTTTCAAAATTCAATAAAATGTATTTATTTCAAATTGCGAATGAGACACTGTAACATATTTGTTGCTGGCAAATAATCTTTCATGGGTGAACTTCCATTTAGATTGATATGACGTCTTTAACGATAATGAAATCATATTTATAATAGTAGATTTGGCATACAAGTCAGTATTTTGGGAAACCTGTAGCACCCTCTTGCCAGCTTTTAGTATGCCAGTCAAAAGATAATCTTGGTTTATTAGGGAACCATAGAAAATTAATATGAATAGAGTTCAATTTCTTAAAATTTTTTACAGGGAAAAATTAATGACTGCACATAAAATAACATTTTTGGCAAAATTATTTTTATTAAGGTGAATCGATCTTCCATTGTGAAAAAGGATTTATTCCAGTTATCAATTAATTTAGTAACTGTATTTGTTAAAATTGAATCCTTTACATTAGATCTAATAATAACCCCAAGGTAATCAATTCGTGTATTTTCCCAGTTAAATATATTAGTTTAAATATTTAGTAATTTTCTATTTCTAAGCAAAGTTTTTGTTTTGCAATTATTAAACTTTAAACCCGAAACCTTTTCAAAACAATCTATGAAAATAATGTTCAACAAGGATTCAGTGTCACCACTAGTTATCAAAATATCTGTGAATAGTTGAATTTTGCAACTATAATTAATATCTGTTGAAAATCCCTTTATTTTGTCATTAGATCTTATGTAGTTGGCATAAAGGTCCAATAGGTAAAGCAGATAGCAGAGAACACAGCAACAGGCATCCCTGTGTAGTGCTTTTTAAGGTTTTGACGGAACTAGATTGGAAAGGACCAATCTTAAAAGAAAATGAGTTATTGTAAACATTTGTTATACGATTTATAAATTCTTTGGAAAATTATATTTTTAGGTACTTTATACCAAAAAGGCCAACTGACAGAATCAAAAGGTTTATCTAAATCTAAGCATATCCATGGTTCTTTTTTTGCTTTTATTAGCCATATGAATTAAAGTATTAAGTCTTATTATATTATCCTGAACCTTTCTATGTAAAATAATCCCAATCTGGTCATCATTTATTAATCTTGGCATAATGAGATTTAATCTTTTAGCAAGGATAGACAAAAATATTTTGTAATCTACATTTAGCAATAATATGGACCTATAAGAACAATGTTTAGAGTCCTTATCATGCTTAAGAATGGGAGAAACAAGAGAATAACACCAAGAAGGGGATACTTAAAAAAAAAATAAAAAAAGAAGGGGGATACTTTACGCAGATTTAACTTGTTCAGATACTTTTAATCATATATGTAAAATGTCTGGAATTAGTTTTTATAACTCTGGAATTTGACCATCAAGACCTGGTGCTTTGTTTGCTTTAAGATTATTAATTTGATATTTTAATTCTTTAAAAGAAGATGATTTATCAATTCTAACTTTTTGTTCTTGCATATTATCTTTCAAAAACCTGTCAGTTATATTACTGTTCTCAAAGGTTATCCTTTTACTAAATTCCTTATAATAGTTTCTGAAACTTTCTAATATAGCTTTTAAATCAGTTGCTACTTTAATTTTCTCTCACTGATTAAACATTATTTCTTTAATATGATTTGCATTTTTCTTAGTTTTGATAGCTAATTTATGCAAACTTTGTGGATTCATTGAATATGACTGTAATTTCAATTTTTATAGATTTATTGAGATTATATGGTGAAGTATTTCAATATATTTCTGATTAAATACTTTTAGTTGAGTTTGCAGCCTTATTAGGTTGTAATTTTAATTTTAATGTATTTATATTAGATTGCAACATTTTAATTATTTATCCCATTCCCTTCTTTTACACAAGTACCAATTTTCATTTCTTCCATATAGATATGCTTTTAATGCATCCCACAAAATAACTTGTCCCTTCTCCTTTATTATTATTATTATCAATAAATTTATTTCCTTCAAAATCCATTCAGTCTTTTATTTCTATTATATAATCAGGAATTCTTTGACAGTGGATCAAATTATTAGGTGTCAAGCTAATAGTAAATAGCATTGTGGTCAGACAAAGGACATGCCATCAGTTTTGGCCTATAAAACACTTAAAATGAGAATTTTATCAATATTAGTTTGGGTGCCAAACCTATAAGAGTAATGTGTATAGTTAAGGAGTTTTGTTGACTTTGTATCATATATATTATGCATATTTAAATCAGTTATAAAATTATTAGAATGTTTAGCAGTTGATGACAATTTGGGTTCCCTACCTTTTGTAGTATCCTTACTAGACAAAATACAGTTAAAATCTCCTGCAGTTATCAATTCACTTTTTGCATGTAAGGTTATAATGTCTAAACATTTCTTAGCAATTTTAGCACCAATTGCAGATATCTAGTATGTATTCACAAAATTGTAAACTCATTTGTTTCTACTACCACTAATCCCAACATACCATTCTTATCAGAAAAGGTGTTTACTAATTTAGACATGGGTAACAAATTTCTCCAAAGTAGTAGTGTGCCTCTTCTTTTTGAGTTAAAATGAGAACCCACTAGTATTGAATAATCTTTCAACAAAAATCTGTCATCTTCAGTAAATGTGTTTTCTATAAAACAATTGTGAGATTTATGTAAATTCAAGTATATATTTAAACTGCTTCTCTTCAAAGGACTATTAAGTCTGTTAATGTTTAATAAGACAATTATAAACAGACATATAAGAAAAAAACATATTTAAAACTAAAAGTTGATGGCTTAGTGTAAACAATAAAAAAAAATACTAAAGATTTTTATCATGGACAAATAAAATTAAAATTGTACATTCAAAATTAGAAACATTTAGACAACCCATCGTGGATTAAAAATTCCTGGTTTGATCATACAAAACCACTCACTAACTGGCGAATTTCACTCATAACAAACTTAAGTAACTGCCACTGCTTCCTAAATATAATAATGAGATAAAGTAATTAAAACACACTCAAAATTTAACAACCAAAAGTATAAGTCACTGTATAATGTAGTGTAAAGCACTGACACTTCTGTCTGATTTATAATTCCAGAAAACAAGTACAACACGTAAATTATAATAAATTAGTATTTCTTATGTATGATCAGTGATTTCTTTCTGGTCTTACTGTTCCTTATGAAATCTCTATGTGCATGTATTTCATATTATATACTTAAGTTAAACATCTCCTGAAGATAAGAAATGATTTGTTGATTTGCTGTAATGAACTGACAATATCTGGTTTAGTTACAACAAATGAAGGTTCTGTCTTTGGTTAGAAACTGTTTTAAGTTCTCTGTTCACTCCTTTTGTAGAAGAATAACAGAAGCACATCATCATACACACATGCACACACTTCAGTTATTCTGACTTGATGGAAGGCTGGTGCTGTTTTTCCAATGTCTGGCCCTTACCAGTCACCACTTACCTCATCCTCCTGCCACACACACACACACACACACACACACACACACACACACACACACACACAGTAGTTTTCGTTATTGTGGGTTTAAACTTTGGTGGATGTCCTTCTTAAGTAGGTAGTGGGTGTAACTCTTTCTGGAGACTGGAATTCTAACAATGTTACAGGTGTTCATTCATTAAATTGACTGGAAAAATTTAATTATAAAAGCAGAAGTAACATGTAGTTCTGTAACTTAAATTACACCCCCAACATGGCTCTTAAGCATTGCAAATGCCAGAATACTAGGTATGTGAATGAAGCAACATATATTAAAACAGGTACTGTCTGAGGTCTCTCTGTATAATTAGGGCTTTAGCATATACCTAAAGAAAATGCATGTTAAGACTTTTAAATACTTGCAGCTACTTATTTTTGTTAATTTACGATTTGCAACTATAAAATCTCTTAAATGTTAGTTTACATTTGCTATGATTCTAAATGGTTAAATAGCTTATAAAAACTTACAAAACATATTTAGAACACATTTTGATATTGCATATTGCCTGAATCTTCTTTTCTTGCTGCTCGTTTTAACATTCCATTAATTTATTTCCTGTTGAGAGTCTGGTCAGAGTTCAACATATTTCTTCCTGCTTGCACACTGCACCGAGAGAGAGTCTGAGCTGCTATTATGTTCAAAATAAGCTTGAGCTCTTAAAATTACATTCTTCTAAAGTATTTTGTGCTGTGAGTGGGAAAAACAGATTAACAGGAGACTATTTTGTTTAGAAAAGGCTAGCGATCGCAAATGAAAGAAAGAAAAAATATTAAATCGTTTTAAATACAAATGAACATAAATTCTGTTAAAGTACACATTTGCAGTCATCTGCCACAACCCACAGTATAAATAAAACTTCCCATTCCACCCCTACACTAGTTTAATACATAAAATACCCAATTTAAATATTTTAATGCTATTAAATACAAGCTGTCATTAAAGAAACAATATATAACAGCTGGTTAATTTAGACAATTCAATGCTGTGTTTACTATACAGTCAATCAAACCTACTGTTTGTAACTTATTTTAAAGTAGATAATAAACAATTTAAAAATATATATTTATGAAAATTAAATGTGTTAATTTATAGACATGAAGCTGATATCTTAAACATATTTGCCATATTTTATCTAATAATAAAACATTAAGTATATTAATAAAAATAAAACATTTACGTTATTTTGGATGATGACATTTTAAAGATAGCAGCTGTTGTTCACCCCTCTCTAACATAGATGATAAGCAGGCGGGGTATTTTGCTTAGCTGCTTTAATACATAGAAACCCATCAAGATGGATAGCAGCATCATAAAATACAAACAAACTGGCTTACAGACCTTACACACATACATGCTTACATCTCAACAGTTAACTACAAAATGGCAGTCGGACTTGCACGTGGTTAGTATTTATACTCTTGTGCAAGCCCTTGGATAGCTTCTTAAAGGTACGTACACACACATTGATCTACATCCTCCCTCTTAAAGAGATTGCCCTTTGAAAAAACAATGTTAGAGTTAGACATGCATTACTTATAGACATTAGAAACAAAACACTGTTATGTCCAAGTTGATTTGTATATGTTACAGGGTTTAGAGATGCAACCATATCTCATAATATAACAATGTGGATCAAATTTAGCAACAGGGACAGTCTTTGGTGCACAATTCGTTTCAGGAACTTCTGGATTTGTCACAGAAACAGGAATGTCCTTTGGAATTGGAACACCGGACAACTCACTCTGAGATAGTCTTTCTCACAGGCTATGTGATATGGTATAGGTTTGTACACCGGTCTCGAATACTTCAGATTCTGCCTAAACTTTGCTCCTTGTGATTCCACAGTGTATGATCTCGGCTCTGGACAAATACTGTTCATGACACCTTTCCAATCATAACCTTTGGACGTTTGCATCCTTAACACTTTTCTAATGGAGTGAGCGGTTTGCTAGTTTTATCGTAGTAGGACTTCTGGATTAAACGCTTCTTCAACAGATTGGTTTTCACTGTTGTTGGTCTTGACATGTGGAACCAACAGTTGACTACAGATTGGTAATGTGGTTCTGGTATTTCTTGACAGAAGTCTCTGAGCAGGTGAACCAAAATGTTTATCACACGGAACATTTCTGAAGTTCAAGAGATTCAGGAAAACATCACTATTGTCTCATTTTGACTTCTCTAATAATGTTTTTTTCATTTTGAACTGCATGTTCTGCCAAACCTTTTGACTGTGGGTACTCAGGGCTACTTGTGACATGAGTAAAGTCCCGTTCTTCAACAAATCATTTGAACTGTTGGCTTGTAAACTGCATGCCATTGTCAGAGATAACTTTGTGCGGACTACCATGTACTGCAAAATGGCGCTTCATCTTAGTAGTGAGAGTACTGGGTGAAATACAGGCTTTTCTTTTAATTATAACTGATGAAGTATAGTCATTATTAAACCTGACAGTATTATCTTTTATTTTTATTGGAGAATTAGCTAGACAGATTTCAGCACTAAATCCCTCTCTTGACTGAAAAGAAATTTAACAGTGACAGATCTGGAAACAGGAGGGTTTTTTCAGTGACTAAGTTTAGTGATCTTTGAGCTCTCTCGATACCAAAAGAGAGAGCTTCTGGCAAATTAAGAGCTTTGGGTAACTAGTTATTCAAAAATTGTAATATACTGTCTACGCCTTGTTTCTCTCGAACTCCATATATCCTGGCATTGTTTCTCCTAGATCTGTGCTGTAGTTCTCCAAAAGCAAAGTATTCTGTTTTAAAATAAATTCTCTGTGGGTTTCATTTTCTGCCATTCTTCAATCTAAGTCATTTACTGAATCTTTTGTTGATGAGATCTGTGTAGGTTATTGTTTTAAAACTTCATTTAACATGTTCATTTGTTTTCTGCAGTCTTCTTTTATATAGTCCATTTTGGTCTCAAGTTTATCTAATTTAGTAGAAACTTCATGGATACTACCTAAGACAGACTGTAGTTCCTTTTTCACTGAATTTTCTTGAGAGTTCACTTTTGAGTGGCTCATTTTGTTAGAACAGTCAGTAAAACTTCTGACAGGAAAAAGTCAAAGAAAAATCATCTAAATTGATTTTTTCTTTCAAAGTTTTATCCAAGTGTGTTCGGCACAAAATGTATAAGAAAACAAGTTGTTAAATTTATGTAATCCTGTATATACATTAATTAAATGTATTAATTATACAATCCTGTCAGAAAAAATAAAAGGAAGCAGAGCAAGAACTTTATGGTGATAGCTGATCACCCTCTTGACCACACCCCCAGTGTAATCTCCCTCTTGATGCAGCTCTTTGCCATCAAATTTCATTTCATGTTATATTTCATTTGCTAATACTTTAACCATTTACTTCAGTGGGAACTGAGAATCTTTTAACTGCCTGCCTGTTTTATAATGTGTGTGCCTGCATCATTCCTGCTAGCTCTAATTCTTGCCTGTGTGGCTTAATCATCCTACCCCCTAGACACTGTCCTTAATCATTTGACTTAGAGCGGTCACAATTCCCAATTAGTTATCCCACAGCACTCTCCAGATGTTTTATATGAACTAAGTGCTAGTATTTTCCAATGAAGCAATAGCACTAACTGCCACTAGCCTCTGACCATGCAGGTCAGTGCCCTGTGATGTTATGTCATAACTTCATTTGCCATTAAAGTCCATACGTATGAAATCCTGCGACTGTGAGCTCTGGGCATATCGCATCTACATACTGCTTTATACAAATTAACCCATAACAGGCCTACACACACACACACACACACACACACACACACACACACACACACACACACACACACACACACACACACACACACCAAACCCCTCTTACTAGTTAACCTACCCAATGTGGAATATTGTCCCCACTTTAAAAATTAAAAATAAATAAATGCAAATATTAAAATAGCACTTTTAATTGGTCGCCATTTTTTTTTTAAATGTAATCAAAATCGTGTTCCAAGTTCAACTGTGAATGTGCTGTGGATCTGCCAGGATGTTAATGAATTTAGTTAAGTTGCAGAATTGTTTTCAGTTAGTTACCTAACAAATACAGTAGTCTTGAAGGCACACTTCCATAAGTCACCACTTTGGACCAGACCATTAGTTTATAAATTAATTGGTCCAATAGATCACATTTCTTGAGAGTCGTCATGTTCACTGTTTGGCTGCACCATTTCTAAATCCCTGTTTACATGGTCTAAGCTGTCCCTTATTGGAATAAGGGAAAGCGTTTCACTGCCCATCTTTCCTTCCCAACTCTGTCCTTTTTCTTGCTTACTGTTGATGACAGAGTTTAGGAGTATTTAATGTAAGCACTCACATTAAAGACTAAGTTACTACTATCACGGATTTTCAACTTCAGGTCCTTGAACAAGGACTTAAATTTTCTCCCATAAAACTGCCAGTAGAACATTTGATTAAAATGGAACTATTTAAGACTGTTGGGAAGTTGCATTTACATTTTATTGTGATGAATATCCCAAACTTATTGTACAACAGAGTAATGATTCTGATGTGTCTTTGGATGATTATTGTGTTTCTCATGTCATTTCTTTTGGTGAAAGATATACTCCCCTAGATGTACACAAAGCATAAATCTGTTTTTATGCCTCCAGTTTTGAATGCCAAAATTAATTTTTGAAACATGTTGAATGCAGTAGTTTTGGATGCTTTTAGAGATTTTAATCAAGGCGAATGCTGTAGTCGCAATATGCCCAAAGGAAGAGTAGGCTGCATTAAAAACTTTAGTTGCATCCTAATTTGATTGATAAACCATCTGACAAAGGACAAAGTATTGTTCTTTTGAATTCTTTGCAGTATGAAAAAATGTGGTATGAACATCTGAAAAACAGATGGGTTTGTGAAGTAGTGTATCAAAATGATTATACTACGCTCAGGAAGCCCTTCCCTTGGGGATGTTGTTAAAGGTGTTAAGATGGAAAGATCTTGGCCTGTTCGAAAAAAAAAGTTATGATCCCTACATTTTATTTGTGTTCCTAAAATACATAAAAAATTAGGTAATCCTCCTGGTCGATCCATTATTTCTGGACATATTGGTTTTACTGAGACTATAGGGAAGGTTATTCATAAGTATCCTATGGAATTTGTTATAAAATTACCTTCTATTAAGGACACTACAGACTTATGAACTGGTTTTGTGGGGAAAGGAGGATTTTTGATTGTTGATGTCAGTAGCCTGTATACTTGTATTAATCATGAATTTGGCGTACAAGCTTTAGATATTTTTGGGGCGATTAGGCATATTTTATTAAGGAGTTAGCTGATTTTTGTTTGAGGTTTTTTTTTTTTATTTTTAATTAGGAGATTTTTTATACAAAAATGTGGTACTGTAGTGAAAATACATTTTGCCCTTGCATATTCTGTTTATGAGCATGGTTGAAGTATCTTTACATAGGTTACAATTTTTTCTAAGACATGGTAGTATATTAAAAAAATACATGGTAGTATATTATTGATTTTATTGATATACTTTGTGTCTACTGGGTAACCCTGAGGAGGGTGTTCAGTTTTTAAAGGTTATTGATAACTCAGTTCTAGCAAAATAGATTTTTTTTAGATGTTTTTTTGTTGGCAGTCCTGGTGTTCGTATTATGACTAGATTATAGAGAAAACCTACTGTTTCTAATTTACCTTTACATTTGTGTAGTTGCCATCCTTATATTAAAACAGCATTACCATACAATGAACTCCTTGGCGTAAGAAGGATTTGTAGTTCAAGAGTAGATTTCTTAAAGGAATCTGAAACAGTTGTACAAATTTATTATAATTTGGATATAATTTAGAGGAAGTTTTGAAGGTTTATTATAAGCTGTTAAGGAGACTGAATTATTTAAATCTAATAGTACAGTTAATTTAAATGATTATTTTGTACTTAGTTTTAGGAAACAAAATAAGTCCAAGTTGCACTTTGTTACAGAGTATAACATCTTTACAAATTAGTGTGGCAGGTAAAAAAAATGTTGGAACTATCTCATCTGGTAGATGTGTCTCTAATAAAATTGTTTTATCATGGTTTTTCAGTTGCCTGTAAGAGGGGAAGAAATGTAAAAGTTTTCTTGTTTGTAGCCATTATGTTACAAGGACTAATGCAGTTAATGTGAGTGTATAGTCAGTGAGAACTTTCCCCTGGGGTCATTGTTGTAGCTGCTATGCAGTTGTCAGGTATTTCGGTAAGATGAGGCTATAGATAGATTTACTTGTAATACTGTAGCAGTTATTTATGCCCTGCATTGTCCATATAAGTTGATGTATGTAAGCTAAACAAGCAGGAAATTTAAAACTGGACTACAAGAACACCTTAATGATATTAGATATAAGGAAAGTAGTCCAGTGACAAATCATTTTCTTTCTGTTCTTAATAGAGATGGTACTTGACTATAGGCTGCTGTTTTAGAACAGTTGTGTGTACATGACAGGAGAGGTTATACTATTGAAGGTAATCTCTTGTGTAAAGAAACTGTGTTTATATTAAAGTTTAATACCTTGCAACCATATGCTTTAAATAATGAGTGTATATTGGAAAAGTATTTTATAGTAATGTCTTTTTTAAGAAGTTGCATCTTTTTTGTGAGTGTGTGTGCGTTTATTGGACAAATGTTAATTTGTGCCTTATTTATACATCAGTTCTTTCAATTGTATCTCCTTGGAAGCTGTTAGCCAAGACACTGGAGTGTCTTTGCATTAACCATTTCTGAACTCAAGTAATTATATGTTACTCCTGATGACTCTCCACTCTTCACCTGTGCACTTAACACATGGAGATGATTGTATCTTTTTAATTCCACAGTTGCCTCTTCCACCTTCAGGAAAGATTTCCCTCCCATTGGGAAAAAAGATCCTTAATACTGCCTGGGTAAAGCAGCTTGAATTTTAGATTCAGTGCTTTACAGACTCAGAAGCACAGCACAAATTGCTATTATCTTTGTTGGGTACTTGCTGAGAAATCCTCATTGACATACTTCAGATTTTCACCTACCATCAAGGACTTTCCCTCTTTTCCTGAGTGCCAATAACTGATGTTCTTCATCCCACATTGCTGCAGTCCTAACACTTGGGTAGTCCGCTGTCCCAGTCGGCCCGAATACCAAAGTATATGGCTGACGTCGGTCAAGGCGCATTAGTCTGACGTCAGGACGTCAGGGTACAAATGCGCATGACCGACGTCATATCCTCGGTCTTTTTTGCCGCATGGTCCGATGCAGAAGCAGTTTTGCGAGTGCAGGTTGGCGTTCTGAAATTTTCTGAAGTCGGAGTTTCAGACCGAATCAAAGTTGGCTAAGTAGCCCGTTGGGGGATAATTTGGTTTTTCTTGCCTCAGTATTTAACCGGATGTCAGAAAAAGTGAATAACTGTATTTCTTGTGGGAAACAGATACCTCATAGGGATTACCATACCTTGTGTATACCTTGCTTAGGGCCTAAGCACGACGTTGTTGGATGTCGCTCTTGTGCTAGATTTAACAAACGCACTATAAAGAGAAGATTAGACTGTGCCAGGTTAGTT
The DNA here is from genome assembly GCF_019279795.1 of Protopterus annectens. Taxonomy (NCBI): domain Eukaryota; kingdom Metazoa; phylum Chordata; order Ceratodontiformes; family Protopteridae; genus Protopterus; species Protopterus annectens. The sequence continues at coordinate 876,555,526 of NC_056737.1, read as the reverse complement.
TTTGGGAAGCGTTGTAATTATAAAATGCCGTCGGATGCTCCGCCGCCCGCTTCGTCCAAAAAGCGCAAGGACAAAGCAGCAAAGCCTAGGTTGGAAGAACCGTCAGTCCCGGACGTCGGTTCTTTAGAAGGCTCGGTGGAGCCGGAGGTTCTGCCAGAAGTTTCTTTGGAGTCTCAGGGAGAGACTTTACTGTTACAAGATGTGTCCTCTCAGGAGGTAGGCCAGGCTGAAGGGGCTTCTCAGGTGGCTGTTCTTCCCTCCCTTCCTAAGGTGGTTAGGCCCTCCCCTTCTGTTTCCAAGGCTTCTTTGAGAGGCAGGCCAGGTTTAACTTCAGTGGGTGTCTCTCCTAGTTCTTCAGGATCTTTGCCTAAGAAACATATGCTTAAAATGGCAGAAGATTTGATTACTATGATTAGAGGTTCTATGCCCCCTCCTGATAAGAGGCCTAGGGTGGAACCTGAGCTTGAGAGTTTTGAGCAGTGTTCGAGGCTTCTGAGTCTTCGGCTGAAGACTTACAGGAGTATCCTCCTTATTCTGATTCTGATGTAGATGATTCTACTCCTTCGGCTTCTCCTCCTGAGGATTTCTCTTTTTCAGAGACTCTTCATTCCATGAGGGAACATTTTAAATGGGAAGGACAAGATTTCTCTGATTCCAGGAAGAGGCTTAGGGAATTTTTATTTTTACCCCAGCATAGGCCTTTAGCTATACCTCCTGTTCTGGATGTGGTGGAAGATGTTTTTGCAGAGGCTTCCCTGAACCCTGATTCTTTGCCTCCTGCCCCAGTTAAACCGGATAGGTATTATAGGGTGCCTGAAGCTCATAAGTATCTTTTTAAGAGTCCTAGGGCAGACCCAGAAACTGTTTCTCAGGGGCCTAAAGGTGTTAAGGCTTTGGTTGTTAAAAATCCTGTTCCTCCTGATAAAGAGGCAAGGGCTTTGGATAGATGGGGAAAGAAAGTGTATACTTCTTCCACTTTAGCCATGAGGGCTTTGAATTGCCAATTCCACATGTTAAAATATCAAAATTATCTCCTTTCACAATTGCAGTCTAAGGTGGATGCTCTGGCGGAAGGTATTGAGTGTAAAGAGTTGCAGGATTTAGTTCATGTGTCTGAACAGGTGGGTAAGCATTCCTTGCAATGCGGTTTTGATGCTGTGCAGGCCTCTTCGAGGGTGGCTGCCACTGGTTCTGTTCTTCGCAGGCACGCCTGGCTGAGGGATCAGAATTTAGCTGAGCATGTTAAGACAAGGATTTTGGATGCTCCGTTACAGTCTGATGTGTTGTTTGGTTCGCCTGTGGAAGCAGTTTTAAAGAAAATGGAGGACAAGGCTAAGTCTATGCAGACTGTTAAAGATTTTTTGCAGGTTCAGCCTCCGAAGTTTAGTAGAAATTGGCCTACTAAGGGATGGACATATCCTTCTTATGATTCCCAGTCTAGGGGTAGGTCTAGACGTGGTAGGGGCAGAGCTCAAGGTTCTTTTAGGCCTAGAACAGGGAGTTCACCTGCTCAATCTTCTGGTGAGGGCAGGGGTCAGCCCTTTCGTAAACAGACCCAATGACCTGTCTTTTCAGCTGCCAGTGCTTTCTCGTCTGGCAGCACCTTTGGGAGGAAGGCTGGCACTTTTCAAAGAAAATTGGAGTTTAGTTACCCAGGACAGATGGGTATTGGATATCATTCACCACGGTTACAGGTTTTATTTCCATACCTTGCCTCCTTTCAAAGGCATGCCAGACATTCCTCCTCTACAAAGAAAAGAGGCTCACAAGCAAATTTCTCTGTTACTCCAAATAGGGGCCATTCAGCTGGTTCCTGTGCCAGAAAGGGGCCTAGGATTTTATTCTCGCCTGTTCCTAGTACCAAAGAAGGGGAACACGTGGAGACCAATTTTGGATTTATCTATCCTCAACACTTATCTGGACATTCCCAAGTTCAAAATGTTGACGTTACAACAGCTTTTACCTCTACTGGGCAAAGATCACTGGATGGTAACTTTAGATCTCAAGGAGGCTTACCTTCATGTGCCTATCAGACTAAGTTGCAGGAAGTATCTGCGTTTTCGAGCTGGGAATTCCCATTATCAGTTCTCTGCATTGCCCTTTGGCTTATCTACTGCCCAGAGTATTCACAAAAGTTCTGGCTCCAGTGATAGCTTACTTCAGGCTAAAAGGAATACAAATCTATCCTTACTTGGACGACTGCCTGATTCTGGCTCAAGAAAAGGAAGACCTTTTACAGCATTTGGAATATGTGATAGCAGTGCTAAGATGCCTGGGGTATTCTGTGAGCGAAATAAAGTCCAGTCTAGTACCCTCTCAAGACATGTGCTTTCTGGGTGTGAGACTGAATACAGCAACAGATGGCCTTTTAACCCCGGACAAACAAAAGAATCTTTCCCTTTACTTCCATCAACTATCTCTTCAGTCCGGGCTGACTGCAAGGACAGTCCTTCAAGCCTTAGGGTTCATGGCATCTTGTATTCTGGTGCTTCCCAATGCCAAACTGCATATGAGGAAGCTGCAATGGTACCTCAAAGATGTATGGACACAGCACTGCCAGGATTTGGACACTGTCATTCAAATAATACCTTGCATTCAAAAGGAATTTTTGTGGTGGGCTCAGGAATGTCACCTAAACAAGGGACTCTCTGTGACCCGGCCAGAGGCGAGTCAGATTCTATCGACAGATGCCTCAGACATAGCTTGGGGAGCTCATCTGAATGGAAAGTGGATACAAGACAAGTGGCCTGCCAGACTACAGCATCTACATATCAACATGAAGGAGATGTTAGCAGTCCAGTTTGCATTAATGGCTTTCAAGGAGTTACTTCTTCCAGGGCAGGTGTTGATTCTAACAGACAACACAACTGTCATGTGGTACATCAACAAACAAGGGGGAACACATTCTTATCCTCTATGCAGGCAAGCAATGATTTTATGGGAAACTGCGCTCAGCTTGCAACTAACTCTTCAGGCAAGGTTTCAGACGGGAGCACAGAACTCGTTAGCAGATGTGTTAAGCAGGGACATCAAGGATCCCCACAGTGGAAACTGGATCTTCATGTATTTCGGAAATTGACAGTGTCATGGGGAACTCCAGACATAGATCTGTTCGCTTCTCCACTAAACCACCAGCTGCCAAAGTTTTGCACGAAAAGGTTTCATCACACAGCTTGGAAAGTGGATGCTCTTTCTTTCAGTTGGAAAAATCTTCATGTGTATGCCTTTCCACCTCTGCCTCTTCTCCCAAAGGTACTCCTAAAGGTCAGACAAGACAAGCCAAGGATGATTTTAATAGCTCCAGATTGGCCTTGGCAACACTGGTACCCATTACTGAGGAGTCTGGTAAGGAAGCCTCCATGGCCTTTACCTTTGATTCCACACCTATTGTCCCAGAGGGACGGTCATCTACTCAATGTCAAGCTTCACTCTCTTCATCTAACAGCCTGGCATATTCTGTTTTGAAACACAGCAGGTCTCAACTTCCTCAACAAGTTTTGAATGTGATTATGGAAGCCAGAAGACCTAGTACAAGGAAAGTGTACTCAGAAAAATGGAAGAGATTTTTATTTTGGAGTGCAGCAAAGGATTTGGAGGTTTCTGAGCCTAATTTGAGTGTGGCTCTTCAATATCTTACTGAGTTATTGGACAAAGGTTTGTCTTTCTCTTCCATTAAGATTCATGCTGCAGCAATTTCAGCTCACTATGATTGTGACCCACCATTGTTTTCTCACCCTTTGTTCAAGCAATTTCTTAGAGGGGCAAAGAATATAAGACCCCCACGTAGAGCTCCTACTCCTGCTTGGGATCTCAATTTTGTGTTGGAGAAACTTACTCTACAACCTTTTGAGCCTGCGGCTACTGCTGAATTGAAATACTTGTCATGGAAGACTGCTTTTTTGTTGGCCATTACTTCTGCAAGAAGGGTTTCTGAATTGCAGGCCCTTATGGCGGTTGAGCCTTTTTGATTTTCCATAAGGATAGGGTATCATTACGTACTAATCCTTCCTTTATGCCTAAGGTGGTTTCTAGTGTGGCTTTAAACCAAACTATTCATTTGCCTACTTTTTATGCAGATCCCCAAAATAAGGGGAAAAGATTTTGCACACTTTAGATGTACACAGGCAGTTGCGTTATTATTTAAGCAGGACTAAGGATTTTAGGCAGTCTCAGCAGTTGTTTGTTTCTTTTGCTTTGGGTTCTCAGGGCAAGCCTGTGTCAAAACAAACTATTTCTAAGTGGATTGGGTTTTGCATTGCATTTTGTTATTCCCATCATGGCAAGGAGATTCCAGCTGGGATTAGGCCTCATTCCACTAGGGCTACTGCCACTTCAACAGCATTTCTAAGGGGGGTGGCAACTAAGGATATTTTGGAGGCAGCTACTTGGAGTTCAGTGCATACTTTCTCTAAGCACTACCACCTTCCTCTCTACTCTAAATCTAGGGCTGGTTTTGCCGCGGCTATTTTGCAGGGCATGTTGTCAGCTCCTGCTTCCTTATGATTTGCCAGCCTCCCTTACCTCTGCTTTGGGATTCTACCCAAGTGTTAGGACTGCAGCAATGTGGGATGAAGAACATAGTACAGTTTTGTACCTACCATAAATGTAGATGTTCGAAGATCCACATTGCTGCAGTCCAATTTACCCTCCCTCCTTCCCCTCTGTGTTTAGTGGTGGTTGTGTGGGTGGGGTTGTACCTTTGTAAATTTGTATATATTGTACATATATCTTTGGTACAAGAGTGTTTGGTGTTTTTTGGTTTTGGCCTTATCTTTTTTGGGTCTTCTGACATCTGGGGCAAGAAAAGACTGAGGATATGACGTCGGTCATGCGCATTTGTACCCTGACGTCCTGACGTCAGACTAATGTGCCTTGACCGACGTCAGCCATATACTTTGGTATTCGGGCCGACTGGGACAGCGGACTACCCAAGTGTTAGGACTGCAGCAATGTGGATCTTCGAACATCTACATTTATGGTAGGTACAAAACTGTACTTTCTTTGAGCTGATCTGTCTGCATTTTTATTAGTACTTGTCTGAGGTATATACTTTTTTGTCCCTTCTACCATTTCCTTGTGATACCGTCTGGTAACTGTCCACTCCAGTCTGCCAGCTGTGCCTTGTAGCCCCCTCCCCCCGACTTTAATCTAGTGTTGCTGGTACCAGTCATGGAACTAGGCAACCTGGAGATCGGCACAACTGTGCATCTGTCCGGGGAGTGGCAGTATGTAAGATGTACCTGTCCCCCCTCCCCTTTTTTGTGGACCTAATTGTAAATAGGGGGTGCAGTGGAGATGTACAGCTTATCCCCCCAGCTCTGCAGCAGCTCAACCATGTCTCCACCCTGTACCCTCATTAGACATACCTACCAATGTGCCTTCACCAACCTCCACCAGAGATCAACACAGTTAACACCCATAGACCAGCATAACAACATCTCTCAGTCAGTCACTCGAGCTGCTATTCGAACCTGGGTCACTTGGGTCATAGTCAGAGCTTTATCCCTGTATGTCTCCAGAGCAGTCATGTCATCAGTCTGGGTATCTTATTGCCAAGGACTGTGCTTGGTGATGTTCTTCATCTCACATTGCTGCAGTCCTTACATATGGGTAGTCCGCTGTCCTCGGTCGGCCCGAATACCAAAGTATAAGGCTGACGTCGGTCAAGGCGCCTAAAACTGACATCAGGATGTCAGGGTACAAAAGCGCATGACCGACGTCATTTCCCCAGTCTTTTTTGCCGCATGGTCCGATGCAGAAGCAGCGTTGCAAGTGCCGTTCGGCGTTCTGAAATTTTTCGAATTCGGAGTTTCAGACCGAATCCAAGTTGGCTAAGTACCCCGTTGGGGAATATTTTGGTTTTTTCTTGCCTCAGTGTTTTACCGGATGTCAGAAAAAGTGCATAACTGTATTTCTTGTGGGAAACAGATACTGCATAGGGATTATCATTCTTTGTGTATTCCTTGTCTGGGGCCTGAGCACGACGTTGTTGGGTGCCGCTTTTGTGCTAGGTTCAATAAACGCACTATTAAGCGGAGGTTAGATTGTGCTAGGCTGGTCTTTGGGAAGCGGTGCAATTATAATATGCCGTCGGATTCTCCGGCGCCGCTTCTCGAAGAAGCGCAAAGACAAAGCAGTTAAACCCAGGCAAGATGAGTCGTCCGTTCCGGACGCCGGTTCTTTAGAGGCTTCAGTGGAACCGGTGGTTCCGACGGAGACCTCTCTGGAGTCTCAGGGGGAGACTTTGATTTTGCAGGAGGTGGTCTCTCAGGAGGCAGGTCAGGCTGAAGGGGCTTCTCAAGTTACTGTACTCCCCTCCCTTCCTAGGGTGGTTAGGCCTTCTCCTTCTGTTTCCAAGGCTTCTCCCAGAGGCAGGCCAGTTTTAGCTTCTGTTGGTGTCACTCCTAGTTCAGCAGGGTCTGTGCCTAAGAAGCATATGCTTAAAATGGCAGAAGATTTGATTACTCTGATTAGAGGTTCTTTGCCCCCTCCTGATAAGAGGCCTAGGGTGGAGCCAAAGTTGGGAAGTTTTGAGCAGGCTTCGGATGTTTCAGAGTCTTCAGCTGAAGACCTGCAGGAGTACTCTCCTTATTCTGATTCTGATGCAGATGATTCCACTCCTTCTGCTTCTCCTCCAGAGGATTTTTCTTTTTCAGAGACGCTTCATTCTATGAGGGAACATTTTAAGTGGGAAGGTCAGGACTTCTCTGATTCTCGGAAAAGGCTTAGGGAATTTTTGCTGTTACCCCAGCATAGGCCTTTGGCTAATACCCCCTGTTCTGGATGTTGTGGACGATGTGTTTGCAGAGGCTTCTCTTAATCCTGATTCTCTGCCTCCTGCTCCTGTTAAACCGGATAGGTATTACAGGGTGCCTGAGGCTCATAAATATCTTTATAAGAGTCCTAGGGCGGACCCAGAAACTATCAGTCAGGGACCTAAGGGTGTCAAGGCCTCTGTGGTAAAAAATCCGGTTCCTCTAGATAAAGAAGCCAGAGCTTTGGATAGATGGGGAAAAAAGGTCTATACATCTTCGACCTTAGCTATGAGGGCCTTGAATTGCCAGTTTCATATGTTGAAATATCAAAACTTTCTTCTTTCTCAATTGAAGTCTAAGGTGGATGCTCTGGCGGAAGGCATTGAGTGTAAAGAATTACAAGATTTGGTGCATGTCTCTGAACAGGTGGGTAAGCATTCATTACAATGTGGTTTTGATGCTGTGCAGGCCTCGTCTAGGGTGGCTGCCACTGGCTCAGTTCTTCGCAGGCACGCCTGGCTGAAGGATCAGAATTTATCTGACCATGTTAAGACAAGGATTTTGGATGCTCCTTTGCAGTCTGATGTGTTGTTTGGTTCACCTGTGGAGTCAGTCTTGAAGAAAATGGAAGACAAGGCTAAGTCTATGCAGGCTGTTAAAGATTTTTTGCAAGTTCAGCCTCCGAAGTTTAGTAGGAATTGGCCTGCTAAGGGGTGGACGTATCCCTCTTATGATTCTCAGTCTAGGGGTAGATCTAGACGTGGTAGGGGGAGAGCTCAGAGTTCTTTCAGGCCTAGAACAGGAAGTTCACCTGCACAATCTTCGGGTGAGGGCAGGGGCCAGTCCTTTCGTAAACAGGCCCAATGACCTACTTTTTCAGCTGCCAGATCCTTCTTGCCTGGCAGCACCTTTGGGAGGAAGGTTAGCAGTCTTCAAGGAAAATTGGATGTTAATTACCCAGGACAAATGGGTATTGGATATCATACACCAGGGTTACAAGTTTTATTTCCATACCTTGCCTCCTTTCAAAGGCATGCCGGACGTTCCTCCTCAGCAAAGACTAGAGGCTCACAAACAAATTTCTCTACTACTTCAAATAGGGGCCATACAACCGGTCCCTCTGCCAGAAGTGGGCCTAGGATTTTATTCTCGCCTGTTTCTAGTACCAAAGAAAGGAAACACGTGGAGACCAATTTTGGATTTATCTATCCTCAACACATATCTGGACATTCCCAAGTTCAAAATGTTGACGTTACAACAGCTTTTACCTCTGCTGGGCAAAGATCACTGGATGGTGACTCTGGATCTCAAGGAGGCTTACCTTCATGTTCCTATCAGGCCCAGTTGCAGGAAGTATCTGCGTTTCGGGCTGGGACTTCACATTATCAGTTCTCTGCATTGCCCTTTGGCTTATCTACTGCCCAGAGTATTCACGAAGGTTCTGGCTCCAGTGGTAGCTTTCTTCAGGCTAAGAGGAATACAAATCTATCCTTATTTGGACGATTGCCTGATTCTGGCCCAAGAAAAGGACTAACTTCTTCATCATCTACAGTATGTGATGGCGGTGTTAAGATGCCTGGGGTATTCTGTGAACGAAATAAAGTCCAGTCTAGTACCCTCTCAGGACATGTGCTTTCTGGGTGTGAGACTGAATACAGCATCCCAGATGGCCTTTTTGACCCCGGACAAACAAAAGAATCTTTCTCTTTACTTCCACCAATTGTCTCATCAGTCCAGGCTGACTGCAAGGACAGTCCTTCAAGCCTTGGGGTTCATGGCATCTTGTATTCTGGTACTTCCCAATGCCAAACTGCATATGAGGAAGCTACAATGGTATCTCAAGAATGTATGGACACAGCACTGCCAAGATTTGGACACTGTCATTCAGATAATACCTTGCATTCAAAAAGAATTTTTGTGGTGGGCTCAGGAATGTCACCTAAACAAGGGACTCTCTGTGACCCGGCCAGAGGCGTAGTCAGATTTTAACGACAGATGCCTCAGACAAAGCTTGGGAGCTCATCTAAATGGAAAATGGGTACAAGACACGTGGCCTGCCAGACTTCAACATCTACATATCAACTTGAAGGAGATGTTAGCAGTCCAATTTGCATTGATAGCTTTCAAGGATTTACTTCTTCCAGGGCAGGTGTTGATTCAAACAGACAACACAACTGTCATGTGGTACATCAACAAGCAAGGGGAACATTCTTATCCTCTGTGCAGACAAGCAATGATTTTGTGGGAGACTGCTCTCAGTTTACAGCTAAATCTTCAGGCAAGGTTTCTGCCAGGAGCACAGAACTCCTTAGCAGATGTGTTGAGCAGACAAATTATGGATCCCCACGAGTGGAAATTGGATCCTCATGTATTTCAGAGATTGACAGTGTTATGGGGAACTCCAGACATAGATCTGTTCGCTTCTCCACTAAATTACCAGCTGCCAAAGTTTTGCACAAAAGGTTTCATCCCACAGCTTGGACAGTGGATGCTCTCTCATTCAATTGGAGCAATCTTCATGTATGCCTTTCCACCTCTGCCTCTCCTCCCAAAGGTACTCCTGAAGGTCAGACAGGACAAGCCAAACATGATTTTAATAGCTCCAGATTGGCCTCGACAGCACTGGTACCCATTACTGAGAAGTCTGTGCAGGAGCCTCCATGGCCTTTGCCTTCGATTCCTCACCTGCTGTCTCAGGAGAACAGCCATTTACTCAATGTCAAACTTCATTCTCTACATCTGACAGCCTGGCATATTCTGTTTTAAACCCTGGAGGGTCTCAGCTTCCACAACAAGTTTTGAATGTTATTTTGGAGGCCAGAAGGCCTAGTACAAGGAAAGTTTACGCAGATAAATGGAGGAGATTTTTATTTTGGAGTAAAGCAAAGGACTTTGATGTTTCTAAACCTAATTTAAGTGTTGCACTTCAATACCTTACTGAGTTATTGGACAAAGGTTTGTCCTTCTCCTCTATAAAGGTTCATGCTGCCGCAATTTCTGCTCACTATGACTGTGACCCACCATTATTTGCTCAGCCTTTAAGCAATTCCTTAGAGGGGCAAAGAATATAAGACCCCCACGTAGAGCTCCTACTCCGGCTTGGGATCTCAATTTTGTGTTGGAGAAACTCACTCTACAACCTTTTGAGCCTGCAGCATCAGCAGAGTTGAAATATTTATCATGGAAGACTGCTTTTTTGTTGGCCATTACCTCTGCGAGAAGGGTTTCTGAATTACAGGCCCTTATGGCAGTTGAGCCTTTCTTAATTTTCCACAAGGATAGGGTGTCTTTGCGTACTAATCCTTCTTTTATGCCTAAAGTGGTTTCTAGTGTGGCTTTAAACCAAACTATTAATTTGCCTACTTTTTATGCAAACCCCCAAAATAAAGGGGAAAGGATTTTGCACACTTTGGATATACACAGACAGTTGTGATCTTATTTGAGCAGAACTAAAGGGTTCAGGCAGTCTCAGCAGTTGTTTGTTTCTTTTGCTTTGGGTTCTCAGGGCAAACCTGTTTCAAAACAAACTATTTCTAAGTGGATTGGGTTTTGTATTGCTTTCTGTTATTCCCATCATGGTAAGGAGATTCCAGCTGGGATTAGGCCTCATTCCACTAGGGCTACTGCCACTTCTACAGCTTTTTAAAGGGGGGTGGCTACTAAAGATATTTTGGAAGCAGCTACTTGGAGTTCAGTGCATACTTTCTCTAAGCATTACCACCTTCCACTTTACTCTAAATCCAGGGCTGGATTTGCCACTGCTATTTTACAGGGCATTTTGGCAGCTCCTAACGCTTTATAGTTTTGCCATCCTCCCTTACCTCTGCTTTGGGATTCTACCCATATGTAAGGACTGCAGCAATGTGAGATGAAGAACATAGTACAGTTTTGTACCTACCATAAATGTAGATGTTCGAAGATCCACATTGCTGCAGTCCACTTACTCTCCCTCCTTCCCCTCTGTTGTTGAAGGTGGTGGTGTAGTTTGTGTTGTACATATTGTAAATATGGTTAGTGCACGGGTGGTTGGTTAGTTTTTGCTGGTTTTTGGCTTTGGCCTTTCTTGTTAGGGCCTTCTGACATCTGGGGCAAGAAAAGACTGAGGAAATGACGTCGGTCATGCGCTTTTGTACCCTGACGTCCTGATGTCAGTTTTAGGCGCCTTGACCGACGTCAGCCTTATACTTTGGTATTCGGGCCGACCGAGGACAGCGGACTACCCATATGTAAGGACTGCAGCAATGTGGATCTTCGAACATCTACATTTATGGTAGGTACAAAACTGTACTTTCTCTGTGTGTTTGTCTACAGGGTAACACTACATTTATGCACTAACTCAGTCATCCATTTCTTGTGGTAATTCCCTTCATTGTCCATTTGAATATTGATGAATCTCAAATTTACCCCTTTTCTGTCCACGAGCTGTACGAGTTTTTCATTCAGCGTAAACTGCATAACTTTCATTTCCTCAAACCACCTGGAATGCTCCCCCTCAGATCTCTTCATGTCTGTCTTCCATCTCATATACTAGTGGAGGGACAATGTTTCAACTTCTTCCAGTTTCTGATCAGTCCTTTGTATGCAGTCATTTAGAGATCTGCTCATTTTTAAGGTCTCTCCATACATTTTAGCTGTTTTGTCATGCAAATCCTCCGTCACTAAGTGTTGATAAATCCAAATAAAACGAAGAGCTGCTGCCACTGACTGAAGTTTAATGAAATAATTAAAACTAAATACTTAAAAGCAGATAAGAAACACTAAAACACATTTAAACAGGATAAGTGCTTTTTGTCCATGACCTTCCTCAGATCCTGATGTAATAGAGTATATTCATTAATTTAAAACAACACAATCTACCAGTCAAAGATCATATAGAAAGCTGATTTTAAGAATATGCAGGCTCTTAACCATTATACTGGAGTGTAATGTTTTTGTATATGATGGGCAACACTATTGGCAGAAATGGGGAGTGGCCATGGGCTCTCCCTGTGCAAAGCGTACTCTAATATAGTAATGGCTCAATCTGTGGCAGCAGCTCTTCATTTTATTTGACTTTATCTTTGCTAGTCGAGCTGCTCTTAGTGTCCAGAAGACTATTTTGCTATAGTATCACTAAAGTGTTGGCTGGTTCAGTTTCCCCTAACTGAATTCTGTGGAATTGCTTCCTCTTTCCCATGTAGCAATATAATGTGAGCTTCTTGACCTTACAAGATTTTTTTTTTTTTTGCTTACTCATGGTCATGTACTTTACCATCCAGGTTTCTGTTCTACAGTTGTACCAACAAAGGGTAGTGTTTAACTCTTAGAAAAGTGTTTCTAATCTATCTTTGAGCTGGAGAGTACAAAATCACATCTAATCGGCCCAGTATCTTACTGAAAGTTGTCAATTTGTAAGTTCTTGGTAAACTACTCTTCAGAGGTTGTAGAAAATAAGCCCATTATGATCAGTAGGAATGTGCATTTAGTCAAGAGGAAACAACAGATCTGGAGGGAGAGAAAACCCGAGCTTAGACAGCCACCAGAACAGAATTCCCCTACAGAGGCAGTAAATTTTCACATTGACTACCTGGCATTGACCTTTCTCACTTCCTTCCCCACCACCAGACATCTGGAGGGGGACAGTTTTCAAACACTGAATCCCACTTGATACTAGTCAAAAGTGACCATTGGTTACACTCTAGAGTTGCCAAGTTTCATCATTTTAAAGCATCCATTCTACACCAAAAGACCGGTTAAAGCATGCACTTCATATTATGGAACAGCTGCTGAACTGTGAAATAGTTCTAAAGCCTCCCTTCCTGGGAAAGTGACAAGTGATGTTACTTAACTTTATTTCTAATATCAAAGAAAGAGGACCGTTTGAGACCTGCTGTTATCCTTTCAAGTTTATGCAGGTACGTGGCAGTAAAACAGTTCAAGATGCTAATCCTACAAGCCTTGCTTCCTGTACGACTAAAGGACTTCTTCCTCATCACCATAGACATGAAGGGCACCTGCTTACACATCCTCAACCACATAACTCACAAACAAATTCTCAGATCCAAAAATGAGAGCTCAGAGTACAAATGTACTTCCTTACTATGTGGCTTTTTTTTCTGCACTTGCCCTCGAGGTTGAAAGATGGTTCATATTTGCCACAAATCTCAGTGACTAAGCTATGAATACTTTTTTCAGAGTCTGTGAATCTCACTGAATGCTTAGAAGTCAAGCCTAAGCAATGCACAGCAGTTGTTTACATGGTATCATTCTGGCTATGAATAAAATTCAGTCTCATTGCTTCAGGACAGAGTCTAGTTAGTGAAAAAACACTTTTTGTTTCTGATCAAAGCCAACTTCAGTGCAGTGATCTTTAGACCACTGCAGTACATGTCTTCCTCTCTCCTTATTGTTCATATTGCCAGATTATGCATAAGAAAATTTCAGTGGTAATTGAAAAGACTGTGGTTTCAGTATGTGCAGCCTATGGGACCAGCTCCATTATTTGTTCCCTGGAATAATCAGTGAATTCCAGTGATGGTATTTCCAGATGTCCAGAAACTCGTGACTTTTATTTGTTCCACCAAACCAAACTAAAAGCTGACAATATCAGATGCTTCTGAGTAAATGTCATGGAGCCCACTTTCATCAGTTTCAAGTCCAGGGAGCACTTGAAGAAGCACGTTAACCTGAAGGAAATGACTGCTATTCAAAATCGTGTGTCCACTTTCCAGTTGATGCTGAAATCAGGCATTCTTCAGACTGCACAAGACAAATCTGTAGCAATGTAGCACATCAGGAAACAGGGCAAAGTGGTCTATACTGTTGTTCAGACTAACCATGAAAATTTGGAATCTTAATTGACCAGTGATAATTGTATTGCACCCAGCCACAGGCCTTCCAAACAAGTCTTTATCCGAGTCTTATATTCAGTCAGTTTAGGGCATTCCTAAAATATTTTAAAATACCCTCACATCAGTCGGAACACCTGACAGTCTCCTGAAGCATTCAAACACATATCTTAATCAACTAGGTGTAAAAAAAAAAATATCTGTCAAGACACTTCCAAGAAAATATTCTAAAAAAATGTTTGGGAGCATGGTGCATAAATCAGTAGAAAATTTGCCAAAACCACACTGAATAGTTCATAAGTCTGTAGTGTCCTTAAATGTTTTCCTAGTAACCTTTTCCATTCCTCCCTAAACTGTAGCTTATTGGGTTCCTTAATCCTATTCATTGTCTTGTTTAACTTGCTAACCAGACTTCAGTTGCCAGTTAAGACCTGTAACATCAATTTGCTTCACTGTGGGAAATCATGATTTCTAGGCAAAGCTGTGCAAATGATAGTATGCCCTATTGCCCAAGAGTTGTCACTGCTAGCATCTGCACAACAAACTAATGAATTATTGATAATTTTTGTTTTTAGTGACGTCTTTATGAAATTGTTAGCTGTATGGTATGAGCGTTATGAATGAAGTTTTTTTTATTTATTTATTTTTTTTAATTAATGAAATGTTTGAATTTGTAGTCTTTTGCTGCCATCTAGTGGCAATAGTAAAGAATTACATGATAGCATTCACATTTTATAGGCTCATAGGTTGATACTAGGCTATCTGCCCTAGGGCATTTATAAGCCTAGCCAGTGTGTGTTTGGCTTTCGCCACCCTTTTAGATTGGTTGACTGTGCCTCTGTATAGTAGGTCACAGAAGATAGCCCTTTTAAGGTTAGTTTACTGTGCCTCTGTCTAGCAGGGACACAGAAGACATCCCAGGGGTAGAAGAGAACCCAGGGGTCCCAGTTAACTTCTCTATCAGATTGTTTTAATGTATATTTATTTTAATCTGCTCTTATACTGTAATACATGATTTTATTTCTTGTTTTGTGTGATAATGCATTTAGCTGCATTCTCTTTTAAGACGACGTATAGAGATCATGTGCTTTGATTTAATTGCACGTAAGAGCTGAATGGTGTGTTTGGATCTGTGAGTTGTGTTCTGTATGGCTAAAATTTGGATAGTAGTTTAAGCCAAACTTTAAAAAGTTTGTTAAAGTCTGATGAAGCTTTTGTTAATGGACATGAAAGTGTTTACTTCGTAATAAAGTTTTTTTTTTTTTTGGATTTATTGCTATGGATTTTGACTTTCTCACAAATCACAAAGCAGAATGCGGTCCCGGTCAACAATAAAGGATGTCTTCAAAAATTCAGTCGAATGCAGCCAGGAATCCACCAAAAAATAGTTTATTGCATAAAACGATCCATCAAGTAGTAAAAACGATACTCTTGTATATAACTAGAACCTTAGATTAAGCGCTTTCGTCTCCAATCGGAGACTTCATCAGAATCCAAGGATTTAACAATACTAGCTCCCTTTTATACTAACCAAATCCATTCAGCTGGCATCTAATTAAATAATTAATTAATTGGTTCCATTTTTCTTAAAGTACAACCTTACCATAAATACTAAAAACTTTTGAAAACATTTGAAGACCTGTGTGAATGAATACTCTGCAAGTAAGAATAAACACAGTAGATAGGTATAAAAACACAGTAAATAGGGATATAAATATGTGATAAATATAGTATAATAAATATAATAATTAAAGATGTATAATAGATATAATAAATGTAATAAATATATATATATATATATATATATATATATATATATATGTATAATAAAATATATAAATATGTATGTGTGTATGTAAAAAAGCCACTGCAGTAAAATAATGATATAATATATAAGACATAATAAATATACGTATATTAAAAAATTCATAAGGAATGTAAGATATTATAAAGGAATGTAAAATTGTGTTTGGATACATATTATACTGTTTAGAAAAAATATTTAAACAATATATAAAATATTCAAAATATTTAAAATTTAAAATATTTACAACACATAATGGATGAACGACTAAGGATTATATGTATATGTATATATATATAGGGAATCAGTTCCAAAAAAATCAAATCAAAGTGAAAGGATGAAATATTACAAAGAATACATATGTTGCTAAATATATCTTGTAAAATGTAAAAATGTAATCAACCCTAGGAATAAATCCATAATAGTTTTATTTAATAATGGTAATAGTGATCATAATTTGTGTTTCTTGGGGTCAGCTGCAAGCATTTTCAATGCTGGGGTGATGGAAATGTGATCATTAAGGCCCTTACCACAACAAGAGTCCAATCTAAGTTGCCACATCATTTCTTTTAACTCCAGTTGGGTCTCCCAATCACCACCCCTCTCAAGGCATTTTACTTCCTCTATTACCCAGAATTTAAAATCTGCATTCTTACAGACCAAAACATGTCTCTACATAGCATTATTTTCGTTTTGTTTGTTGATGTCCCTCACATGTTCATAAATTCTGGATCGTAGGTCTCGTTCAGTTTTCCCAACATAGTAGCTCCAGCAGACCTTACAGAAAACAAGGTATACCACCCCTTTTGTATAACTACTACTATAGGTTTTAGCAACCAGGGTTGTTCTAAGACTGGGTATTCTAATCTCCTTTTGTCCTGCTATAAATGCACACTGCGCGCATCTACCACATTTAAATGTCCCACATTTTTTATTTGCCCCATGTGTATTATTCATCTTCTTCTCTAAGATGTTCTTAATATTCCTATTCCTCCTATAACTATAACATGTATCATTTTTAAATACATCAGTTTTGATGGCCATTTCCCTAAACATCTCCCAAATCTCATTGATACATTTTCTAAGTTGTCCTATCCCTTGAAAATAAGTAAGGGTTAAGTATGGTGTACAATTTACTTGGTTCTTGCTGTGGTTATTATTACCACCCACCATGTTCCAGGAGAGAGGATATCCGCCAGATTTGATACATGGTGTAAAATACCAGGTTCAAAAAGGTAGAAGTAACAATAAATATACTCCTTTATTAGTTAAGAGTAGCCATGTCTACACAGTTAACGATGATGTGGATGGTAGTGTCCGAGAAATGGTGGGTGGTAATAATAACCACAGCAAGAACCAAGTAAATTGTACACCATACTTAATGGCCATCAAAACTGATGCATTTAAAAATGATATACGTTATAGTTATAGGAGGAATAGGAATATTAAGAACATCTTAGAGAAGAAGACGAATAATACACATGGGGCAAATAAATAATGTGGGACATTTAAATGTGGTAGATGCGCGCAGTGTGCATTTATAGCAGGACAAAAGGAGATTAGAATACCCAGTCTTAGAACAACCCTGGTTGCTAAAACCTATAGTAGTTATACAAAAGGGGTGGTATACCTTGTTTTTCTGTAAGGTCTGCTGGAGCTACTATGTTGGGAAAACTGAACGACACCTACGATCCAGAATTTATGAACATGTGAGGGACATCAACAAACAAAACAAAAGTAATGCTATGTACAGACATGTTTTGGTCTGTAAGAATGCAGATTTTAAATTCTGGGTAATAGAGGAAGTAAAATGCCTAGAGAGGGGTGGTGATTGGGAGACCCAACTGGAGTTAAAAGAAATGATGTGGCAACTTAGATTGGACTCTTGTTGTGGTAAGGGCCTTAATGATCACATTTCCATCACCCCAGCATTGAAAATGCTTGCAGCTGACCCCAAGAAACACAAATTATGATCACTATTACCATTATTAAATAAAACTATTATGGATTTATTCCTAGGGTTGATTACATTTTTACATTTTACAAGATATATTTAGCAACATATGTATTCTTTGTAATATTTCATCATTTCACTTTGATTTGATTTTATTGGAACTGATTCCCTATATATATATACATATACATATAATCCTTAGTCTTTCATCCATTATGTGTTGTAAATATTTTAAATTTTAAATATTTTGAATATTTTATATATTGTTTAAATATTTTTTCTAAACAGTATAATATGTATTCAAACACAATTTTACATTCCTTTAGAATATCTTACATTCCTTCTGAATTTTTTAATATATGTATATTTATTATGTCTTATATATTATATTATCATTTTACTGCAGTGGCTTTTTTACATACACACATACATATTTATATATTTTATTATACATATATATATATATATATATTTATATATATATATATATATATATATATATATATATATATATTACATTTATTATATCTATTATACATCGTTAATTATTATATTTATTATACTATATTTATCACATATTTATATCCCTATTTACTGTGTTTTTATACCTATCTACTGTGTTTATTCTTACTTGCAGAGTATTCATTCACACAGGTCTTCAAATGTTTTCAAAAGTTTTTAGTATTTATGGTAAGGTTGTACTTTAAGAAAAATGGAACCAGTTAATTTAATTATTTAATTAGATACCAGCTGAATGGATTTGGTTAGTATAAAAGGGAGCTAGTATTGTTAAATCCTTGGATTCTGATGAAGTCTCCGATTGGAGACGAAAGCGCTTAATCTAAGGATGTCCTTCAAGAATGCAACTGCAGTCATAACATATGGGTTGTCCTGCCTCAGGCAGCCCTCGGTTGGCCGAATTCCAAAGTCTGGGTCCGGCGTCAGCTGGTGTCGCCTCCTCTCCGACGTCACAATGGCTGGAGTATAAAGGCATCGGCCGACGCCATCTTCTTCAGTCTTTCTTGCCGCGCGGTGCCCGAAGCAGAAGCAGTTCGCAAGTGCCGGTCGGTCAGCTCCTGTGTTTTCAGTACCGAAGTCATCTAAAAGCTAAGTACCCCGTTGGGGAACATTTTTTCTTGCCTCAGCCGATGTCAGAACAAATTGAGAAAGTTAATAATTGTTTGTCTTGTGGTAAACAAATACCTCATAAGGACTTCCAATCTTACTTTCTTCCTTGCCTGGGCCCAGACCACGACGTCTCGGCCTGTGCTGCCTGTGCTTGCTTTAATAAGCGCACTCTCAGGCGCCGGGCAGAAGTTGCTGAAGACTTTTTTGGCGAATCCTTCGCGTATATCATGCCGTCGGATCAACCGACAGCTCAATCTTCCAAAAAATGGAAGGACCGGGACCGGCATCCTCGGCCCGCGTCCTCTACCGATACTACTCCTAGACCCTCCGCTAGTGCTTCGGTCCCTGCGGAAGCAATAATTCAGCCGCTCCAGGCCGACGACACAGCGTTATCCAGTCCTTCGGTCCCGGAGACCTCTCTGGTGCCAGTTGTTGATTTTCCTCCGGATACCGAAGTTCATGATTTACCCGACACCATTCCGGTGGACAAGGTCACTCCTGCACGTGGGGCTGCTAGGCCTCCTGTATCTATGTCCATCAAGGCCTTTCCACGTGCTAAGGCCGCCAGCCAGGCCAAGGCCCATCCTAAACCTGCTGTCCAGGCCCCCTCTTCTGATAAACAGATAATGTCTCTTGCTGCAGACCTTATTTCCCTTATCAGGGGGTCTCAGCCTCACCCAGACAGGGGTTCTCAGCCTCCTGCAGAGAAAAGGCCTAGAACTGAGCAGACTGAGAATCTCTCTTCAGATGAGGCCTCTGAGCATTCAGATATTCAAGAAGAATCCTTCCAGGCCTATGAGGACTCTGATGCTGAGGAATCAATCCCCTCTGCCTCTCCTCCAGAGGATTTCTCTTTTGGTGAAGTCCTGCACTCTTAGGGAACATTTCCAATGGCAGGGTCAGGAATTCTCTGATTCCAGGAAAAGGCTCCGTACCTTCCTAATGCTTCCCCAGCACAGACCTTTAGCTATTCCTCCTGTGATGGATGTTTTGGATGATGTTTTCTCCGATTCCAGTGCTAACCCTGACTCTCTCCCCCCTGCTCCTGTCAAGCCAGACAGATATTACAGAGTCCCTGACACTCACAAACATCTCTTTAAGGCCCACACTGTGGATTTAGAAACTATTTCACAGGGTCCCAAGGGAGTGGCTACCTCCACTGCCAAAAATCCTTTGCCAGCGGATAGGGAAGCCAGGTCTATGGAGAGATGGGGTAAAAAAGTTTATACCTCTACCGCCCTAGCAATGAGGTCTCTTAACTGCCTTTTTCATATGTTTCAGTACCAGGATTTTTTACTGGATGATTTACAGAAAAAGTTAGCCTCCCCTGAGCCTATTGACAGAAAGGCATTGCAGGATCACATACATAACACTCAGCAGGTTAACAATCATTTTCTTCAGTGTGGTTATGATGCATTGGAAGCTTCATGTAGGGCAGCTATGACTGGGGCTGTGATATGTAGACATGTTTGGTTAAAAGATCAGCCACTGCCAGACCATATCAAAGTAAAGTTACTCGATGCACCTCTGGAAAAACAGAAGCTTTTTGGCGCTAATGCACAAGATGTATTGAAGTCCATTGAGGAAAAAGCTAAGTCAGTACAGACAGTCAAAGATTTCCTCCAGGTTCAGCCACCCAGATTCAGTAGAAACTGGCCTTCAAAAAATTGGTCCTTCCCAGACTCGGACAGATTTCAAAGGGGAAAGAACAGGCGTGGCCGAGGCCAATACCGAGGCTCCTACAGGGGACGCCAATGGCAACCTACAAATCAAAGAAGTGCTGCAGCCAGTCCAGCTGCACCACAAGGACAATCACAATGACTTGACTTTCATACCACCTACAAGGGCTCAGACAGAAGCACCCTTGGGCAGAAAATTATCCTTATTCTCAAAAAACTGGCATATCTTAACCAAGGACAGTTGGATTCTGGATTTAATAGACAAGGGTTACAGATTCCACTTCCATACTTTACCTACAAGACAAGGCATGCCAAACCTGCCACACCATCAAAGGGCAGAGGCACTCATTCAAGTTTCAAAGCTATTAAGTATAAAAGCAATAGAAAAGGTACCTCCCCAGGAACAAGGCCAGGGATTCTATTCAAGACTGTTCCTTGTTCCAAGAAAGGAAAACAAATGGAGGCCTATACTGGACTTGTCTACTCTAAGTACCTTTCTCATTGTGCCAAAGTTCAAAATGCTAACCTTACAGCAGCTCCTTCCCATGCTGGGCAAGGGGTCTTGGCTGGTCACTCTGGACCTCAAGGAGGCATACCTGCATGTCCCAATCAGACAAAGCTGCAGAAGATACCTCAGATTTCTTGCAGGGACAGAGCACTATCAATTCTCAGCATTGCCGTTTGGCTTATCTACTGCTCCCAGAGTGTTCACGAAATGCTTGGCATCAGTAGTGGCACACTGCAGACTCCAGGGAATTCAAATATACCCCTACCTGGACGACTGCCTCATACAAGCAGACAACAGTCAAACCTTAATAAAAAACTTGGACTATGTCATGCAATTACTACAGGCCTTGGGATACACAGTCAGCATTCAAAAGTCAAGGCTACTGCCATCCCAACAGATTATTTTTTTAGGAGCCAAACTGGACACTCAAACACAAATGGCCTACCTCACAGAGGAAAAACAACAGCAGTTACCAGAGCACTTCAAAGGCCTAGCACAGCTCCCCCAGCTGACTGCAAGGAAACTCCTGCAGGCCCTGGGGTTCATGGCATCATGCATTCTCCTGATACCTTTGGCAAGACTTCATATGAGAAAGCTGCAATGGTATTTGAAAAACTTATGGTCACAACACAGCCAAAGCCTAGAGGACGTAATCCCACTTATTCCATGTCTGCAAAAGGAATTCTTGTGGTGGGCTCAAGCAAGTCAATTAAACAAAGGCATGTCTTTCAACAGACCTCAAGCAGGTCAAATAATTATAACAGACGCCTCAGATCATGGATGGGGGGGGCGCACATGGAGGGCAGATGCGTTCAAGGTCAATGGACACCAAAGGAAAGACATCTGCACATAAACCAAAAAGAGATGCTGGCAGTGATACATGCAATCGAGAATTTCGAAAAATCACTGCAGCAAGGACATTTACTAATAAGGACAGACAACACCACTGTCATATGGTATATAAACAAGCAGGGAGGGACTCATTCATACCCCCTCTGCAGACTAACAATGTTTCTCTGGGAAAAAGCACTGAGTCGGAAGATACACCTGCAATCCCAGTTTGTGCCAGGCAAGGACAATGTACTGGCGGACAAGTTGAGCAGAAATTTCTTGGATCCACACGAATGGATGCTGCATCCACACATGTTCTCACAAATAACAAAGACATGGGGAAGACCGGACATAGATCTGTTTGCGTCTCACACGAATCATCACCTGGAAAAGTTCTGTACCAGGACCCACCATGCACTAGCCTGGGCAATGGATGCACTCTCCTTCAGCTGGAATTCCCTAAAAATGTATGCATTTCCCCCTCTGCCACTGTTGACCAGGGTGATCCTGAAGATCAAAGCAGAACAACCAACGGGCATTTTGATAGCTCCAGACTGGCCAAAGCAACACTGGTACCCATTGCTATTGAGCCTAACTCGGACCAAACCGTGGACTCTGCCCCTATGACCCCTGCTCCTAACACAACACAACTACAGGACTGTTCACCAAAACCTGAAAACATTACATCTGACAGCCTGGAGGTTACTTTAACTCCTTCCGCTTCCAATCTTTCCAAGGCAGTTCAGGACATCTTATTGGAAGCACGCAGACCATCCACCAGAAAAGCCTATTCAGCCAAGTGGAAGAGATTCAGCATCTGGGCTGCCAACAGGGGTCAGGATACAACAGTACTGAGTATACTTCAGATATTGGAATACTTGGCAGAAATGTTTCATTCTGGACTCTCATATTCTTCCATAAAGATTCATGCCTCAGCAATCTCAGCAAGATACAATTGTGATCCACCAGTGTTCTCACATCCTTTGCTAAGACCGTTCCTGAGAGGAATAAAGAATATCAAGCCTCCCAGGAAACAACCTGTACCTGCATGGGACCTCAATTTTGTACTGGAAAAATTATCTCTGCCTCCCTTTGAGCCAGCAGCAACCTCTGAGATGCAATTTCTATCATGGAAAACGTTTTTTCTATTGGCAGTCACATCAGCAAGAAGAGTCTCGGAGATACAGGCACTCATGGCAGTACCTCCTTTCCTCATTTTCCATCAGGACAGTGTCTCTCTAAGAACAAATCCTTCTTTCATGCCAAAGGTGATTTCCAGGGTGTCTCTAAATCAAGCTATTCACCTTCCTACCTTCTTCCCCAATCCTCAAAATAGAGGGGAAAGACTGCTGCATACCTTGGACATACACAGGCAACTACGCTACTACTTGGACAGAACTAAGGCCACCAGAAAGTCTGACCAGCTGTTTGTAGCCTATGCTGCTGGCATACAAGGAAAAGCAATCTCCAAGCAAACAATTTCAAAATGGATTGGACACTGCATCAGATTCTGCTATTCTCACCATGGAAAAAGTGTGCCAGCCAATATTAGGCCACATTCCACCAGAGCTATAGCCACATCCACAGCTTTCCTAAGAGGAGTGGCTACAAAGGACATTCTAGAGGCTGCTACATGGAGCTCCGTGCATACATTTACCAAACACTACAACCTGCCTTTATACTCCAGATCCCGAGCAGGCTTTGCTTCGGCAGTCCTGCAAGGGCATTTTAGCTACACCATCTTTTTCTTAGCTCCATCCACCCGCAGCTTGGCTATGGTATTCAACCCATATGTTATGACTGCAGTTGCATTCTTGAAGGACATAGTACAGTTTTGTACCTACCATAAATGTAGATGTCCGATAGATATGCAACTGCAGTCGGATTTTCCTCCTCCTTCCCCTCTTTTCCTTCATTTGGGTCCATTCCCCCTGTTCCCTTTAGC
The DNA here is from genome assembly GCF_019279795.1 of Protopterus annectens. NCBI lineage: Eukaryota > Metazoa > Chordata > Ceratodontiformes > Protopteridae > Protopterus > Protopterus annectens. The sequence goes on along the minus strand of NC_056737.1, from coordinate 876,532,095 downwards.
TGGGGGTATCTCCTATGGTGTATCTGTTTATTACTGTTGTGCATGTCTGGAATTGTTTATCCATTCACCAAATTTAGCCTTCCTAGGAGGGCACCCGGCATCTGGGGCAAGAAACACTGAAGAAGATGGCGTCGGCCGATGCCTTTATACTCCAGCCGTTGTGACGTCGGAGAGGAGGCGACACCAGCCGACGCTGGACCCAGACTTTGGAATTCGGCCGACCGAGGGCTGCCTGAGGCAGGACAACCCATATGTTATGACTGCAGTTGCATATCTATCGGACATCTACATTTATGGTAGGTACAAAACTGTACTTTCTAGTTGTATACGAGAGTATCGTTTTTACTATTTGATGGATCGTTTTATGCAATAAACTGTTTTTTGGTGGATTCCTGGCTGCATTCCACTGAATTTTTGAAGACGTCCTTTATTGTTGACCGGGACCTCATTCTGCTTTGTGATTTGTGAGGAAGTGTTTGGTTACAAGTTTTTTTGATTTTGACTTTCTGCCATCCTTGCTTCGTCTGTGTTTGCTGTTTGGATTTGCTTTATTTCATGTTGAGGTGCGTAACTCACTAAGTATAAATTAGTCCTATAAGTTTAGCATATAGCAAAAGACAGGCTATAAGCTTCTATTCAGATGAACCGATAAAACTGCAATAACCAGAGTGTAAAACTTCTCAAGAAGAGCTTTTTCAAAAAATGGTAGAGTTAGAGAACAAAGCATGGAGAGAGAATATGAGATTTTCTGCTGTACCAGAGAAACTGGAAGGAACAAACTAAGTGATATAAAAACACAGATAAGCAACTGAACTGATATACCATAGCAGGGTTTGTCAGTTGAAAGGGCACATTGAATGCATGCTCCAAACCTGAGCATGAGTAAGTAGCCAGGATCTCTATTTGTAAATATGTAATAATATAAGCAAAAAGAATTGATCCTGTCAGAAGGACAAAGTATTAAAAATTGGAGACATTAGAGTGTTTGTGGAAAATGATTATTTACTCTATACCAGGCAGAAGAGAAGAAAATGTATCCCAGCAATCAGGGAATGTCAAAAGGAAGGTGAGGTTCAAGCTGCTGTATACAGCTGTCTTCAGAATATTTTTCCCAGAGGATCAAACACACTTTTTTGATGCAGAAGATATTAAGGTTGAAACACAAATACACAAAAGTTTGTCCAACAAAAAGTGAGCCATCAAACAGAAGTGGGGCTGTGCTTCTCATTCTTTTGACAATAAAGTTAATAGAAAGATTTAGCCAGTGAAACTTTTTCCAGTGTTTCAAAAGAAAATGCTTGAAAGACCAAAAACAAAACACAGGAGCCGACTAGAAGAATCGAGAGTACCTTGGACTTGTAGCAGAGTCTGGTAATGGGTGATGGAGAGGAACAGGAAGAAGATCAGCAACAATGAAATTAAATAATTGAATAGATGTTTGTAAAGCATCACTCATATTTATGAAATATGGCTTTACAAGAAAAAGTGGCTGAGAAAGATTGGATGACTTGACTCTGCTTTTCAGTCCACCCACAAGTTCAACATATACCCAACTTTGTCATTAGTGTTTAGAAGGACAGTAGCAAAAGTAACTAAGTGAAACAACTTTTTTTTCGTAACAGTGTTGTAGAAAACATTTCATGATATAAACAACATGTTATGTAGTAGACTATTTTTGTACAATAGGTAGTCAAGGGTGTCTAAAATAAGGGGTGAGGGTGAGTCTTTCCAAGTGATTGTTGTATGTGATAAAGATACTGAAGTAAGTACTTTTTAGTTTTTAAGGTTGTAGGCATTACAATGTAAAAAGAGGAGGAGGGCTGGATAAAAGCTTGCTTAAGTTAATATGCTGTAATCTTGGATATTTGGGTTGGGGATGGGATGTTAAAGTGTACTGATTATATTATATGCATGAGTTGAGATGTTGTCTCTTAATTTTGCATATGTGAATGTCTGGATTAATGCCTTTGACAGAACCTAAAAACAAGTTTTTGGGTAAGCAAGTGGGCTTAAAAATAGAAAGGCAAGGTGATTGTAATAAGGGCTGTGTGTCTTGCTTATGTAATGATACTAGCTTTTTGTCCTTTGACAAAAAAATGTTCAGTATGAGTTGAGAAGTCTGCAAATGTGGGCAGTTGTACATTGCTGCCGCAGGCTGTTAATCTTGAGAGTGCTGAGCATTGCTTGCTTCGGAAAATGTAGAATTAAAAGGTATACGGGCAAGCAGCTCAGTAAAAACTGGTTTGAAATTATTGGAAGTAAGAGATAACTTTCGTGGTAGCCTAACTACATCATTGCATTTACAAGAAGTATATAATTTAGTTTTATTTAAAGACAACCAGTGCACATTTACTTAAAACTAAAAAGTTAATATTTCCTTAAAGTATACAAGCTGTTTTTCACATCAGGGAAGGGGAATTCAGGTAGGTAAAGAACAGACAACAATCAGTTAAGTGGGATCAATGGCTTTAACATAAGCTTTTGCATGGATAACTCTAATTTTAGGTTAGGTGATGCCTGCTGGTGCAGCTGTCAGTTTGGGACAGTTGTTCCTATCGAGAGGATTAAACTTCATTATTTGAAGATGTGCTAACATTTGGGTGTGTAAGTTAATAGGGTATGGGATTCTTCTGATGGGTATCTGTTTTTTTGTTTGAGGGTTTTCATTAAAACAAAGTTTTGAAAAATGTGACATAAGTTCAAATAGAGATGACAGGAAACTTTATAAAATATAACCTCCCAAACATTAGTGTGTGCATGTGACAAAAGCTGGAAATAAATATTTTAAAAAGCTATCATGTATATTAGGCGGTAATAATAACGTCTTACAATGTCTACTCTTTCCATATGATTTTGGAACATAAATGGCTTTGTATAGATAAAAAGGTAACCGTATTGAATTATATTAAGAAATGCAGTGTGCAAATGCTGTAGGAAATGCATTTGGAAAGGAATGAACATTTCAGTTTGATAAAGGATTTTCAGGACAGATATTCAGCAAAATATCAGGGACAAAGGATAAGGGGAGTAATTATACTAATTGCTAGAGGATTTCCAACAGTGATACAAGGGGGAGGGGGAATAAAGGTAAATTTGTGGTAGTGAGTGACTATTGGCAAGGGGGTGGGGGAATTACGCTGTCATGTATTTATATTGTATCTAAAACTACTATTATGGAGCTTAAGAAACTTTTGTGAGTAATAATCAACTTCAGCAGGGAATATTACTTATAGGTAGAGACTGGAATTTGATTTGCAACAGTGAGATTGTATCTGGGAGACCTAGAGTGGTAAATAAAACAAGAGAGTAGATTTCTGAAGAAATTTATGAAAATGTTTGATGTGAAAAGATGTGAAGTTAGGAGCAGGAATTCAGAGAATTTACATATTATTCCCCAAAGTAAAATAACTGGGTTAGACTAGACAGAAAGTATATTTCACAGAAACACTTGTATTTAATTGAAAGCCTATACACGCATACAATAACTGTTTCAGATGTTGTGCCAGTAAAAACTAAGATAAAAATTCAGGATAATGAAGTAAAAATGAGAGATTGCCATTGTCATATTAAAGAGAGAGAAATTTAAGGAATCAGCAGTGGAAATTATTCAAGAGCTGTTAGGAAGATAGACATTTCTTCAGACGTTATAGCTAGTGAGTGGGATAAAGTGAAAGTGGAGTTTAAAATTTGAGTAGAAATAAAAGAAAAATGTGGTTAAGAAGTAACAGAAATTGAGGGCTGACAGAGGTCAAAGTATTGCAGAATAAGAGGAATCGCTCAGTAAAAGAAGAGGAACATCTGCAAAGTGCTAAAGAGAAAAGGGAGAATCTGGATGATGCATGAATTTAGAAAGATTGCTGTTAAGCAACTGTTTTTTTTTTTTTTAATGATAACTCCAGAGCACAAAACCTTTTAGCACAATGACTTAGGCAGTAGAAAGAGTTGTTGCCAAACTTTGGGGGCTATAACAAAAAAAAAAAAAAAAACAGAGCTGCTGCACAGGTTTTAGGGATATTTTCGGAAAGTTTATGAAAATTTGTATAAAGCAGAGAAATGTGGAAGTCAGACGAGCACAAATGGGAATATTTGTGGAAGACTTAAATATGCCAGGGTAGAGGTAGATGAGGCTCAACAGTTACAATGGGAGGAGATGAGACAAAAACAGTTCCTTATAATCAGTCTGTAGGACAGTTACCAGGAACGTTTGGCATTCCTGTGGAAGTTTGAACACTAGGAGGGGAGAAAGTGATAAAGATCTGGAAATTTTTGTTTGAGTATTTTAAAAGTTGAAGAAGCACCAACATCATTTTAAGAAAGCTGTGGTGGCTGTAATACCTAAAGACGGTAAAGACCCTTCAGACACAGCTTCATATAGACCCATTTCAGTTTTAAGTCATGGTTATAAAGTGTTTGTCTATTACAGATAAAAAAGCAGAACACAACGGAAAGGCAAGCCAGCACTGTGAGAGTCCACAAAACACTTCATTAACGCTACTGAGTTCACACGTTTTCGTCTAAGAAAGACTTCATCAGAAAAAACATCCATTAACAAAAATCTTTTACTTAAATACACTCTTATTCATAACACCAGTTAACCATAACCATTAACCATAGGTTAGTACTAAGCTAACTGCCCTTGCGAGCCATTTTAAGCCTAGCTAATTGTCCCTTGTGAGACTCAAACCCTGCACCTTGTGTTTGCAAGGCAAACACCTTAACCATTAGGCCACCCTCCCAACTTATCACCCTCCTCTAATTAATCTATAAATGACGTGAAAACCACCATGGTGAGTTCATCCTCTGAAAAATACAAAACACAATTAGTTGAAAAACATCATTTTGAAACTTGTACAACTAAACCTTTAAAGTTTCATAAAAAATAGAATACAGAGAACTTTACTGGCAGGTTACCCTGGATGCAGCAAGATACCCAGGACTCAATGAGCATATTAATATTGCTCCACTTTTAAAACTAAGGGCTGCTAAACTTTGAGATGAATTTAATCAGTAAGAGGTTTTTAATCTTAGAATGATTTAATGCATTGTACACATTTTATTTAGTATTTTACAACATGAATTTTAAGGGTTTACATTCGCAATGATACTTTTTGGCCAGTAGGGGGTGTTATGTATACATTGAATGTCCATATGTGTTTATTTTAATGAATTTTATGAATTTTAGAAGTCTAACAATATACATTTTAAAAGTGATTATTTAGATAGACATGGATAGATTTTTTGTGAATCTTTAAAGGTTTAGTTTTATAAGTTTCAAAACGATATTTTTCAACTAATTGTGTTTTGTATTTTTTGGAGGATGAACTCACCATGGTGGTTTTTCACGTCATTGATTAATTAGGGGAGGTTGATGATTGGTGTTATGAATAATTGAGTGTATTTAAGTAAAATATTTTTGTTAATGGATGTTTTTTCTGATGAAGTATTTCTTGGACGAAAATGTGTGAACTCAGTAGCATTAATAGTGTTTTGTGGACAATCACAGTGCTGGCTTGCCTTTCCGTTGTGTTCCGCTTTTTGTTTTTAGTTATTGGTGACTGTTGTGGAACCTTATCTCTCTTTTTTTCGATAATTATAGATAAAAAAATGGCAAAGGTGTTAACAAAATTAGTAGACGTGGATCAGCGTGGTGTTGTAAAGGGGAGGCAAACATATGACAACTTTAACAGAAAAATGATGATCCAGAGGGAAGCAGAATGTATGAAAATACTGCTGCTGTTGGTGGGTTTTAATGCAGAGAAAGCATTCAACAGAGTATGCTGGGATTTTGAGTGTGGCAGTGGAAGCATTTGCATTCCCTAATGCAATAATAAGGTTAATTAAGAGAATATATGAGGGGTCAGAGGAAATATTTGAAGTAGGAGGGTTCTTCTCTGATAAGTTGTCCGAACAGAGGAACCAGGTTGGAGTGGCCTCCTTCCCCTTTATTTGCTTTATATTTAGAGCCATTGGCAAAGAAAACAAAGGACTCAGAAGTTCATAGATGTAATTGGTATGGTAATCAGAAAAAGTGGGCTTTATTTGCAGATAGTATTGTTTTGTACCTGATAAAAACGGAAAAGGACATTTGCAATTATGGAACATTTCAGGTTTTTTCTGGATATAAAATTAATGAAGATAAAACAAAGGCTATAGCTGTAAATTATGTAGCCACCCAAATTGGTTCAGCGATACCCATATTTACAGGGACATGATAAAATTAAGTATTTCGGAGTATGGATTAAAAAGGCTTCTGTTATGGCAGCTAAGGATATATGGGAAGAGACCAAACAAAAAATAGTATAAAAACTGAGAAACTGGAAGTTGTTGTTTATGGATGTGGATAGCAAGGAACAAGCAGTGAAAATGTTTTTAGTCTGTTTAGTTTTATATGTAGGTCAGGCATATTTTTATCAACCAGAGGAGAAGTTGTGAACAATAACAACACTGAGGGAATTTATTTGGGAAGGGAAGAGAGCAAAGGTCAAGTTGGATGAGTTAATCCTTCCAAGAGAACAAGATGGTTTAGGATTACCTGATTTGATGGTGTATTAGAGCTGTACAATTAAGGCTCATATACATAACACAACCAGAAAGCTGTAATTTAAGGCTCATATACATAACACAACCAGAAAGCTGTAATTTAGAGTGGAAAGATATGATTATGAAACAGGGGAGAAATTCAAGAAGTAGGAGAGAGAATATGATTTAGGAAGCAGATACTTGAGGAGAATAATAGTCATTACTGAATATTATATTCATATAGTAGTAGAAAATAATCTAAGAACCAAGGCAAATCTAGAATGGAGAAAGGTGTTTTTGCTGATAAGAGGAGTACAGAGAATAGGCAAGAGTGTGCTGGAATTTGCTGGAGGAAATTGGCAAAGGAATCAAGGTATTGGGAGCAAATAACTAGAGAGGGAAAAGTAATATAAAGGGAGGAAGCCAAGAAGATATCTGGACTGCAGGCTACAGATTGCATCCAGAAAAAAAGGTGGTTATTACCTCTCTTTACTCCTCCTTCATTAGACCTGTAATTAAGTATAACACCCCATTTGGTATGTACCTGTCCAAACACCTGCACCAACTGGAAAGGCCACAGAAATATCTCACAAAGAGAATCCATGACCTCCCAACACCTGTCCTATGTGGACAGACTCAAATCACTATCTCTCTACTTGATATCGTACAGATTGCTCAGAGGTGATCTGCGTCTTGGCTACAAGGCAATAGAGATACTGCATATCCGTATGTTAACTCCTTGCGCATTACCTGCTAGATAGGCCTAAATCTAATATGCGACATCAACCAATCCTTCTGGGGAGACAGGTTTGTCTCCCAGAGGTTGCTCCGTCTCTGGAATATACTTCACATACATGTCTGAGTACCTCACTGACCCTCTTCAAGCTCAACCTTGAGTGCATGTGAAACCACAAATTTGTCTTTTGTGTTCCACCTTTGTCCCTCATTGATAAGGGTGACAGTTGCTGGCTGAGGTTTTTTTGGGGGGATAAACTCTTGGCTAGGCTTGTAAGGGCCCCAGGGCCATTGGCATAGTAACGTCTTATGAGCCTTTCCTACCAGGAATTGATTGATTGATATCAGAGTATAGGCAAAAAGAAAGGTGATAGGGGAATCCTAAGTGAAAGACCTGCTTGGGTAAAGTGTTTAATTGAATCTATAACAGAAGCTCCTGTTAAAAAAGGGATGATCAGTAGGGCATATAGAACATTGCACAATAACTATAGGAATCAATCAGGGGAGGTTAGAAAAGGTTACACAGAGAAACTGGATAAGCAATGTACCAGGGAACAATTACAAGGAGTATATAGCTCCCAAATATGCAACAGTCTAAAATATTAAGGATTTTTGCTTGGAAGTATTTGCATAGGTATTGTTGTACCCCACGCAGACTCCAAAGATTTTTTCTTCGAGTAGATGGCAAATGTTGGAGGTGTGATGGGAGAGAAAGAGGTAACTGAGAGCATATGTTTTGGGAGTGTAATGGGTTTCACAGATTTCATAAATTTCCTACAGAGTACTCTGCCAGAAATATTAGGTGAACAAATGGGGGTGTAACTAAAGAATTTTTTCTTTTGCTCTGGGTCACAGGATTTGAATTGCCTAGACAAAGGTAAGGCCTTGTTAAGTTTAATTCTGGTAGCTGCCAAAAAAAAAGCAGATACTAGAAAATGAAAATCTAAGTCTAATCAACTGTAGTTATAGTATTGAATATTGTAACAGAGATAAAAGAGCTGGAGTGAGATTTTTAGAAAAGGGTAGGAACAAATTGCATAGAAATAAGTGGACATTGTGGGAACAGTAAATGCAGGATAATATTCCAGAGGACGAATGAAGTTTAAGGGAAGGCAAGAATTGTATAATGTTGGGACTGATAATAGTTGTACAAAAGAATAAATGTGATGTAACTAAAAAGTTAATACATTTTTTATTTTATCTAAATGTATATTTGCCATTGTCTTAAGTGATTATCTAAAGGTGTTAAAAAAATTGCCTACATTAGGAATTCTTATGGATTTTGGCCCTCCCTGAATCCACAGCTAGTAACAGCACACCCCCAGAAAAGCCCATCAAATCCAGTAACTTTCCTTTCAGAGATTCCCAGACTGATTCTGGAGAATGGTATTAAACAGCAGTGAATAATCTCCCTTTTAGATACCTCTTCACTGCAAGAAACCTTCCTAATAGGTCTATCCTAATTTCATTTAATAAGAATCGTGCCATCACAAGACTAGAATTGCCACACTCATTCTCTTTGTGCCTTCCAACGAAACTGAACAAAACATTCTGAAATTCCAGTTTTACTGACTTATTTTTCTTATAGCCAAATGCAGCAGCAGATGGCTGGTGTACCGCCTAATAAGTTGTGCCACTTTGTTTCCATTTGTATTCCATGTTAGTCTTTTCATGGGAAATATTTGCTGTTAATTTCATACATGGATTCTTTTGAACATAATAACATCTAACCAAATTGCCAACTTAGGAAAGTCATTGGGAGCAGTACCCAACCTTGCATTGCCCTCTATTTCGAATCATTTCCCTTTTGTCAAAGAAAGTAGTACCTTACAATATGTCTTGCGTCCATGTAGCTTAGAATTACTTTATTATGAAAATAGGCATATGTACAGATCCCCATCTCATTATTTTGACCATTCTTTGTCACATGAAAATGTGAAATAGTACTGATGTTCTTCGTGTTTCACTGTTGCAGTCATTACATTTGGGTTATCTGCTTGCAAGTAGCCCTCAGTCGGCCTGATTATCAAAGTCTTGGGTCCTGCGTTGGTTGCTGTCTCATCTTCCATGACATCAGGTAGTCAGAGGTATAGAGCATGCAGCCAACACCATTACATCAGTCTTTCTTACCGTGCGGTGCCCAAAGCAGAAGCAGTTTGCAAGTGCCTGTCGGCCGACTCCTGAAATTTTTGTTTTCGAGTTTCAGATCCGAAGTCTTCAACTAAGCTAAGTACCCCATTGGGGATCCTTTTTCTTGCTCTAAACCGATGTCAGTAAAAGTTAACAATTGTATTTCTTATGGAAAGCAAATACCTCATAAAGATTTTCATTCGTACTGCATTCCTTGCTTAGCCCACACCATGACGTACCTCTCTGTCGGTTTTGTGCCTTATTCAAACTTTGAACTATTAGTCTTCAGTTCATTTTTGCATCGGTTCAGTTATCCAGAAATGGCTTTGGTAAACCACACGACTACCGACATTCCGAAAAAACACATAGATAAAGACTGAGACAGACCACATAGGTCCAAAGCTGCCGACGATGCTTCTGCTAAGCTAGTCGCCAGTTCGCCGGTACTCAGTGAGGCGCTTTCGCAGCCCCTGATACCCGCTACTTCAGATTCGCAGGCCTCTACTGAGACCCATTCGGAGTCCGGTATGCCGCAAGATGCTTCTTCGACTGTGGAACCTGCGGATGTCTCTACCTTGGATGGGTCCGGAGCCGCTGTGCAGGCACGGCTTCTGAGGGTGTATTCAGGCCTACTGACTTGCATATTAAACCAACTCCATCTTCTTTTCTAAGGCCTGAAACTCAATCCACGCCTAGAAAACAGACGCCCAGACTGCATGGTCAGGCCCCTATGCCTAAAAAAACAAATGATAAGAATGGCTGAAGACCTTCTTACTCTAATCAGGGGAAGCCACCCTTCTCCCTCTAAAATACCTAGAACTCATTTTCCTTCTGTTTCTTCTGATCAGGAATCTGAAATGTCTGTTTTCTCTGATGACCAGGAGTTGCCCTTATGTACCTATGAGGATTCTGATGCAGAGGACTCCATTCCCTCTATTTTCCCTCTAGAGGATTTCTCTTTTGGTGAAACTTTGCATACTCTTAGGGAGCATTTTCGCTGGGAAAGCCAGGATTAGTCTGACTCCAAAAAGAGGCTTAGGGAATTATTACTCCTACTTCAACACAGGCCTTTAGCTATTCCTCCTGTACTGGACATTGTAGATGATACCTTCTTGGAATCTAGCCTGGCCCCTGACACTTTACCTCCAGCTCCCAGAAAACCTGACCGGTATTACAGAGTACCTGACTCTCGCAAGTTCCTCTTTAAGAATCCTACTGCCTATCCTGAGACCATTTCATGGGGACCCAAAGGCATTAAGGCTACTACTGCCAAAAACCTTACCCCCTCTGATAGAGATTCCAGGGCCCTGGACTGATGGGGTAAGAATGTATACACTTCTGCAACTTTGGCCATTATGGTCTTAAACTGCCAATTTCATATGTTAAAGTATCAGCAGCATTTTATTGGATTGCTTAAACAGAAAATGATGTTGATTCCTGACTGTGCTGAAAATAAAGAATTACAGGATTTAATGCATTCTGCTGTACAAGTTGGAAAACATACTTTGCAATGTGGTTTTGATTCATTAGAGGCATCTTGCAGGGCTGCTGTCACTGGGTCTGTACTTAGAAGACATGCTTGGCTTAAGGAGCAATGTTTGCCAGATCATGTTAAAGCTAAATTACTGGATGCTCCCTTAAACCAAGACCGCCTGTTTGGCAACAAAGCAGAAGTAATACTTAAAAAGATGGAGGAAAAAGCTAAATCTATGCAAACTGTTAAAGATTTCCTACAGGTACAGCCTCCCCGTTTTAGTAGGCACTGGCCTTCTAAGAATTGATCCTTTTCTGCGTCTTCCAGGCCTTCTCAGTCCAAACCCAAAACCAGCAGACCACCCAGGCTGCAGCCTCAAGGTACTCACAGAGCTAAGCAGTGGGGAGGCTTCCGCTTCCAAAACTGGAAGTAGTAAGACACCCCCCTATGGTAAACTGTCACAATTACTTAACTTTAGCCCTTCCAAGCCCTGCTCAACTGACTGTTCCTTTTGGGGAAAGATCGCCTTGCATGCAGAAAACTGGGAACTCATTACCCAAGACAAATGGGTTTTAAATATAGTTTCCCAAGGGTACAGATTCCACTTCCACTCCTTACCAACCCCAAACGGTTGGCCAGACCTACCCCCAAATCAGTGGGCAGAAGCTCAAAAGCAAGTTCTCCCTCTTCTAAGCATCAGGGCTATTCAACCTGTCCCAGAAGAAGAATGGGGACACGAGTTTTACTCAAGACTTTTCCTGGTACCCAGATAAGACAGTTCTTTGCATCCTGTCCTGGACCTGTCTATTTCCAGATGGAGGGGATATAAGCTTTGAGAATAGGGTTTTATTGATTAAAATTGAAATGGGGTATGCTATTTAATTGGTGACTTTTTGGAGATACTCTGCGGGTAATAGGTCTGCTGAAAGGGTGGTGGGTTTCAGTTTCTTAAGTAGGGACTTAATAAAAGATGTTGGTACTGGATCAAACTTGAAGGAGATTTTATTATCGGGTGTGGGACTGGTGGTACTTGGGGTATTGGGAGATAGCTTGTTGGCTAGGGATTGCACGGGTTCTGTAAAGAAAGTCTTAAAGGTGTTAACAACAATTTTAGGATGTTGTTGGAAGGTAGTTAATGGGGTAGGGGTAGATGATTGACCTGGGTGGAGATGTTTATTTATGCCTGACCAGAATTTTTGTGGTTGATTTTGGTGCTTTTGTTGCAGATTACAGTAGTAACTTTTTTGTCTAGCATGATAGACTTCTTTGTATCATTTCTCAACTGTTTATATATGAGGTGATCTTTTGGGGATTTAGTGGTTCTCCAGGAGGTCCACGCTTTGTTTCTGCTAATAATTTTTTGTCTTGTATCATTGGTCAGCCATGGTGCTACTTTGTTATTGGTTCTTTTGTTGGTACTTTTAAGGGAATGAGAATTAATGACGGGAAGTGAATAATGTTGCATTTTGGTAATTAAAACAATGAATATTCATGTACATTTCATAATTATATTCTGACCAAGATTAGCTATATCCGAGTTTTTAGGGGTTAGTGTGGACACAAGTAAGTTATGCCGAACGTGGCGGGTATATAAATCAACTCTTGGTAGCTTTAAAGTAAAGGTGCCTGTGTTACCCAATGAAGAGGTTACTGTTGGAATTAAAATTTTTGTAACTTTCTGTCCATCTGTGAAAATGAAGATATGATGACTATGACAATAAAGGTGGGATGATGGCAGCTATATTTTACATCTGTTTTACTACATTATACACTTTACAAGAAATCTTATTCTGTTCTTGTTTGCTTTTATTTGAATATAACTGTTTATTGATTTATTGACGGACTGATATTTTGTAGTGGATGGTTGTTTTCTGTAGTCTTAAGTAAGGATTTTTATTCCCACTTAGACAAAGGGATTGATCTAGTAGCTCTTTAAATGCAGCACAATCTGTTTCTGCTAACAGTTACATCATCAGAATTCTGCATCACATGAGATGGAATCAGGAAGTAACTGGGCAGCTACTCAGCCTACGGTAAATATAAACATTTGCTACACTTAGTAGATACAGTTCCACAGAAGCAACTGAAGTAAAAACTATTTTAGAATCATAAAGCATTTTACATAATGAGAGTGTAATTACAGCAAAAGAAATGTTAATCTTGCACATGACCTGTAAGGCAACAGTAAGAACTGTAATAGAATATTGTGGTTCTTTTGCATGTATAATTCCACATGCGTAACAGAATTAGAGCATGCACAAAGACCATTTACTTAGACAGGTTGGGATTAGATAACACACACATGGAGAGAGACTAGATTCTGTCACTTTTTTTTTTTTATGCATATACATTACTGTGAGGGACTTATTACTGATTTACATATGTGTCAAGAATGAAAACCAAGCAGAGTACTTGGAAATCTTTCCTACAGCATAGTCTCTCTACAAGAAATCATACCATGTTTACTTTCTTACCGCAGACTAAGCTATCAGCTCAGGACTCATTTTTTTCATTTTCAGACTGATAAACTTTGGAACATGCTAACTGTACACACAAGAAGTACTTGGGAGTGTGAAGGCTTTTAAAAAAATCTATAGATACTAGATTAAAAAATAAAGTTAAACTCTTAAATGCCACTAATGGGTGCGTTGACATTGCAGATATATTAGTGAACAAGTTTACCACAAACTTCTCCCCAGAAACTCCTACTACACTCATCCTAGAATCTTCCCCTCCCCTAAAATCATAAAGGAGCCTGCTCTTAAGGTGCTTTCAAAGGCCACAAATACGTCCTCTATAGGTCCTGTTAACATACTAGATTGGTTAATGGTGTCAAACATGCATTCGCTGAACCTACCCTAAACTTAGTTACTGGCTGCACTCCTGAATCCTGGCAAATTGCTTTGGTGATGCCTCTCCATAAGGGTGGACCCACCTTGAACCTTGGAAATTACGAACCTCTCAGCCTTACAAGTCTGCTCTGTAAAGCCAAGGAGCGTATTATAGCTGATTAATTATGATATTAAAAATCTCATTATGCTTGACCCATAGCAATTTGACTTTATAAAAGGTAGACCATGCTTTTGTTAAATCTTAACTTTTTTGAGAAGGTAGCCAAAACAATCAGTAGTGGTTATGTTGTTTACACTGCTTATCTCAATCTGGCCAAGGCATTTGATACCATACTACATAACAGAACTGAAAAGCTTCCAACCTTAAACATTAAACAACAAAAAAGCGAGCTGGAACACGATAAGAGCAGGCTAAAAACTGAAAATGTTTAATAAAATCCAAGTAAAAGTAAGCGCTTTCGGCAGAAACAGTGTTCTGCCTTCATCAGACAAACATAAATCATTCAAATGACACCTCTTTTAAATAGATTTCAAATAATTTGACCAATCAAGAGCGAGTGCATTTTTCAATTAAGAAAAAACCATGAGAACCTTAAAACAGCGATATGCTTTACATTGTTAAATACTAGTCATTGTTTTGTAGTAAACATAATAAAGCATAGCAAATGAAGTTCGCTAAATGCAATAACCTTCAAGCAGTATATGCAAGTAAATTGTGCTTTGCTTAAAAATTAGTATCAATGTGTTACCAGCAGCCTAGGTAAAAGAAAAAATATATATGTATATATTTGTGTATATACAAATGAAATATTTATCTCATTGAACAAATTTAAATAAATCAAGAAGTAAAATTACTCTCTATAAAATCAGAACAATCCATTATTATACTAATAAATAAATAAACAAATAAACGATTACATTAATGAAGTTTAAGCTAATAAAAAACTCCAGTAGATAATTCAACTGCACACAGGGACTAGAAATAACTAGGATGTCACCACATGTGCTGTACCCAAATCTAAGGGACATAAACAACTCTAATAGTCACAAAACAAGAGATAATAGTACATAAAAGCATAAGCACCAACGATAGTTGAAAGGTATTACCTATTATAAGAGAGCCATCTCAAAACACACTTAATAGAAAGGGCATCATTAATACCAGGGGTAATGTGTGCTCTTATGCGAATCTGCCATAGTAATTAGTCTATTTGAGACAAATTTGCCAAGGGCCACCTCTGATGTCTGGAATAATCTGCTGTAAAATAATAAAACTAAAACGGTGGTCATTGTGTTCCATAATATGCCTAGCTAAGGCATTAGTGTGGTCTTGCTTAGCAATGGCATAAATATGTTCACATATTCTAGTTTTTAACTTGCGTTCCGTTTTCCCAATGTAGAACGCATTACAAAAATTACACAATGCTGCATAAATGACCGATTTAGTTTCACAATTATAGTGGTCCTTGACTTTATATTCTTTACCATTAATAGAAAAATGTGTTGCCACCTTAATGTGTCTACATTTGGCATAAAAGCCACATTTAAACATCCCTGATGGTCGATTTTGTGCCCTTTTTGGCTTCTCCAAAATTGCTTTTAAATTATAGCCTCTCCTATAAGTGATTTTAGGCCTATCACCTAATACATTAAGAAGAGTTCCTTCACTTTTTATTATGTCCCAGTTTTTATTAATAATCCCCTTGATTAATTGGTAATCCAAGGAGAAGGTATACAAAAAAACTAGAACAATACGTGTTGCTACTCTGCTTATTTGTCCTAAAATTTGGACTAATAGTAGAACTAACTTCTTCGTGATTATCAGGGTTATTAGTATTATAATGGCCAGTTAGAAGGGGAAAAAAATACCCTTCCTCGCGTTTACGTGATACCTCCAAAATAATACTAGTTAACAAGTTGATTGGGTACCCCCTAGATTCAAACATACTCATTAACTTGTTACATTCACTGTTAAAATCTGTATCATCTGTTACCATATGTGCTGCCCTGACAATCTAACCTTTTACCACAGATCTTTTTTGGTGGTATGGGTGGTTACTGGAAAAGTGCAACAGAGAGTTAGAATATGTGGGTTTTCTGTATATGACACTTTTGAATCTATGATTAATTGCGTCCTTAATAAGGAGAATGTCCAAATAGTTGATCTTAGTGTCATCCACTGTGTAAGTGAATTCTAAAAAGTCAGTCATACTGGTAATCCTTTCCAGAAAGGAAGGTATGAGATCTTTGTTTCCTTCCCAAATACAAAATATGTCATCCTGGTACTTAGTGTACCAGGTGACATATTGTTGAAATAAGTCATCTTTAAATAGAAGTGTGGACTCCCAATTCGCCATTACAGCATTAGCAAATGTACCGCCACAAGGCGAACCCATGGCCACCCCTGAGGTTTGCAAATAGAAGTTGTTCTCAAAAGTAAAGTAATTATTCGTTAAAACTGTCTCAAGGAGGGTTAAAGTGACATAAATAGTGTCATCTTTAACTTTTTTTGCTGATAAATACTCCCTAACCCAAGCTAAACCAATAGTTTGGGGAATGACAGTATAAAGGTCCTTGACATCGATAGTCAAGAACACTGCCTGGGGATTGTACGTTAGTTTGTTAATATTTTCCAAAAAGGACCAGGAATCTTTACATATATGCACCTCCTTATCGATAAGGGGTTTGATAATGTTGTCGATAAATTTAGCACATGGGTAAGTGATAGACCCCCTCCCGTCAACTATGGGGCGGAAAGGGGGTGCATTCAAACGTTTATGAAGTTTGGGGGTCCCAAAGAAAACGGGGATCCTTGGAGCTGCTATGTTAAGATATCTATAAGCATCCCCATCAATGAACCCATCCATTAATAAGTCATACAAAATGTTGTTGATTTTGTGGTATGCAACATGTATTTCGTTCAAAGAAACCTTACTATAGGCTGGTGTGTCCAAATGTTCAGACATGTATTCGATATACTTACAGTGGTCCATGAAAACCACCCCGCCCCCTTTATCTGGTTTCATAACTCTTATGTTGCAATCTTTCAAAAGGCTAAGGAAGTCCCATTCTAGAGGGGAGATGTTAGCAAGGTGTTTGTGGTTGCTGTACATTACTCGATTCTTAATAGCCCAAAGATCCATTTCACAGATTTTTTCAAATGTATTTAACAAAGGATGAAGTGGTGGATTGTATGAACTGGAAACTCTTAGAGTATTCACAATATCAGTGGTATTACCCATTAGTAAATTTAAGTTGAGTTTTCTTACAAACACCTTGAGATCTATGATAGTTCTACCAATGTCCATATGTTGACTTGGGACAAAAGAAAGGTCTTTGGCCATAAAATCCACCATGTCTTGTTGTATATTTAAAAGAGTATAGTTGTAAACAGTAAAGTTACAATTGGTACTTGTGAGTAATTTAGGTTGTACACCAAAGTCCAAAGAATCATTTATCTCCTCCGTCCCTTCCTCTTGTTCCTGGTGTTGTTCTGCATCTGGGCCTGGGGAGGGTTGTATCTCTGTGCGTTGTTGACAGGACGAAAATCCTGATGATTTTGCTGGTTAGTACCCTCTACATACTGGCCTGGTGCACCACTAGGCTGATTGTTGTCCCTAGATTCGACCTGAGGCAAGCCACCTTGCTGGTGACCACCATCGGTCGCATTGTTGTTATTATTTTTGTTAAATCTAGGACTCCTTCTTGGTAATTGTCTATTGTCATTATAATGGACAGAGTTATTTTGGAAATTGTAAACAGAACTATTACGAAAATTATTGTTGTTAATGGAATGAGCATCATTATTATGTTACACATCAGAAATGTTCTCATAAGGTAAATCATTTACCTTGTTAGAAAGTCTGGGATACGCACGATTGTTAGAGTAATCAGTGATGTCTCTGGTAAGCTTCTTTTTCTTGGTGAAAAGTAGTTTACCTAAACTCACCTCAATGCTAGAAAAAATGCGAGAGTATTTGTATCTGAAAAAATCTGGATTAGTTACTATTTCCTGTTCCAAGGTCTCTAGTTCAGCTGTTGAAGTAGTAATATCTTTAGAATAGAATGAAATAAGTGCCTTCAAGAACTCGAAACCTTGTCGGTCAAATAAGTCAGTCAGTTCTTGATAAAAAGGTGAATTATCAGCCAGTCCAGCGGGAAACCTCCACTGGCGGAGACCTTTAGGAAATACCTTGTTACCAATAAATTCATTCAAGTACGAAACTTCTAACTGGAGTTTTTTACATTTGTATAACTTATTATCAAATTGTTCAATTTTATCAGATAAATTAAAGTTCTCACCATTTAATTCTGTAGTAGATTCCACCTGAGGTACTAATCTTTGACTGAAGAAGTTATTGTTGTCAAGGAAATTAGTTATCAATGGAATTGTGTTGATGTTAGCAATTCCATTATTAGCAATTCCGTTATTACCTTCTTGCTGCTGGAAACGGACAAAGTCAGTGCCCCCTAGTGCATGTCCAACTGGAGGTGGAAGTAAACCAGTGCGATGTGCAGAAGACAGGGGTAGCTGGTCAGTATTAGATGTATCGTTATTGGCGTTCTGGTGCACCGGTGAGCGCTGCCCATTAGGAAGCGATGTTGCATTAGAATGTGAATGCAAAGTCGAGTTATTAGTAGAACCTATATTGGTGGAGCCAGCGTTAGTTCCCGGGCGTGGACTAGAAAGTGCTTCCACTTTCTGTGTTAAAGCATCCACTCTCCCCAAAAGAGCTTCCACGAGTGATGTCAGGTTCCCTGGTGAGTTACTCGTACCTTCGTTGTCATCATTTTGTTGCGTAAACAAAATAGGTGAAGCCTCTCAGGTTCCGTTCGCCATAGTGAAGATAATACACAACTTGAAAACTCGCAAACCCAGTAAACAACAAAAAAGCGAGCTGGAACACGATAAGAGCAGGCTAAAAACTGAAAATGTTTAATAAAATCCAAGTAAAAGTAAGCGCTTTTGGCAGAAACAGTGTTCTGCCTTCATCAGACAAACATAAATCATTCAAATGACACCTCTTTTAAATAGATTTCAAATAATTTGACCAATCAAGAGCGAGTGCATTTTTCAATTAAGAAAAAACCATGGGAACCTTAAAACAGCGATATGCTTTACATTATTAAATACTAGTCATTGTTTTGTAGTAAACATAATAAAGCATAGCAAATGAAGTTCGCTAAATGTAATAACCTTCAAGCAGTATATCCAAGTAAATTGTGCTTTGCTTAAAAATTAGTATCAATGTGTTACCAGCAGCCTAGGTAAAAGAAAAAATATATATATGTGTATATTTGTGTTTATACAAATGAAATATTTATCTCATTGAACAAATTTAAATAAATCAAGAAGTAAAATTACTCTCTATAAAATCAGAACAATCCATTATTATACTAATAAATAAATAAACAAATAAATGATTACATTAATGAAGTTTAAGCTAATAAAAAACTCCAGTAGATAATTCAACTGCACACAGGGACTAGAAATAACTAGGATGTCACCACATGTGCTGTACCCAAATCTAAGGGACATCGCAAACAACTCTAATAGTCACAAAACAAGAGATAATAGTGCATAAAAGCATAAGCACCAACGATAGTTGAAAGGTATTACCTATTATAAGAGAGCCATCTCAAAACACACTTAATAGAAAGGGCATCATTAATACCAGGGGTAATGTGTGCTCTTGTACGAATCTGCCATAGTAATTCGTCTATTTCGAGACGAATTTGCCAAGGGCCACCTCTGATGTCTGGAATAATCTGCTGTAAAATAATAAAACTAAAACGGTGGTCATTGTGTTCCATAATATGCCTAGCTAAGGCATTAGTGTGGTCTTGCTTAGCAATGGCATAAATATGTTCATATATTCTAGTTTTTAACTTGCGTTCCGTTTTCCCAATGTAGAGCATTACAAAATTACACAATGCTGCATAAATGACCGATTTAGTTTCACAATTATAGTGGTCCTTGACTTTATATTCTTTACCATTAATAGAAAAATGTGTTGCCACCTTAATGTGTCTACATTGGGCACAAAAGCCACATTTAAACATCCCTGATGGTCGATTTTGTGCCCTCTTTGGCTTGTTCTTCTCCAAAATTGCTTTTAAATTATAGCCTCTCCTGTAAGTGATTTTAGGCCTATCACCTAATACATTAAGAAGAGTTCCTTCACTTTTTATTATGTCCCAGTTTTTATTAATAATCCCCATTGATTAATTGGTAATCCAAGGAGAAGGTATACAAAAAACTAGTACAATACGTGTTGCTACTCTGCTTATTTGTCCTAAAATTTGGACTAATAGTAGAACTAACTTCTTCGTGATTATCAGGGTTATTAGTATTATAATGGCCAGTTAGAAGGGGAAAAAAAATACCCTTCCTCGCGTTTACGTGATACCTCCAAAATAATACTAGTTAACAAGTTGATTTGGGTACCCCCTAGATTCAAACATACTCATTAACTTGTTACATTCACTGTTAAAATCTGTATCATCTGTTACCATACGTGCTGCCCTGACAATCTGACCTTTTACCACAGATCTTTTCTGTGGCGAACGGAACCGGAGAGGCTTCACCTATTTTGTTTACGCAACAAAATGATGACAACGAAGGTACGAGTAACTCACCAGGGAACCTGCCAGCACTCGTGGAAGCTCTTTTGGGGAGAGTGGATGCTTTAACACAGAAAGTGGAAGCACTTTCTAGTCCATGCCCGGGAACTAACGCTGGCTCCACCAATATTGGTTCTACTAATAATTTGACTTTGCATTCACATTCTAATGCAACATCGCTTCCTAATGGGCAGCGCTCACCGGTGCACCAGAACGCCAATAATGATACATCTAATACTGACCAGCTACCCCTGTCTTCTGCACATCGCACTGGTTTACTTCCACCTCCAGTTGGACATGCACTAGGGGGCACTGACTTTGTCCATTTCCAGCAGCAAGAAGGTAATAACGGAATTGCTAATAATGGAATTGCTAACATCAACACAATTCCATTGATAACTAATTTCCTTGGCAACAATAACTTCTTCAGTCAAAGATTAGTACCTCAGGTGGAATCTACTACAGAATTAAATGGTGAGAACTTTAATTTATCTGATAAAATTGAACAATTTGATAATAAGTTATACAAATGTAAAAAACTCCAGTGAGAAGTTTCGTACTTGAATGAATGCATTGGTAACAAGGTAGTTCGTAAAGGTCTCCGCCAGTGGAGGTTTCCCGCTGGACTGGCTGATCAGTCAGTTCAAGAACTGACTGACTTATTTGACCGACAAGGTTTCGAGTTCTTGAAGGCACTTATTTCATTCTATTCTAAAGATATTACTACTTTAACAGCTGAACTAGAGACCTTGGAACAGGAAATAGTAACTAATCCAGATTTTTTCAGATACAAATACGAATACTCTCGCATTTTTTCTAGCATTGAGGCGAGTTTAGGTAAACTACTTTTCACCAAGAAAAAGAAGCTTACCAGAGACATCACTGATTACTCTAACAATCGTGCGTATCCCAGACTTTCTAACAAGGTAAATGATTTACCTTATGAGAACATTTCTGATGTGCAACATAATAATGATGCTCATTCCATTAACAACAATAATTTTCGTAATAGTTCTGTTCACAATTTCCAAAATAACTCTGTCCATTATAATGACAATAGACAATTACCACGAAGGAGTCCTAGATTTAACAACAATAATAAAAACAATGTGACCGATGGTGGTCACCAGCAAGGTGGCTTGCCTCAGGTCGAATCTAGGGACAACAATCAGCCTAGTGGTGCACCAGGCCAGTATGTAGAGGGTACTAACCAGCAAGATCATCAGGATTTTCGTCCTGTCAACAATGCACAGAGATACAACCCTCCCCAGGCCCAGATGCAGAACAACACCAGGAACAAGAGGAAGGGACGGAGGAGATAAATGATTCTTTGGACTTTGGTGTACAACCTAAATTACTCACAAGTACCAATTGTAACTTTACTGTTTACAACTATACTCTTTTAAATATACAACAAGACATGGTGGATTTTATGGCCAAAGACCTTTCTTTTGTCCCAAGTCAACATATGGACATTGGTAGAACTATCATAGATCTCATGGTGTTTGTAAGAAAACTCAACTTAAATTTACTAATGGGTAATACCACTGATATTGTGAATACTCTAAGAGTTTCCAGTTCATACAATCCACCACTTCATCCTTTGTTAAATACATTTGAAAAAATCTGTGAAATGGATCTTTGGGCTATTAAGAATCGAGTAATGTACAGCAACCACAAACACCTTGCTAACATCTCCCCTCTAGAATGGGACTTCCTTAGCCTTTTGAAAGATTGCAACATAAGAGTTATGAAACCAGATAAAGGGGGCGGGGTGGTTTTCATGGACCACTGTAAGTATATCGAATACATGTCTGAACATTTGGACACACCAGCCTATAGTAAGGTTTCTTTGAACGAAATACATGTTGCATACCACAAAATCAACAACATTTTGTATGACTTATTAATGGATGGGTTCATTGATGGGGATGCTTATAGATATCTTAACATAGCAGCTCCAAGGATCCACGTTTTCTTTGGGACCCCCAAACTTCATAAATGTTTGAATGCACCCCCTTTCCGCCCCATAGTTGACGGGAGGGGGTCTATCACTTACCCATGTGCTAAATTTATCGACAACATTATCAAACCCCTTATCGATAAGGAGGTGCATATATGTAAAGATTCCTGGTCCTTTTTGGAAAATATTAACAAACTAACGTACAATCCCCAGGCAGTGTTCTTGACTATCAATGTCAAGGACCTTTATACTGTCATTCCCCAAACTATTAGTTTAGCTTGGGTTAGGGAGTATTTATCAACAAAAAAAGTTAAAGATGAAACTATTTATGTCACTTTAACCCTCCTTGAGACAGTTTTAACGAATAATTACTTTACTTTTGAGAACAACTTCTATTTGCAAACCTCAGGGGTGGCCATGGGTTCGGCTTGCGGCGGTACATTTGCTAATGCTGTAATGGCGAATTGGGAGTCCACACTTCTATTTAAAGATGACTTATTTCAACAATATGTCACCTGGTACACTAGGTACCAGGATGACATATTTTGTATTTGGGAAGGAAACAAAGATCTCATACCTTCCTTTCTGGAAAGGATTACCAGTATGACTGACTTTTTAGAATTCACTTACACAGTGGATGACACTAAGATCAACTATTTGGACATTCTCCTTATTAAGGACACAATTAATCATAGGTTCAAAAGTGTCATATACAAAAAATCCACATATTCTAACTCTCTGTTGCACTTTTCCAGTAACCACCCATACCACCAAAAAAGATCTGTGGTAAAAGGTCAGATTGTCAGGGCAGCACGTATGGTAACAGATGATACAGATTTTAACAGTGAATGTAACAAGTTAATGAGTATGTTTGAATCTAGGGGGTACCCAATCAACTTGTTAACTAGTATTATTTTGGAGGTATCACGTAAACGCGAGGAAGGGTATTTTTTCCCCTTCTAACTGGCCATTATAATACTAATAACCCTGATAATCACGAAGAAGTTAGTTCTATTAGTCCAAATTTTAGGACAAATAAGCAGAGTAGCAACACGTATTGTACTAATTTTTTGTATACCTTCTCCTTGGATTACCAATTAATCAAGGGGATTATTAATAAAAACTGGGACATAATAAAAAGTGAAGGAACTCTTCTTAATGTATTAGGTGATAGGCCTAAAATCATTTATAGGAGAGGCTATAATTTAAAAGCAATTTTGGAGAAGAACAAGCCAAAAAGGGCACAAAATCGACCATCAGGGATGTTTAAATGTGGCTTTTGTGCCCAATGTAGACACATTAAGGTGGCAACACATTTTTCTATTAATGGTAAAGAATATAAAGTCAAGGACCACTATAATTGTGAAACTAAATCGGTCATTTATGCAGCATTGTGTAATTTTTGTAATGCGTTCTACATTGGGAAAATGGAACGCAAGTTAAAAACTAGAATATATGAACATATTTATGCCATTGCTAAGCAAGACCACACTAATGCCTTAGCTAGGCATATTATGGAACACAATGACCACCGTTTTAGTTTTATTATTTTACAGCAGATTATTCCAGACATCAGAGGTGGCCCTTGGCAAATTCGTCTCGAAATAGACGAATTACTATGGCAGATTCGTACAAGAGCACACATTACCCCTGGTATTAATGATGCCCTTTCTATTAAGTGTGTTTTGAGATGGCTCTCTTATAATAGGTAATACCTTTCAACTATCGTTGGTGCTTATGCTTTTATGTACTATTATCTCTTGTTTTGTGACTATTAGAGTTGTTGGCGATGTCCCTTAGATTTGGGTACAGCACATGTGGTGACATCCTAGTTATTTCTAGTCCCTGTGTGCAGTTGAATTATCTACTGGAGTTTTTTATTAGCTTAAACTTCATTAATGTAATTGTTTATTTGTTTATTTATTTATTAGTATAATAATGGATTGTTCTGATTTTATAGAGAGTAATTTTACTTCTTGATTTATTTAAATTTGTTCAATGAGATAAATATTTCATTTGTATATACACAAATATACACATATATATTTTTTCTTTTACCTAGGCTGCTGGTAACACATTGATACTAATTTTTAAGCAAAGCACAATTTACTTGCATATACTGCTTGAAGGTTATTACATTTAGCGAACTTCATTTGCTATGCTTTATTATGTTTACTACAAAACAATGACTAGTATTTAATAATGTAAAGCATATCGCTGTTTTAAGGTTCCCATGGTTTTTTCTTAATTGAAAAATGCACTCGCTCTTGATTGGTCAAATTATTTGAAATCTATTTAAAAGAGGTGTCATTTGAATGATTTATGTTTGTCTGATGAAGGCAGAACACTGTTTCTGCCGAAAGCGCTTACTTTTACTTGGATTTTATTAAACATTTTCAGTTTTTAGCCTGCTCTTATCGTGTTCCAGCTCGCTTTTTTGTTGTTTACTGGGTTTGCGAGTTTTCAAGTTGTGTATTGTCTTAAACATTAAACCCTGGTGGGTAAGCTCACTAGCCAACTGTTTGTAAGAGTATACATTGTCTGTGTAACAGGTGCCTGTTTTAACAGTGCAAAGGTGACCATTTCACTTCTCCAGGGGGTCTGTGCTTGGGTCCTCTTCTGTTCATTTATTTCTTCAACCTCAGAACTAAATAAACAGGATCTCTAGTTGACCAAGTGTGATGACTATTGCAAACTGGGTGTAATTGTCAAAACCCCTGAAAATGTTTGTGTTTTTCAGAATGGACTTACACTAGCACCTGATATGTGGATAATGAGCTGAAATTGAATATCAAAAAAATGTAGTATTGTTCCTTTTGGAAGACAATTTATTACAGCTTACAGTACTTGACAGTACTCTGTTGTCAAGCAAAAAAGTAGATATCTAAATAGATGCTACCCTTCTCTTTGATTATCATCCGGCAGCTGTGGTCAAGAAGTCATAGGGTTTTTCATCTAGATCCACTAAAGTGATTATCCCACTATATTCATCACTGGTCAGACCTGTAGTAGAATTTAATGCTCCCTTTGGTATGTACCTCACCAGACGCATCAGAAAACTTGAAAAGCCCTGCAGGTTTCTGACAAAAAGATCTCTGGTCTTATGAACCATAGTTATCAGAAGAGGCTGGAAGTGGTCTTCATATACTCAATGTCCTTGCTTATTGAGTTGTTAAGAGTTTATTCTTGACCTCCTCTTTCCCTGTAAGTCACATTCTACAGCCTAGAGATCTTGGTCTTCATCAGCCAATAAGTAAAATGGATTAGAGGAACAAGTTCACCCAGTGCCTCTCCATTTCTAGAGTAGACATATACTGCAGATTAAGCAGTGTGACTCATCTTACCTCAAGCATAACCTGAACAACTTGAGTACCCTGAAATTTACACCAGGAATACTGGCTTCATCCTTCATGAGAAAGTAGTTGAAGATTGAAGGTGACTATTAGGCAATGCATACATGGTGTGATTAGACTAATTAGCATTATAGAGGCTATGATTCCATATTTATTATTATTACTTCCTTATTTGCTCCACGTGTTTGCATTTTATTTAATAACTGTAACATATTGTCCCCAATGAGTGACAGTTGCCATATAACACCTGGCCCCTGCCACTAAACACTTCCATCTCGGTGGTATCAGCTTAGCTGAAAAGGGTAAAAAGAAGAAATGTCTTTATCCATTTTGATGCTCATAACTAAGCCCACTATTATTGGCTTCAGTAAATTGGTCTTTTCTCCAGCACCTCCTTCTCAAAGAAGATGTTCTCAAATTCAACAGCAACTTCCTCAACTCTGTCTTAACTCCCTAGCCCATACTAGAAAAGTTTGAGTGAAAACCAACCGTGCTCCATGGATAAGTAAAAAGACTTTCTCCGTTATTCAGAAAAGAGACAATGCGTGGAAAATCTGGAACAAACTTTAAACCTCTTCCAGCCTCCAGCACTATAGAGAACTTTGAAATACCACAAAAAAAATTACCCTTGATAAGAAAAACTTCTGCCTTAACCCTCAAAAAAGCCCCCACTCCAACCCCAAAAGATTCTGGAGTATCATTAATAAGCTTTTACACCCAGGTAGTCCTTCCCCTCCCAAAACAGCTCCCCTCTAGAAATTGCCACATTTCTCGACTCCTCCTTTATAGACTCTATACAGAAACTAACCAAACCTAACACAAATACTAAATGACATCCCTCCCACCAAGCCAGCTTTACAATCAAGCCTATCCCCACAGCTGTTATCAGGTCTCTACTCTATAAACATAAATCCTGCTCCCCTTCGGCTGATAACCTTCCTCCCTAATACCTCAGACTAGCAACCCCCTCCATTGCCTATCCAGTCTCCACACTTATTAATCAGTCAATTCAGGAAAACCTTGTCCCCCAAATATGGAAAAAGTCCTATATTATCCCCCTGCATAAAGGTGGTAACTCCACCGACCCCTCAAATTTCAGGCCTATCACTATTAATATCCCCTGTCTCAATGATCCTTGAAAAGTGTATTCACAAACAACTTATTGCACATCTCATTCAGGAAAATGTCCTCACCCCTACCCAACATGGCTTTCGCCCTCATCATACTACTACTATTGCACTACTGTCCTTTACTAACTCCATCTCCACTTCTCCCAATAACAGCAAACTAGTGTCTTCCCTCTTCCTTGACCACTCTAAGGCATTCAACACTGTTTCCCATAACCCCCTGCTTGTCAAACTTGCTTCCTTCAACTTCTCTACCTCCACTCTTAACTGGCTCTCTTCATACCTAACAAGTAGAAATCAGTCTGTCAAATGGATGTCAGCTACTTCGCCGTTCCTTCCCATTCCTACTGGAGTCCCCCAAGGCTCCATCCTAGGTACTAATGATCTTTTCCTATCCTGCCCCCACTCTAAACTCATGCAATATGCAGATAACTGTACGATCATCTCTACCTCTGACAAACTATCCCACCTACATACTTTCACACAAGACACACACTACACTCTGTCGAAAGATGGCTCACTACTAACCAACGCCTACTTAACCCCAATAAAACTAAACTCCTTCCTTTCCTTCCCAAACCCCTCTAGCACCTCAAATCTTCTTTCTCTCTCTTCTCTTTAAACAATACAGCTGTTCAGACTGAGTCTCATACTAAACTTGTCGGTATACTTTTAGATAATGAACTAAAATTTTGACTCCCACATCAACAACTGCATCAAAAAGGTCCACCAGAAACTAGGATTGTTATACAGAAATAAAAAAATTCCTTGCACAAGAATCCAAAGTATCCCTTGCTCAAGCCTACCTTCTTCCTACTTTACTGTATGCTGCCCCGATCTTTACTAACCTGCAAAAAATCTGTTAAACTTGAACTTGCATGTAATAAAATTGCTAAGTTTGCCACAAATCTCCCCTATTGCTCTCACCACTGCCTCTCTTTAAAAAAACTACACTGGCTAGAATTCCATAATCAACTCCTCCTGCCTCAACTCCACTTGATACACACCATCGTACTTCAACCCCCCCTAGCCTGTCCTTCACTAGCAACTCTCATCTCCCCTTACCTGGAGCTTCGTAGCTCTGACCAACACCTTCTCCAAGTATCCAAACCTAATAAATCCATAGGAAAAAGTATTTATAGTCACGCAGTCTCTACCTCTTGGAACAAGCTTCCAAATCTTACCAAAACTCTCCCAATTTCAAACTAGCCGTAAAGCATGGGTACCCAAAGTGTGCACCTCACAGGGGCGCCACGAACTGATACCCTTCATGCACGATTTTTTCTTTTTTTTTAATTTTCGCGCTGTTTGAACTGATGTCATCACGTGCGCAATGACGTCGGCTCTGTCAGGGCTACCAGCCTGCCAGAATTAAGCAAGGAGCTCACGCATTTCCGGCGTCCCTGATTTTTGAAGAAAGCAATTGATCAATTATATAGATGCCACCTTCCAGTGTTGTCTTTTAAGATGACCCTCAAGTAAGAGATGTGCATACTTTTGTCAAAAAATAACACAAAGGAGTAACGTCACATAAAAAAGAAATAAAAACAAAACGGGATGAACTCTAACTACACATTAAGTGGACGTGTACTGGGTATAGAAGAAAACAGTCTATAGTAGTAAATTGTCTGCAATTTGTGCTTTATCAAATGGAACACTGGTAAGTCTGAATACTTAACTTCTGAAAAAGTACTGTATACAGTATTTGCAAAAAATGAATTAATTGCAGCTATGTAATTGCATAGCAACAGCATTTATGTATTTTTTCAAATTGCTTACTCCATTGTTCAGGTGAGCCAGAGCCCGTTTTGCGCAGAGGCCGGAGTCAGTGGCTCCAAAAGAATACAGAAAAGTTATACCAAGACATTAGAAACTACAAAAATTATAAAATATGGTTTGCCAGCACACACAAAAGGATGTGAAACGTTTACTTATTATTGACTGGATAAGAAAGATGTTTCAACATGTAATGCTCAGACAGGATTTTCCCATTTACAAAATATGGATTTTTTAAGGTACAGTCCCACAAACATGACATATATTCTAGCATTTTTATTAGTTTAAATGTTTTGTCAGTGTGGGTAGGGTTTTCAGTTCCTGTTACAAATAAAAAATAATAATTTCCTTGGTTTAACAGTTCTATGAGGGCAGTCCGTATCACATCTTTGTCTTAAGATCTTTGTCATAAGAGGTGTTATTTTTTATCTATGAGGAAGGAGAATCTAGAACTACTGGAGTTGCTATTAAGCTTATAAATATTGATGTTATATGAGGCATTGGAATTTATGTTAAAATGACATTTCTTATTTACATTAGTGGAACACTGAGAAAGTAAGGTCAGTTTCTGTTGACTGTTCCCTCTCATTGGCAGTGATTGCCCTGTTGAGTTATGTCTTGTATGACTGATGATCGTGACTGCTGAAGTTCACTGGAAACAGCAACTTTACTCTAGTAGTGGTAACGGTACTTCTCTATTCTTTAGATATCGGTATGCTTATTGAAAGGGTTTCATCACCTGGGTGATCTGGGATGCAATACTGTCAGATAAAGTGTTAGCAATATTCATTTCTTTTTTGATATCATTATTTGCCATAAGTCACCTTCTGTTTGGTCTGTGGTAATCTGACATTGATGGCTTCCTGTAGTATCTTGAAAGAGTTGCAGTTCACTGAAAGTTCACAAATGCAATCCATTATCCAGAGCTACTGTTGTGGTTTTGTCATCTGGCTGTACTGGGAGAGAATGGGTAGGGATAATCCCACCACTGACAACTGAATTACCTTTTTAAATAGAAACATAAGAGAATGAACAAATGAATGAGTGATAGCAAGTGAGTTTCTTTTTCCATTAAGTAATTAATTAAATCAGCCACACAGTACCAAGCATCAGCTGTCTGTTTGCAGGGGCAATCATCAACGTAACTGCAAGTTATGCTGATATTTCAGTGTGGATGAGATCAGAAGTCAAAATTCTGGACTTTCCTAAGTCTAAAATGTCAGAAAAAATGGACTGATAATGACATTGAAAACTGAGGTTTGGATTTCAAGTTCATGGCATTCTGGTCTGATGAATAAGTAGGTATTAGTCTTTTGTGACAGCAGCTGACTCATCTGTAGGCTTTTCTGAAATGTGACTACAGTTTGACAGACATGCTGACCCCTGTTTGTCTGTCACTTAAAAAATGACTCCTTTGCTGAGTTTTTTTTTTTTTGGGGGGGGGGGGGGGTGTACAACTTTTGCTGCAAGTGGATACCCAGAGGGGAGTAACGAGCAGATGATGCATTCTTGAAATAACGCTAGTGGGTAGTCGTGTATAGTTTTTGAATGTAACCCGGCAACTTTTTTGCTATGTGTTACGTGGTGTGAGCGGTGTAGGATTACTACAGTGGACTTTTAGCATAAATCTTGACGTGCATATACAAAGTTGTCATTATGACTTTTTAGGTCATAGAGATATCATTTATTTGGCATTTAAGCATCTTGGTATCTGTTAGAATAGTTATAGAATGTGTTCTACATTAGTCTGTGCTTTGGATAGATAATACTAATATTTTATTTGTCAGAAATAAAATACAGTAATCATATGCACTTTATGCGCACCCCGTGGGGAGCCTTGGGAAAACCTGGATTCAGCAAGGGAGCCGAGAATTGAAAAAGTTTGGGAACCACTGCCCTAAAGGAATACCTACTCAACTCATGCACCTGCCCCTGTAAAGATCCTACTTGAAGCAATTTCTCCCCCACCTTTTTTTCCTCCTTCCAAGCCACGGTCTCCATTTCCTTCATCTTAGACACTCCTGTTTGTATGTTTTTACTTATAGTTCAGTAACAATGCACCTCTTTCTTAACCCTATTTACTGTATCAGACAACTCTCACCTATCTCTTTCATCCACTTATCTTATCCCCCTCCCTACTTTTCTCTGACTAGACTCCAAGCTATATGTAAGACTTCCCTACATACTAGACCTTCCTTACCTATTCTCCTATGTGTTACCATACAGGTATTACAATACATGTATTTTAAGATTATTAATGTCTTTGTTTAAGATTGTATAAGATGAATAATAATATCCTTGTATGTTTTAGCTTGTGTCTGTATTTCTCATTTGTAACTGATTGTAATCTTTGTATCTGGACCATTTCTTCTCGGGTCTCTGCTGAAAAAGGGCACCTGCCCAGCCAGACTAACCCGGTTAACAAATGGCAAATAAATGTTTGAACTTCCACCACATGAGGGACAAAGGTCCAGTACTATGTTTTGACAAAAAACTCTGATTCCAACATGCCAGGCTATTCCCTCAGTAGTGATTTCTCAAAAGCCTCTTGGTTACTCTGCTCCAATTTCTACAGTATCCCAATGAGTTTTAGATTCTTTTATCTAGTTCATTCTTCTAAGTCTGTTATTTTAGATTCCATCATCTTCGTTGTTAGAAAAATATATAGTAGTAATATGCATGCTTAGTGCATTCAAGGTTTAAAAGGGTTAATACATTTATTCCGTTCACACTGCATGAATCTGCACAGCTATTAGAAACATAACAAGAGACATTTCATTTCTGCTAATGTCATGACACTTAACAAAGAGATATTTCATTTCTGCTTATGCCATGAGAAAGTATGCAGCTGCTAGAAGCTTTGATAAAGAAAACAATAGATACTTGAAAGTTTAAACCATAGTCAGCATTACTTGTACCAAAGCTAGAAATGTACCTTGAAACTAGACAAAATGTAACACATGTATTAGAACTGTACAATTGAAGAATTGAAAAGTTAAGGTGGGCTAAAATAAGCCCAAAGCCAGGTTGTTTTTCTCAAAATGTTTTGCAAGACTGCAAATAATCTGATCATGTCAGCAAGAAGTCTGGTAACATTTTCTGTAGAACATACAGAAAGCTGTGTCTAACTACGTCAGCAATAGAATAGTAACATTTTCTCTGTGACATGAGAACTGTATAAGAATAACATACTGATCACCAATGAGCCAGACAAATCTTGTAACTACATGCTTTGTCTCCTTGCTGCAAGTAATAAAGGGTGCCTTGCTGGAACCTAACGTGCATTGGTCTTTGAAGTTTTTTCCTTTTACAGATTGGTCCTTCGGACCGGAACCCTCTCTTCACCTCTGATCAGACGGCCAGGTGGTTGAAACCGTACGGGGAAGAAACCAAATCGGTTCTTCTTATATGGAAAGTCCTCCGACTGAATTGTCGTTCAAAAGAGGCCGGCCACTTTCTGATCTGTGACTGAAGGACAGGTCTCCGTGAATCGGTGATCAATCACATAGGCTCAGGTAAGGTGAGTCTACTTTTTTCTGTTTTCTGTTTTTGATCAGGGAATAGATGTGTATTGTTTTTCTCAGATTGTATTTTGCTTACAAGTCAGGAACAAAAATGATTACTGTATTGTCATATATCAGGAGAAACAGAATAAGTAGGCAGTCATTCTGAAGAGACTATAACAAAATCCGTGGTACCACGTTAAAAAATAAGAGAAGTTACGTAACGATCAAAGGGTAGAACAAAATGGGTAATAATTGCTCAAAAAGACGCCAAAATCCGCCGTTAACGGAAGACGCAAAACATATGCAGTCGCAGAGCGCCGACAATATTAGATATTATTCAAAATGGGTTAATAAATATGAATTTGATGGAAAATTAGAAAAATCCTTGCTTATCAAACTTATCAAACAGCTCAAAAATGATTCCAAAGGTCGGGTAAAAAAGCAACGTCGATTAGGAATTCCTCAGGCACACAGGTGGCTGGAGGAAGTAAACCGTAGGGACCAAAAGAACAAAGATTCAAAAGCAATGTTTTTAGATGAGGAGGACAGTAACTTAGTAATAGCATCAGCACCTCCGCCTCCCTTAGCGGAATATGAAGCAAGTGAACAGATTAGTCCACCCCCACTATATCCTGCGGTCACTGAAGATAGAGATATTGTAAAACTAAAACTGACTAAAATTAGAGATCCCATCGGGACCAGGTCCCGAATAAAGGCAGGTAACTCAGAAGAAGGCATAGAGTTATGGCAAATAGTTAAGAATTCACTATCTATAGGAAAGAAGAAGAAATATGCCCACTTATAGAAGTACCCAATCCTCAGGCAGGTCAAGACAATCAGGACACAACTATTTTAGTGTATAGACCTTGGACTCCAGAAGATATCCGGAAAGCCACTGAGGGAATTCCCCATCCAAAGGTTAATTTTAGAAAATTCTCAGAAGATTTACAAGGAATGAGGTTAAGTTATAACCTAAACGGAGAAGAGATAGAAAAAGTAGTTAGACAAATTGTGGGGCCAGATTGGTACATGATTAGTGGCAACTGGAATCCCCGTGATGCTGCACAAAGACCCCTCCCACATAGCAGCGCAGAATTAGACACCAGAGTAAAAGGTCTTACAGACCACATCTCTGAAAAATGGAAACCTAGGGCAGACTGGACTTGCATTAATCAATGCATCCAACAAGAAGGTGAAAGAACTGACCGGTACTATGCCAGATTGTTAGAATTTTTTAATAACCACTATGGAATGCAGGTTCCTGAAGATCAAACACAAGATTCCCCATATGAACAGCAGTTAAAGAAAGCATTTTTAAAGGGCAGTAGTGCACCTATAAGCAGTTTTATTACAAAACACATGGTAGACCGTCATACAAGCAGGTTACAGTCATTACTTGAATATGCTAGGCATGCCGAGAGGCATTTTAATAGCAAAAAGAAAGCTCAAGTATTTTCTGTAGAAGATGGAGCAGAAGTTTATGTAGTACAGTCCGGGAAAAAGGGCAAGAAAAACACACAGGGAAACAAACAATCTGATCAGCGATCAGAGGACTTTGAAGGGTGTAAGAAAAGGGGAGAATGTTTTAAATGTGGTGAAAAGGGACATTTGGCAAGGGATTGCAAGAAAAACAAGAAGGCAACAACGGAAGACAAGGAGTGTGAGGACTGACTATATGGTAGTCAGGAATCACTAGAAGGGGCTAGCGAAGAAAGAACAAATGAGAATGTGACAGAGGGAGCAGAGGAAGTGCAGGAAGTTAGTGACAATGAAGAAAATGAAATATTAGACCTAGCTTTATTGAGCTTGGAGCTCTATTTAGCAGACACGAAACCAGAAGTTACACTCTTGGTAGAAGGGAGGGAAGTCAAATTTTTGTGCGACTCAGGGGCATCACGAACCCTGATACACTCCTCCAAACTACCAGAAAACACAGAGTCACCTGATTACATACTGGTCAAAGCAGCTAATGGACAGCTGTATCGGGAGCCTCTCTCCCGTAACATTGCAATAACTGACCCAGTTTCAGGATTGACACAGAGAAGCAAAATTGTGGTTTCTGCAAAATGCCCAGTAAACCTCTTGAGCAGAGATCTCATGCAGCTATTTGGTATAGCAGTAGTCCCAACCATGCAGGGTATGGAAGCACAGTGACAAACTAACACTTTTGTAGTGCAATCGGAGGGTGAAATGTTTTATTGGTACAGCCAGGACTTGGTTACGACTGGTCCAGGGACTGTGACCAAAGAGTTAATGAATGTAGCTATCAGTAAGTTCCCTTCCCTTGACATTGATAAGCAACACCTGTTGCACTGTACCCTGTATTATTGTAACACACCAGGACCTGATAAGGAATATGAGCAAGAATTATTTAAGAATCATGCAAACAGATTGATATTGCGTAACCTGTACTGGGATACAGAAGGGAACAGTGTAGCCAGCTGTTCATTGCCCTAGGAGTTCTTTGCACTTTATAAATCTAATTGAACAGAAATATAGAATGGGCAGACCTAGGAGAGAAAGTCACGAGATGGGAAAAACAGACAGAACTAGAACTGTCAGGACAAGGAATACAAGTACAAAAGTTAAATTGGATAACTCAGACCAACCCAGCTGTGCACTTGCAGTCTAGCGAGGACAGCTGATTGACACTCCTGTTAAAGGAGGAAGATAATGCCTTACGAAACATACCAGAGACTCTCTGGTCAACAGGGAAATCAAATGTAGGACTCATTCGTACAGCGGGACCAGTTACTATCATGCCAAAGTCAGCATTCAGACCACAAAAAAGACAGTATCCTTTAAGAAAAGATGAAGAGGCAGGGATAAAGCCTATTATAGCAGCCTTACTTGAAGGAGGGATACTAGTAGAATCTCCCGATTCACCATGTAACACACCCTTATTTCCAGTTAAAAAGGCCAATGGAGAATGGCGTATGGTCCAGGATTTACAAGTTGTAAATGATGCGGTAATACCAAGGGCACCCACATTGCCAGATCCACACACCCTGTTAGATGATTTGAAACCTCAACAAAAGTATTTTTCTGTGGTAGACATCAGCAATGCGTTCTTTTTGATATTTATACACCCTGATAGCCAGTATTGATTTGCATTTACATTTCAGGGAAAAGGTATACATATAAGCGGCTACCACAGGGATATTGTGAAAGTCCAACGATATTCTCACAAGAAATGGCAAGCAACTTGGCGGGATTCACCCCATCAAGAGGCAGTCAGATTTTACTTTATGTTGATGACATCTTGCTGGCGGCCCCCACCCAGCAGGATTGTAGAGAAGACACCATAGCACTACTACGATTTTTAGCCGCTGAGGGACATAAGGTAAACAAAAATAAACTGCAGCTTTGGAAAAAACAAGTCAAATACCTAGGATATGTAATATCCAAGGAAGGTAGAACATTAGATGAGGACAGAAAAATAGCAATTTTGCAAGCACCAAAACCCACTACCAAGAAGGAAATGATGTCCTTCCTGGGTGCAACTAATTTTTGCCGGAGCTGGATTCCAAACTATGCCTTGGAATCTGCACCTCTGACTGACCTTATATATAAGAAGCCTATGGCAGCGCAAGATTTGTTACAATGGACACCAGAGGCAGAATCTGCCTTCTGTAAACTAAAGCAGTTAATAGCGTCCTCATTAGTTCTGGGATTGCCAAACTACCATAAACGTTTTTTCCAAACTGTAGATTGTAAGCAGGGCTCCATAGGTTCATAGGTTGGTACTGGGCTATCTGCCTGAAGGCATATATTAGCCCAGCCACGTTGTGCGGTATTCACCACCCCTTTAGTAGTTCCCTAGACCCTTGTACCAGCAGCTAGTACCCTTGGCCCCTATCTAGTAGTGCTGTTGGTGTGATCCCCGGTGTGAACTTTGTTACCCATCCACTCATCAAGGTTCCTCTTGAAGAGTGATGGTGAGGGGCTCTGTCTTATGTAGATCGGGAACCTGTTCCATAGTAAGGGAAGTCTCTGCGAAGGGACTCTATCCCTCCAGCATGTTCTGTTCATTGTTGTGTTGAGGTTTATATCCCTAGAGCGTGTAGCTTGAGTAGATTTGGTTTTGCTAAGATGGAGCATGTTCAACAATTCTGGGTTGGACATGGCTCTGTACGTTGGACAGCGATTGCCTCTGAGAAAGCGGTATGCAACAGAGAACAGTCTTAGCTTTTTCAATCGTGCTGCATAGGGCAGCTGTTTGAGGCCAGTAATCCTCTTGGTTAGGTACCTTTGTGGTCTCTCCAGCTGCTGGAGATGTCTAGCCAGGTACATTCCAATTGGTGCATTGTACTCAATAATGGGTCTGATGAGGGAAGAGTAGAGGGGCACCATTGCATCCTTAGATCTTGATGCGAACCTTTTGTGATCAGATGGGTCACATAGAAGGATTTTCTAGCCACTTTGGCAACATGGTTATCAAAGGAAAGCTGACTATCTACTTGAGTCCCTAGATCCCTTATTTCTTCTTCAGATTTCAGGGGATTACCTCCTATGTTGTAGTTTGCGGGTACTCTGTTTTTTCCAAAGGGGATTATTACGCATTTTTTGCATTTAGCTTGAGACCATGGCTTTGACGCCATTTATCAGTCTCATTTAGGCCCTTCTGGAGGATCTCCATGTCAGCCGTGACATCAGTGTTAACACAACAGCATGGGGATATGCAACGCCCCATTGCTTACTATTCATCATAACTAGACCCAGTGGCACGGTCCTTACCCCACTGTGTACAAGCAGTAGTTGCAGCTGCAATGGCAGTACAGGCTCCAGCCTCAGTAGTCTATTCCACCCTCTCACTTTGAGAGTACCTCATGCAGTCGCGATTATTTTACTACAAGAAAAGGTGGCATATCTTTCCCCTGCTAGGCATCTTTCCTGTATGACTATATTGATGAGCCAATCTCATATGACAATTGAACGATGCACAACTTTAAACCCTTCTACTCTGCTCCCAACCCCTGCGGATGGCACACTGCACCGCTGCCTGCAGGTAATTGAGCAAAAGACACTACCTAGAAAAGATCTCATGGATGTCCCCTTGGATGATGCCGAGGTGACATCTACATAGATGGCTCGTGCAAGAGGGGTCCTGCAGGACAGAACCTAGTAGGATATGCAGTAGTCTCTGATACTGAGATTATAGAAGCAAAACCTTTACCACACAACCTATCTGCACAGGCAGCAGAATTGATTGCCCTGATACAGGCATGTACCTTAGCAAAGGGTAAATGTGTAAACATCTTTACTGATAGCCAGTACGCTTTTTCTACTGTACATGTTTTTGCGCAACAGTGGAAAAACCGGGGAATGATAACATCTACTGGCAAACCTATAAATCATGCACAGTTTATTTTAGATCTTTTAGAATCTATTCAGTTACCACAGAAAGTGGCCATTTGCAAATGCATGGCTCACACCAAGCAACAAGATAGGATTTCAAAAGGTAATGCAAGAGCTGATACAGCTGCAAAACAAGCAGCTACAGAAGTATTTCTTTTAAATGAGGAATTACAACCCTCTGAAACTTTAGATCTAGATATGTTAAAAACAATGCAGACACTCACTACGCAAGCTGAAAAACAATGATGGATAAAACGAGGAGCAATCCTCGAAAAGGGGCTGTACATCTCTAGAGAAGGAAAACCGATACTACCCTCTAATTTGTTTCGCTATGCAGCATTGTTGAGCCATGGGCAGTGCCATGTCTCAACAGGGGGGATGGTACAGCTGGTGAACCAGGTGTTCACAACATATGGATTTACAAACTACTCTAAAAAATTTTGTTTGATGCGTCAGATTTGTAACAAACATCATGCACGGGGGCGATAAAGCCCAAGCAAGGGAGTTTCCCTACACCACCATATCCGTTTCACACTATTTGTATGGATTTCATAGAATTGAACAAATGTGAAAATAAGAAGTATTGTCTTGTCATTGTAGATATGTTTTCCAGATGGGTGGAAGCCTTTCCAATCAAAAATCCAGATGCAGCTACGGTGGCAAAAGTACTTGTCAAGGAAATCATTCCTAGGTTTGGTATTCCGGAAAGAATCTACAGTGACAATGGTACACACTTTGTAAATCAAACCATACAGCAGTTGAGTAAGCATTTTGGTATTTCTTTAAAAAATGATTGTGCATACCATCCGCAATCTGCAGGGCTAGTAAAGGCATAATGGTATACTAAAAAACAAATTGAGAAAATTAATAGCTGAGACAGGAAAAACTTGGTTATACTGTTTATCCCTGGCACTGTTGAGCATGAGAACTGCCCCTACAGCAAAAGGATTGACACCTTTTGAAAAACTATTTGGAAGGGCTTATTATATACCCCAGTGGAAACTTCTCATGTCATCAGACCAGGAAGCTGATTTCACAGTAGCTGAATATATGAAAAAGTTGTTGAATTCTAAACATCTGTTGCAGTCAAATTCTGTTTCAGATAGAGAACAAATCGAAACATCAGAAGTGGCAGTGACGCCAGGAGACTGGGTGTGGATTAAAACTGTCAAGCGAAAAAACTGGACATCGCCAACGTGGGAAGGTCCCTACCAGATACGTCTTTCGACGCCCACTGCAGTCAAGATAGCAGAATGAGCTTCGTGGATACACCTGACGCACTGCAAGCTGGTTAAGAACTTTGAGTTGGACAAAAATCTTACCTCTCCATCGGGGCCCTCAGCACAAAGTCTGGCTACAAAGGGGGGTCAGATCAATAGGACTGATCCATCTCAACCCCAGTGAAGAAACCATCGGTGCTGAAGGTCCTATTAGGGCAGAGAGTAAGATCACATGTCCAAAGTAAAGATGACGGAATCCAGTAAGATCCAAATACACCTACTTGGAAGAGTCGGAGAAAACAGAAATGCAGAACAACCGTTTCCTAAAAGTATTACATAACCATCCTGTTGACTGTACTAGTGACAATAATCTTTTTGTTGTGGCCATTCCTTTTCTCAGCCACACAAATTGAACTGAACAAGCGTGCAGAGTGGCACCCGAACTTTAACACTTACCAGGCAATCAAATATGTGTATGCTGAGACCTTCAATGTTTCGAATTGCTGGATTTGCACAGCTTTACCAACAACATATGGGGGGGTTACTGTTAACTTCAGTTCCCCTAGGAGCCAACAAGACCTGGGAAAACTTAATTCATGATACAACAGATGTCACATCACAAGATAAAGTAGCATTGCACTTGTCTGTTCGACAGAAGGGAACTGTGTGTTTTTACAAAAATGATACAGTTAAGGTGGGTTGGAGCGATTGCAATGTGACTGTTCCCTACAGATGCTACACTAAACCTGATAACATCGGATCCTATTGCAGCACGACCTATGATACATTTGTTGAACTGATGCATAGGACAATTGGTGAAGTAAAACATAATGCTGACCTCTATAAACAACTGTCCATAATCGACAGAAAAATGTTTCATGCAGAGCCAGGGTATAGTAAAGTTACTACTAAAGTAGAAGATTGTTACTTTGTATGCGGTAGGTAAGCATATAAATGGCTACCTGAGAATTGGTCCGGCAGTTGTTTTTTGGGGTACCTGGTTCTGGCCATACGACACACAGCAGTTTTACCTCAAGGGAAAATTCGGAATGTTCGAGAAATCAAGAAGCCTGTCAATCCAGTGGGGCAAATCAGTGCGCGCTGGAAAAACCATCATGCTGTGGGCTTAGGGAAAAATGGACTGTCACACATGGACTTGAGTGATATTGTTATGTCGTGGGCAGATGTACTGCCAGCATATGGAGCAACAAAATCAGTCTGGGAACTGAGAAAATTGTCTAAACTTCTCTAAATAATGAGCAATGCAACCTTTTCTGCCCCAGAATTGGTGACTGATGAACTGACTGCCATGAGAACAGTGGTACTTCAAAATCGCATGGCTCTTGACTTCACCCTAGCGGCGAGAGGAGGTACGTGTACTTTAATCCAGGAGGAGTGCTGTTCGTATATTCCTGACCACAAACACGGGATAGACAACCATCCTGAGGTAATTCAGCAGGTGTCAGCCATGACCAAACCAGGACCAAATCCATTGACGGACTTTTTCCAGAAATTGTTTGGGGGATGGGGCAGCATCCTGATGAACATTCTGATCGTCATCTGTGTAGGGATAATCCTACTGGTGGTATGTATGTGCTGCTGTGTCCCCTGCATAAAAAGACTGATTAAAAATTTTGTAGACATTTCAGTTTCAGAAACCTTATACCAAGATGCTGAACTTGAAGAATTGCTGAAAAACTGAAAATGCTTTCATGAGCTTAAACTGAATGACTCTCTTAACTGCAAATCCTGAGCAGGAAGAGGTTAGGGGAAGAAAAAACTGTTTATGCTCATCTTGAAAGTAGAATAAAAGTATTAAAAAGGGGTGAAATGTTAGAAAAATATATGATAGTAATATGCATGCTTAGTGCATTCAAGGTTTAAAAGGGTTAATACATTTAT
The DNA here is from genome assembly GCF_019279795.1 of Protopterus annectens. Classification (NCBI taxonomy): domain Eukaryota; kingdom Metazoa; phylum Chordata; order Ceratodontiformes; family Protopteridae; genus Protopterus; species Protopterus annectens. Next base: position 876,491,556 of record NC_056737.1, on the reverse strand, counting down.
TCTGTTCACACTGCATAAATCTGCACAGCTATTAGAAACTTAACAAGAGACGTTTCATTTCTGCTAATGTCATGAAACTTAACAAAGAGATATTTCATTTCTGCTTATGCCATGAGGAAGTATGCAGCTGCTAGAAGCTTTGATAAAGAAAACAATAGATACTTGAAAGTTTAAACCATAATCAGCATTACTTGTACCAAAGCTAGAAATGTACCTTGAAACTAGACAAAATGTAACACATGTATTAGAACTGTACAATTGAAGAATTGAAAAGTTAAGGTGGGCTAAAATAAGCCCAAGGCCAGGTTGTTTTTCTCTAAATGTTTTGCAAGATAGCAAATAATCTGATCATGTCAGCAAGAAGTCTGGTAACATTTGTGTCTAACTACGTCAGCAATAGAATAGTAACATTTTCTGTGTGACATGAAGAGAACTGTATAAGAATAACATACTGATCACCAATAAGCCAGACAAATCCTGTACCTACATGCTTTGTCTCCTTGCTGCGAGTAATAAAGGGTGCCTTGCTTGAACCTAACGTGCATTGGTCTTTGAAGTTTTTTCCTTTTACATTCATCTTACTTGCACATTTGTAATCTGAATGCAGAATTCCCCTTTAACATGTCCATCTCAAACTCTAAACGGGTGCAACCTTTGTCAGTGGATGGGAAGTCATTATTGAGGGGATAGACTGGCAAATTTAATCAGAGATTTTTTTGTCAGTAATGTCCAAGCTAGCATACCCACACGCACGACCTCTAGAAACTTCCTGACTAGCATAACCCCTGCTAATTAACACTCATGATAAATAGGGGCACAATTGCACAGCTAGGCTTATAAAGGGCCCTGATGGTCATTAGCCTAGTTTGTAACTATGAACCTGTGGTTGAAAAAAATGGTCTGTTGTGTGTAGGCATTTGCAGTTATTCTGCTGTCACAAGTTGCACTGTATTTTGCTTACAGTGGAGCAGGATATATGACTTCAGGGTAGGCACTGCACTTCATATGCAGACTGTGGCTGCTTTTAAGGGTATTACTTCAGACAGCATAATATCCATTTCTTTGTACTGGAGACTTTTCTGTTACTGGAAGGATGCTGTCACCAGAACACCCTGTATTAACAGTGGCAATATGGTTGAGCTATTTTCAGCACTGAGATGCACTGAAGTCATGCGTTCAAGGATAGAATACCACTGTTGGATACATTAAGCACCCAAGTGTCTGGTACATTTCCCAAAAAGTGTAAGAAAGAACCAGCCGAGGCAATAAAGCTATGGTCTGTTGTACATGGATACCAGGATACCAACTGCTTGGTTTTATAGGCATTTCACAGTGACAGTCTGGCATGTTGCATTTTACTGAAAGGAGTGAGTATATGATGACTTTTCAGAGTTAATGTGCAGTACGTGTCCTATATTTGTATGTGTATATATACGTATGTAGGTATGTACACACACACATTTACATGTCTGTGTTTATGTGTATGTATATATACATATATATATATATATATATATATATATATATATATACATACATATACATATATATATATATATATATATATATATATATACATATATATATATATATGTATATATATATATATATATATATATATATATAAAATTTTTATTTTAGAAGTAAAAAGTTGTATTTCTTCACGTTACTGATTTTTCTATCATTGGTTTATACAGCCCTTCCCAAATTAAGACATGTTTGAATTTTGCCCGTTATTTTAAGATAAAGTTGCACACACACATTCACACTTGAAGTCATCAAAGGATTGTATTCTGTTGCTAAGTTTCATGGCATATTTTGCTGAGGAATTTAAAAATGTCAGATGTTTTTCAGAGACATGGCCCTGTATTGTGAAGTACTATAAATAGGCTTGTGTAGCTTTGAACCTTTGTTTTGGCACATTTGTTCTAGTTGATAAACTGTGTAAATATTACAGATGTGTCTTTGTGATTTTATGGTATCTTGACTAAAAATAATTCTCGTAAATATATTATTTTAAATGTTACTGCACACGTGTTGGCTTATGTAGGTTGCTGTACAAGTCTGAATGTTCACATATTGTCCTAGAAATTTAAAAAGAAACTTGTAAAGCACCTGTTATTTGTAACTGGGGTGAAATAAAGGTCAGTTGGCTGTGTGAAGGTGACAAATGGCAACATTTGAAAATCATAAGTTTAACCTGAACTTTTAGCTGTCCTTTATCTTTAGATAACAATTATAAATGTCAGGAAAGTGTTGGTGTGTGCCAGTATTGTGACTTAAGAATTAAAAATACCACAGTGGTGGTGCTGCGGTAGCGTTGTCGCCTCACAGTAAGACGTTGTCCTGTTCGATTCTCAGCTAAAGCATCTTCTGTGTGGAGACATGCGTGAATGGGCATACCTTCGTTGAAGGTTGTACGTCAGGGCTGGCAACTCGGTACGTAACATTCTGCTGCCAATCATTAGCGGACCGGAGTTCTGCTGTGGTGACCCCTAACCGGGAAAAGCCGAAAGATAGAACAACAATATTTCTGTATAAAAATGAGGTTTTTCATTCTTTGTAAATGTGGCAAAAAAATAATTTTTCATCAATGTTTAACATGTAGTTAGTCTCTTGTCTTTGAAGATAATAACATAAGCTAATGATTTTTCATAGGTAATGGTCAAATTTTCTGAAAAATAGTAAGAATTTCTAAAGCCATTTTGGAGATGAATCATTTTTAATATACAGGGACTAAAATGGCCCAAAACAAGTCACTGTATTATTTAAACCAGTTGGTAATAAAGAGGTTGAGACCTGATCCACTAAAAGTTAGTGCAGTTTGCAAAAAAATCAAAGAAAATTCCAAGAAAATAGGTTCTATAACCTAAGCTGTCAAGACTGCAGAAACAAAACTTTGACAATAATTCTCAAGTTTGACAGGCTTAGTCCTGCATACCAGTGGTTAAGTACTGAGAAGAGGAAGGGTCATTTTCCTTGAGTGTTCATTGGTAGTACAAACTTTGAATAAGAAAGGTAGACCTATAGAAAACCTAGTTTAAAAAAGAATCCACGCTAGATTTCACTGTAGTAGCAGAAAGATAATTCATCTGATGATGCCTGCTGAGTGACCGACCAAAAAAGATCTCCAATTTCTCTACATTTCTGCTGGCAGAATATACGTCTCTCACCATTTTGAGCATTCATTTATTCTGTTCTATATTCAGTGTCCTCTGTGTACTTTTGGTAGGGTGGGATAGGGGAACAGAAGAAATTTACCAAACAAATTAGATTAATATAGTATGCAGGAAGATTTTACTACTAATAACACTGCTTCCAGCTTTGAAATGTCTTTCAGATATGCTGTGTGTATGAAATGCTTTGTAATTAAATAATTTCACTTGCTCCATTTTTGTTTAAGGATGCATTGTTTGCAAGATGAGAAAAAAAGGGCTTAATTTAACTGTATGAATTTCACAAATTTGCTTATTTTAGTCCGTCTGTAGTCTGAATTATGTATTGGAATGCTAATAGAAGCTTGGTGGTAGAGAATGGTTGTAATCTTAAGGCAACAGCACACACAAGGAGAATTCTGTTCTGGGATATTGACTACCTGCACTTAAATAATGGTCACAGAACGAGGAGGCCAGTTATGGATGGAAGAGGTCTTCCTTTGGGGAACATGCAAAGAATGCAATGGCTTCGTTATTGTCTGCTCCATGCTATGCATTCGTGCTAGACATTAACATGATAGTTAATTGAGCTGCTGGAAGGGGAACAACCAGATGTCAGTATGGGTTCTAGAGACATAAAATGGACATATTGTTTGACTGACCCAGCTTTTCCAGTAGGCATTGCAGCAGTTACATTTTTGGCAGTACTGTTTTCTAAATGCATTTAACCTAGAGCAGCATTGTTGGAAGAACAAGCATGTTTTGTTGAATTTATTGTTGCTGTCCTGAGAATAAAATTTGGAAGAAAGTAAAATGTAAAAATGTTCATCTTGTAAAACACAAGTGATTTCATGAGAAGTGCTTGCAAAAGATAATTTGTATAGTAAAATGAAGTTATGAAAATGGTGTCTATAATGTTTGTATCATTGGAGCTGTGAGTTCAGACATTTTCCTGTCCATTTTTCAGCTGTATTAACTATCAGATTTGATTTAAATTAATATTTAGTTTTAACATGCTTAATTGCAATTGAGTTTTAGTAACACATTTTCCTGTTTGTTTATTTAGCTGGCATACTGTGTAGTTCAATTTCTAGAGAAGGACAGTACACTCACAGAACCGGTAAGTTACCATAATGGAAAATTGACGCAGATTTTTTTTTTTTTATTTAAACCATGAGGCATTTGAATAGTTCCACAGGATATCTGTGATGAAAACTTTGCTTAACAAATGACAGAATTTTAGTTATTGACAAGATGACAAGAAGATTGTTTTAAGTGAAATCATGTAGAGAACATTCCAAACCTGTTAAATTTGATGTAATTTGTGTGTTTTCGTACATACTTTAGGAGTACTGTTTTTCTCTTTACTATTGAAGTTCTAGTAGCCTGCCTGTTGATTTATTTAATTTGTCTTTATCTTTGAGGAGGAGTTATGAAGCAAACCGCTCTAGTGGCATCTAGCCAGTACGTAAAAGAATCACCATCTTTTGACTTTACAGCATGTAGATGAAAGACTGCTCTCTATAAAGGGCACACACTGTTGGTTTTCCCCTCACACCCACTTTCAATCCCTTTCTACCATTAACTTGCTAGCCATTGTTTGAGAGTTTTGCTGGCACAGTTGACTGATTTTCTGTTAGTATATGTGCTGAGAACTTTTTTTTTTTTTTTTTTAACTTCCCTGGTTTTCAGATGCTTTTGCTTAGTAACCAGCATGCTGACAAGCTCAAGAGTTTGAGGGGACTGGTTTGTTTTGATGATGAGTTTTTAGTTTACCTACCAAAGTGGCTGACTAAGAGAATATAGTAATTCAGGCTTTTTTGTCACATTTTCTCCTCTAGAATCTTGGACAAAGCTGAAGATTGTGGGAAACTTCAGTATAAAAGATTGTGATCATCACTTATCCCTTGGCAGCTGCAGATGTTAATCATACTTTTCAATATTGCAGTCATCACTGTCTGGGTATCCTTCCCACAGGTATAGGAGGGTCATTGGCCTATATTACCTTCATTTCTTTCTTGACACAGTTCACTATGTCACATGTCCAAAGCTTCATCAGTCTGTTGGTCTGCCTTCCTCTGTAAGAAGGATGAATACCACCTACAGCAGTATTTTCTTGTATTGTTCCCACTGTTGAGATGCCGTTGGTGGCAGATAAGGCTCAAGCAACTAGCACATCCCTAATGACCAATCAGACAGCTGACAAAGCCAGAAAGGGAGCATTGAGGCTGGTCATTTCAGAGGGACTTGGTAGTATTTCTCAAATTTTAATCAAACTCTACATCCCAGAGACATTCATGAAGATACTTAAGGGCATACCTCTCAACCTAGAATCATAAAAAAATTGGTCAAAAGCTGAGGTTGCCACCTCTCCGTTTTTTTTTTTTTATTTTCCGGTCTGTCCGGAAATCAAACTGATTGTCCGGTAGTCCGCAAAATTCTCTATAAACTCCGGTATTCTGTTTCAAACACCATCGGAGTTTGTTAAATAGACAGATTTACTATGATTTTTTTTTACAGGAAAGCACAGTAAATTGGCAGAAAGCAGGCATCAGGAATGGGAAAAAAAAGAGCATGTTCCCCATCAGCTGATGTCATGAAGATGTCACAAAATGGGTGAACCATGGACGGTAGAGGGGCAGAAATGGGTGGGGTTACGGCTGATGTGAGGGATGTGGCCTTTCTCCGTTTTAGCCACAACAAATGTTGACCACTCTAACAAAGGCACATGACAAATAGGTACAAATTGCCAAAAATCGGTATACTGATTAACATACAATTTGCATACATAATTATGTAACCCCACCCACTCCAGTGGAGTTGTTACCAACTTTTAAACGCAAACTGAAGAACAGACAAAATGTGATCATGAAACACAAAATAAACAGAAGAACAATAGTGTTTTGTTTATATTAATATGTGAACTTCTATCAAACTTTGAACTTGTACAAAACTAAAATACACTTTTCTTCTAAAAATAAAATTAACTTCTTCAGCTTTCTACTTTAATATTAAGTAACACAAAATATAACCAGAACAAAACTGTTTTATTTATATTAACATCTAACACACACACACACACACACACACAGCCTTAAAGAGATATACATAAACACACACATGGCCTTAAAGAGGTATACATAAACACACACACAAACATTGACTATTACAGTCATCAGAGGCAGTAAACAAGGTGATTAACAGACAAAGCTCACAGCTGAGAGAGTCATATTCAAAGCAGGAGAAGTTGCTGACCCAAGTACATAGAGTTGAAGCTTTCCTGGTTCCAGCAAAATGTCACAGTAAACATAAGAAAGGGAAAATTTATAACAAAAGCAAGGAGAGAGAATAGGATGATCCTGTTTATCCCTAAAAGGTGAAAGAGTCAACAAGACATATTACTTTTTCACCTGTCATATAGGTTATCAGATATTGGCAAGATTAATCACCTTACTGGCAATGCTTTAACTAATCTCACTAAATAAAGTAAAAAAAAAAAAAGTGGAGATGATAGAAACAACCACCAAGTCTCTTCTACCACAATTCCAAAGGAGGTAGCTTATGTTTACAAGACAGCCCTATGAAATAACCCTTAAAGGTATACCACTGCAGCAAATGGCATCAGAGTAGGAGGATGCAGGCAACGCTTTGCTAAACTGTAACTCTAAATCCCATATTAAAACATACGTCACTCTAGACAACAGCACTCGAGAAAATGTACTAAGAGAATAGTCATTAAAATATAAACATGTAATTGTTTACACTGGGCAGACCTGTATGCTGCTTGACTTGATAGAAATGAGAATTGCACAGTGCTTAAAATATAGCTCAAGGCTTATCAAGAAGTGCCATATAGACTGCTCAAGTGATAGCAGTTCAGACATATAAATGGACAGTAATAATGATCGTACTTACAGTAGCATGTACATTTAGCAGAGGAAAAGCATGTGAACTCCTAGAAACACTGTTTGCAATTAAAGATGCCATTCTTGCATCATTGTTTGACTTCAGAAGCAGACGATATGGTTGCCTCCTTCACATAAAAAGTGGTTTAAGATGCACAAGAAGTCATTGAATTCAGAACACAAGGCACTTAAGTGGACTTGAAGATGTTTCCACACTGATCAGCATAAGAAGCTTTCATGTAAATGGCACAGAACCTGATTTCTGCTTCATATAAAAACATGGTTGTTGCAAACCTAAAATATCATCTGGATTAGTACTAGTGCAACCTAGAAAATGTACACAAAAGGCTGTGAAGGTGGTTATTTTCCAAGCAAAACAGGACAAAATGTATTTGCACATATAAATAAGCAAAAGCCCAGACAAAACGCTCAAATGAACAAGAAGTCTTCATTGATCCACAGCATTTAGGTTTTAATAGGCAGTTTCTTCCTACAAAAAAAAAATCCACAATTTATGGAAGATACTTCACAAGGAGATGAAGTACCTAGTAAGATAGCCAAAGCAAACCTTCCCCCACTTGTAAAGGTGTGACAGACTTAAGAGGGCCTGAAGAATTACAAGCCCATGGAGACAGAAAAGTAATGAAGTGATTGGTCGTTTCACATTACCGATTGTCACCCATTTCATTCTGTATCATTTAGCTATTAAAAGATATGGGGCCCTTCAGGGAATGTGATCTTCAATTGTGCCAGAATGGGGCTGAGCATTGTTACTTCCATAGCACACAAAGACTGTCTGGCAAAACATACAACCCTTTTATTTTTCTTTTGAAGATAGCCTTCCTGAAATTTACTTCCCTCCTGCAATCCACCATTGCCACCAACCTTCCTACAATCCCTACCCACTCCCGTGTCTCTGCTTATTCCTTCATTACAATACTATGTCCCCTGACTCCCTTCATTTGCAGCTCTCAACTGCAGTACTATTTAAAGGAAAAGGATTGAGACAATGTCTGTTACTCCGTTCCATTTTTTTTCTTACCTGTAGGAGCAGGAGGAAGTTGAGCCGCCGGAGAGAAATTTTCTCATTCTGAGATTCCTGATCCTCCTGACTGCTGTGTATGGTACTCTTCTGATCCTGGGTCTGCTGTAGGATGGGATTCCTGGAGTTGCAGGGCTGCAGGCACTTGCTCCTTAGCTTGGTTTGGCTGCCACTGGCAGAAGCTGAAGCAGAACACAGAAGTTTAACTTAACTTTAATTAGATTAAATGTTAAAAGAAAAAAAAGCTTTACAGCTCTAGTTCTGCTTCTCCGCTCCATTTGCTATGTGCTGTGCTGCTGCCACCTGTATGAGACTGAGTCCCCACTAGTCTGTGAATGTAGCTTGTAAGTAAAGTAAGCAAACTTTCCGAGCCGGGTGAGCCCTATTCCGACAGGCTGGGAGTCTCCCTCACAAAGCTGTCATCGCGCACACCCTGTGTTTGATGACATCAGCGACAACTTCCAAAAAAAAACTTAAAAAAAAAAAAAAAAGGGAGAATTAAGGGGGCTACTCTGGAATTCATGGCACCCCATTACTTGGACTTCAAAATTGGTAAATACAGAGGAATTTGATACTGTTGAGAGGTATGGTTGAGTCTGCTCCTCCACATATTTCTTTGGATATTACAAAAGAAAGAAGATGGCCAGGATACATCTTCCCCTCTTGTTACCTCTTTTTAAGTGAGCCCCAACAGGAGTGGTTTAACTTTGTAAAGGGACTTTTTAAATAACTTGTCTCTCTCCAGCCTCCCCACTTTGTCTTCTACTTCGCACAAAAAAGAGAGACATTTTTTCTGAAGAAGATTTTTCTTCAGAACTTAATTCTAAGCCTTTGGATTATTCTTCCCAGCTGCTTCTCCCTCAGGGTTTGAGTCTGAAGTTGAGAATATTTTGTCTTCAGATTCATTTTGTGATGCCAGTCCATAAGATGAAAGCTAAACAGGTGAGAGGGCTAGTTCAATCCAAGTAAGCTAATTTTGAGGTCAGGATAGCTTTGTAGTCCAAGGACAACCAAAAGGCCTTCTTCAGCTATGTCAGAAACCTTAAAGACAACACAAAACAGTGTGCTGAACTGGTGGTTAATGGAGCCAGGTGATATAGCAAATCTGCTAGCTAAAAATCCAGCTCCAACTTTAGCCCCTCCTCCTTGCCCACAGCCACACCCAGGAAATACCTTCTAACATAACCCGTCTAACTATAAATAAGGAGAAGGTCCTAGCTTTGCTGTCTTAAGGCCGAAAATCCAGTCTCTGTGGGCCTTGGTAATATCCCAGAATGCCTTCTGAATATCCTGAAGTATGACTTGAAGGGGCCACTGGAGCAACTTTTCAACTTTAGTCTCAGAACAGGCATTGTACTACAGAAAGAGAGGGCTGCAGTGGTCATCCCCCTATACAAGGGCAGACAATCAACAGATCCTGGAAACTACAAACCCATTTATCTTGCTGGTCTTACATGCAAAGCCATGGAATGAATTATCATTGAAGTTATTAACAATGACATGGGAAACTTCCAGGCATTGGAGACCCAAATTGGTTTTGTCAGTGGCAAGTCCTGTCTAGTAAACCTGGTGAACAACTTCAAGAAGGTCACCAAGGAAATGGATGAGAGGGTAATTTGGTACATACTGCATACCTTGAACTGGCTAAGGAATTTGATGCAGTACTGCACTTGTGCATTGTAAACAAGCTTACGGAATTGGGCATTAACCCCTAGGTAACATGACTGTTAGCTGGCTGGTTTACAGTTAGAACCCAGTAAGTTAGGATTGGTGAGACCACAACCACAAACAGGCCAGTCACCAGCAGAATCCCTCAGGGTTCCATGCTTGGCCCACTGCTCTTTGGCATCTACTTCTTAGAAGTCAAGGCCATAGTAAGAAGCTTCTGGCTGATCAAGTTTGCAGATGATTGCAAATTATGGTCTGTATTATAAACCCGAAAGCTCTAAACAGCGAACACGTGTACATCAACACATAAAGAGAGATGTACAATAACAGAGAAACACATATTCAGCGAAATTCAAAACCCCGAACGTGTTTAACTAACAGTGCCATGCAGGTATACTGAAATTTTACTAAAAGTAAAATAACACAGTTTTGCAGGGGGGCAAGCCCCCCTGCACCCCTCTACTTAAATATACCAACTCCGAGATTGCACTACAGTGAGGAAAAGGATACATTTCCTTATCCCCGGGATCGCGCTGCTGGCTAAACAAATACGTTCGGTGTTTTCACTTTTGCTGAATGTGTTTCGCTGTTATTGTACATCACTCTTTGTGTTGATGTACATGTGTTCGTTGTTTAGAGCTTTCGGGTTTATAATACAGACCCGTAAATTAGAAGCAGTCATAGAATCCCCCCCCCCAAGACATTAACATCTTGCAAGAAGGTCTAACACAGACATGACTGGTGTGAAAGTGACTGCTTAAACCTTAATGCCAGAAATGCATAGTAGTACCTTCTGGGAAGTCAGACACCGTAAGAAACTGTCATTGATAAAACACATTTGAGTAGATCCTGTAGTCAAGGATTTGGGAACACATCTATATAATAATCCCCTTCTTTCTTCCCATCATTTCCCATATGGTATCGTAAGGCGTAATATCTGTACCAGATGATCAAAAGGAAAAGGATTCTATTAAAGAATATTTTTTGCACACACAAAATAGGGAACCTGGAGACCTATTCTGGACTTGACAGTTGTAAACATTCACATCAAGATTGCAAAGTTTAAAGTGTTAAGCCTGCAGCCCCTTTTCCTTCTGATTACCCTCTGTGCTCCCTGGTGACTCTGGACCTGAAAGATGTCAGTCAACATATTTCCATTCACAGAAACTTAAGAAATTTTGTAAAGTTTTCTGCTGCCGGTTCACATTTTAAGTTCTTTTATTTATCCTTTGGTCTATCCACAGCTCCAGTGGTATTTGCAAAGAATCTTAACACTGCTGATTTACTGTTTACAGATTGAAAGGCATTAACATCTCTCTCTATTTAGATGACTGCCTTATTTTTTAGAGTCTATTTAGAACTGTTAAGAGTCTGTCCTGTATGTCAAAAATCTGTTTCAAAATGTAGGTTTTCACCTCTTCCTGGAGAAGTCTACCTCTCATTCATTCCCACACAGTAGAAAAAGTAACATTTTGCCAAGAGCAGTCTGTTCAGTTCTCTCAACAGTCTGTAATTATAGCTGTCAGATGTCTCAGGATTTAGGGATAAATAGCTAGCTCTATTCTAATGACCCCACTAGCCAAGTAGACATGGAAAAATTCAGTGATTTCACAAATCTGTGTGGACCCAACACCAGTACCTTCTGTCTTTTCAAATGCTTGTGCTGACCTTTTTCAAGAAGGAAATCTGATGGTGGATAGACCAGTTGCTTGTGTGGAGCTGTATCCAAGGAAATCAAGGTACAGCGTTATCAGAAAAAGCACATCAAAGAAATGATTGCATTGATAAATACTTTAAGGATTCTTTTGGTAATCACAGACAACACCACTGTTAAGTGGTTCATAAGCAATAGGGAACCAGATCTTACCTCTTTGCAGACTATCCAAGATAGACTTGGAGCTTGCAATTCAGCTCAGTCTATCCCTGCAGGCTACTGTCATTCTTTCAAAGCAGAGTACTGTGGCAGGCACTCTGAGCAGGCCCTTGACAGACCCCACAAATGGAAGTTGCACACAGAGGGTCATCCAGGAGATTATTCACCTGTGGGGCATTCCTCAAGTAGATCTGTTTGCCCCATTCACAACAGCCAGTTGAATTCTGCTGCAGGACTCTAAAAAAGGCTTGGAAGACTGATGCCTTTTCTTTCGCATGGACTGGAGTGTTCCTGCACGCTTTCCTCCGTTCTTTCCTGTGATAACTAGAGTTATTTTAAAGATCCAAAATGACTCTCTAAAATAATCTTAGTGACTTCATTTTCGCCCAGACAACATTGATTACCCCATTTCCTGAAAATGGCCAAAGGCAATTACCTTAAACTTCCCCACAGGACAGAGGAGCTGATGCACCCCAGCCATCTGACTCCCTGAATGATAGTGTTTTGATCCCGCCTTAGGCACCTTTTTCCTGAGGATATGCAGCAGGTTTTTTAATGGAGGCTAAGAAGCCTGCTACTAGAAAATACTAACGAAACTAGTAAAAAACAAAAGTAAAACGCTGACTGGATATACGGACCAATAACCATTTATTTAAACAAAAACTGAGCGCTTTCACCCACATCCACCGTGGGTTTCTTCAGAGTTGAATGAAAAAACGGAGCAGCTACTTTTTATAGAAAACAGATAAAAACCAAGAACCAATCACCTCTTAATACATTGTCCAATACATCAGTTTATCCAATTAATCAATTAAAACATAAAAACATAAGTCAATCAGATTACCCTACTGAAATAAATAAGCAGTAACCTTTTGTATAAAACTGTTATGTTGTGTATATTAAAAATGTAAGTATGTTTGTTTAATATAATAAATATATAAATATAAATATTAATACATCTGTAAATACAAACATAAATACAAATATAAATACAAATATAAATATGAAGTGTAAAAATGAAGATTCTGTATAAAATATATTTAATCTGTCAAAAATACTATATCAATTGATGGTAAAATCTATAATACCTATATAATATAAGATTTCATTTTTAAATAACTTGAAATTGATGCATGCTCATTTAGTCCCGGCTGTGTACAGGCGTTTAGCCTAAGCTGCCATAGACATTCTTTGGTCTCAAGCAATGTGTTCAAATCACCATCACTGTTACTATTAGTGTCTGGCACCCTGTCAATAACAAAAAACAGAAACCTCTTAAATCCTTTACATGGCTTTCTTATTTTTAATGTCTCTGTTGTGTTCAACTATTCTTTCTCTAAGTTTCCTTTTGGTTTTCCCTATATAAAGTGAGGGACATGACAGGCACGTAGCTAAATATACAACTAATTTTGTGTTACAATTTACATGTCCTGGGCATCTTGATGTCCTATTGTAACCATGTAATGTAACATATGGCCCATCATTGATGAATCGACAACTTCTACAGAAACCACATTTTCTCATCATAGAATTTTTAAATAAAGTTTGACTTTCAAAATAATTTTTCAAGTTTCTTCCTTTGCTAAAAATTATCGAAGGCATACTACCTATATACTGTAAAATATCTGTTTGATTAATAAAAACCTTTTCATAACATTCCCTAATAGTATTCGTAAAGTCATTGATATTATTACTATAAGGAACTATGAATGCTCCTACTTTACCATCATAGCAGTTTTTATTTTCATTTTTGTTGAGGGTACCATATAACAATAATGGTTTGAAAATATCTTTCCTTTTGTTACTCACTTCACCCCTAATACTCTCAACTAAATTTCTTGGGTACCCTCTTTCCAAGAACATATTCTCTAACTTTATTAACTCATTACAAAATTCTATATCATCACTTATTATTCTCGATAGCCTCACCATTTGTCCTTTAACTAAGTTCCGTTTTTGAAAATAAGGGTGACAGCTATCAAAATGCAAATAGGAGTTCGAAAAAGTTTTTTTACGATATATTGTAGAATTCAATTTATCAACTTTGTAAATTTTTATATCCAGATATTCACAACTCTCATATTTCATACTATATGTAAATCTTAAAAATGTAGTACTGCCTTCTAAATATTCTATAAAACTATTAAGTTCCTCTCTATTTCCCTTCCAAAATATCAGTATGTCATCAAGGAACCTTAGGTATAAATCTATCTTTGACCAGTACCTACTTTCAAATACATTTAGCTTCTCCCACATAGCTAAAACCAAATTTGCATATATGGGGGCACATTTAGCCCCCATTGCCACTCCTGCACATTGCTGGTAGTATTCTCCCTCGTGCTGAAAAAAATTGTTTTTTAACACCAATTCCATCAGATCTACAAGAAGCTTCCGTTTCACTGTATGAAAATTCCCAAAGACCTCCAGACTGTTCTCAAATAATTCTAGACCTTCTACCAAGGGAATTACTGAAAATAAACTAACAATATCTATTGTCACTAAATAAATCTCTTTCAAGTTCTCATTTTTATAATTATGAAGTAGTTCTAGGCAATGCCATGAATCCTTTAGAATATGTTTGATGCTTGCTACAGTCTCTTTACAATTTATGTCTACATAATGAGCTATAGCTTCCATTTTTGACTGCTTTGCAGAAACAATTGGTCTAAAAGGGGGGTTAGAGGTGTTTTTATGTATTTTGGGTATTCCAAAAATCGATGGTGTCAAAGGATATTCAACCGAAAGGTACTCAAATTCAGCTTTAGTAATAATTCCTTCCAGCAATAAGTCGTATAATTGCCAATCAACTTTTGTATATGCCTTTGTTAAATCATACCTTGCTACCCTCTTGTAAGTGGTCTCATCACTGAGCATAGTGCTCATCTTGTTATTATAATCTAGTTTACTCATCAAAACCACCCCTCCCCCCTTATCTGGTTTCATAATTCTCATTTTATCCGAAGCACTCAACTCATTTAAACAAAACCTTTCTGCTTCAGTTAAATTATCTTTTTGAAATATTACTGTCCTTCCAAGCCTTTCTTAACTGTACTTCACAAAACATTTCAAACAAATGCACTATAGGATTATTCGGTGGAATAAAGGTACTTGACCTTTTTAAAGTAATGTTTTTCATATCCACTTCTATCTTATCAAATTTTTTCTTAAAGTAAATCCTTAAGTTTAAACTTCTTGTATACATTTTTAAGTTTACTAACATTTTGCCAATGTCCACTTGATAATTAGGAATGAACTTGAAACCTTTTTTAAAAAGTGAAAGGTAGTTACTATCTAAAACTTTGTCTGTGTAATTGTACATCGAGAAACCACCTTCTGTGATGATTTCACAGTCACTCAAAGGAAATTCATAAGACTCTTTAGTCAAATTTTCCCGCACCTGACTTTGGTTATGCTCAAAACATACTGATTCTTGATCATTCAACATTGTCTGAAAAAAATGTTCATTGCTGCCATTGCAGTCCTGCACTTGTAGTTCATTTATATTTAAAATACCTCTATCAATTGAAATATTTACAATATTAACATCTGTTAAAAACATACTATCTATATCCTTATGTTTTATCACATCAACATATCTGTGACTAACAACCTTGTCAGCTGTTTCAAAATTACCTTCTATTGTAATACTATTGTTGTTAGTGACAGTGTTTTTGGTTACTGAATCAGGGGGGGTATCCAAGCAATTAAGCTTTTGACCTCCATCTAGTGATGGTATGCTTGGTGCCTGTATCTCCCCCCTCCATTGTACTGCTGATTGTGGTGTTGGTTCTGCCCCTGATAACGCTCTCTCAAGCGTTCCGATCTGCGGAGCACAGGTTCTTCTAAAAAAAATCCCCCCATTACCATCTACATTCATATACATTCTGTCTTGCCCTGTAACTTCTTCATTCAATACTGAAGTTACATTCACATTTGAAACCAGGCCATTGTTATGAACTTTAAAAAAACGTTTAAAATCTCTAAAATGAGAATATGCAGCATTACTTAAATAATCTTTAGTGTCACGTTGCAATTTCGCATTTTTACTATCTAACCCTTTACTCACATATCTTTTCATGTCATTCAGTATACTATCAAACTTGCTTTTGTTATAATCGAACAGTAAATCTTTTTTGATACTGTTATCAAGCATTGTCAAAGTCTCTTAATTTGCTTAATCTATCGTTGTTATTCTTAATAATTAATTTAGTTAATTGCATACGAGTGTTATCAAAGATGTCAGTAAGTTCTTGTAATAGCTCATTGTTGTTTTCAAAGCCAAAAGGCACCTTGAATACCCTTAGCCCCTTTGGAATTTGTTTTAATTCAAGCGATCTCTCCAGGAAAACGTTGTCCATCTGAATTGTCTTAAATTTTCTCAATGTTCTTTCAAATGTGTCCATCTGCTTGGTCAAACTTCCCATATCCATTTCACTCCATTGTGTCGGAAAATTAGGCGCCAACCTAACAAAGGCATATACAAAAGTTGATTGGCAATTATACGACTTATTGCTGGAAGGAATTATTACTAAAGCTGAATTTGAGTACCTTTCGGTTGAATATCCTTTGACACCATCGATTTTTGGAATACCCAAAATACATAAAAACACCTCTAAACCCCCCTTTTAGACCAATTGTTTCTGCAAAGCAGTCAAAAATGGAAGCTATAGCTCATTATGTAGATATAAATTGTAAAGAGACTGTAGCAAGCATCAAACATATTCTAAAGGATTCATGGCATTGCCTAGAACTACTTCATAATTATAAAAATGAGAACTTGAAAGAGATTTATTTAGTGACAATAGATATTGTTAGTTTATTTTCAGTAATTCCCTTGGTAGAAGGTCTAAAATTATTTGAGAACAGTCTGGAGGTCTTTGGGAATTTTCATACAGTGAAACGGAAGCTTCTTGTAGATCTGATGGAATTGGTGTTAAAAAACAATTTTTTTCAGCACGAGGGAGAATACTACCAGCAATGTGCAGGAGTGGCAATGGGGGTTAAATGTGCCCCCATATATGCAAATTTGGTTTTAGCTATGTGGGAGAAGCTAAATGTATTTGAAAGTAGGTACTGGTCAAAGATAGATTTATACCTAAGGTTCCTTGATGACATACTGATATTTTGGAAGGGAAATAGAGAGGAACTTAATAGTTTTATAGAATATTTAGAAGGCAGTACTACATTTTTAAGATTTACATATAGTATGAAATATGAGAGTTGTGAATATCTGGATATAAAAATTTACAAAGTTGATAAATTGAATTCTACAATATATCGTAAAAAAACTTTTTCGAACTCCTATTTGCATTTTGATAGCTGTCACCCTTATTTTCAAAAACGGAACTTAGTTAAAGGACAAATGGTGAGGCTATCGCGAATAATAAGTGATGATATAGAATTTTGTAATGAGTTAATAAAGTTAGAGAATATGTTCTTGGAAAGAGGGTACCCAAGAAATTTAGTTGAGAGTATTAGGGGTGAAGTGAGTAACAAAAGGAAAGATATTTTCAAACCATTATTGTTATATGGTACCCTCAACAAAAATGAAAATAAAAACTGCTATGATGGTAAAGTAGGAGCATTCATAGTTCCTTATAGTAATAATATCAATGACTTTACGAATACTATTAGGGAATGTTATGAAAAGGTTTTTATTAATCAAACAGATATTTTACAGTATATAGGTAGTATGCCTTCGATAGTTTTTAGCAAAGGAAGAAACTTGAAAAATTATTTTGAAAGTCAAACTTTATTTAAAAATTCTATGATGAGAAAATGTGGTTTCTGTAGAAGTTGTCGATTCATCAATGATGAGCCATATGTTACATTACATGGTTACAACAGGACATTAAGATGCCCAGAACATGTAAATTGTAACACAAAATTAGTTGTATATTTAGGTACGTGCCTGTCATGTCCCTCATTTTATATAGGGAAAACCAAAAGGAAACTTACAGAAAGAATAGTTGAACACAACAGAGACATTAAAAATAAGAAAGCCACTAGTTCTCTATATACACATAGTATAAAATGTAAAGGATTTAAGAGGTTTCTGTTTTTTGTTGTTGATAGGGTGCCAGATACTAATAGTAACAGTGATGCTGATTTGAACACATTGCTTGAGACCAAAGAATGTCTATGGCAGCTTAGGCTAAACGCCTGTACACAGCCGGGACTAAATGAGCATGCATCAATTTCAAGTTATTTAAAAATGAAATCTTATATTATATAGGTATTATAGATTTTACCATCAATTGATATAGTATTTTTGACAGATTAAATATATTTTATACAGAATCTTCATTTTTACACTTCATATTTATATTTATATTTATATTTGTATTTATATTTGTATTTATGTTTGTATTTACAGGTGTATTAATATTTATATTTATATATTATATTAAACAAACATACTTACATTTTTAATATACACAACATAACAGTTTTATACAAAAGGTTATTGCTTATTTATTTATTTCAGTAGGGTAATCTGATTGACTTATGTTTTTATGTTTTAATTGATTAATTGGATAAACTGATGTATTGGACAATGTATTAAGAGGTGATTGGTTCTTGGTTTTTATTTGTTTTCTATAAAAAGTAGCTGCTCCGTTTTTTCATTCAACTCTGAAGAAACCCACGGTGGATGTGGGTGAAAGCGCTCAGTTTTTGTGTAAATAAATGGTTATTGGTCCGTATATCCAGTCAGCGTTTTACTTTTGTTTTTTACTAGAAAATACTGTTTAGCTAAATGGAAGAGATTTTACTGGTTGGTGCCCTTGCAAGAACCAGGATCCTTTCAAGGCTGAAGCTTGAGATGTAGGGCATAAAGGGTGATGTACATACCCCAGAACAATGTTGCCGCCAGTCTGAATGCCATAATTAATAGTCTGTCTGAACAGTCCTCCTGAGCTGGTTACCGAGCATTGTTTCAGATAAGCGCCCTGTTGGGGTTTTATTCTTATCTTTTTTTCTTTTTTAATTTTTGTGAGTTTACATGTCATCCAGGAAGGGAAAATGCCAGTGTGGGAGTTACATTCCCCATAAGCATCGTCACAACAGTCTGTCTTCTGTTTGAATGCCTCTCACAACCATATGCAGTGTTCTATCTGCCAAGTGTTTGTCCCTAAGACCCTACTAAAAGATTGGGGCTTGGTGTAATGGTTAATCTGCTCGAGTGGGAGGTTTGGCATAATGGTTAAAGTCTTTGCCTCATAGGCAAAAGGTACAGGGCTAGATTCTCACTTGGGTTATTGGCTAGGGTTAAAATGACCCTTCAAGGGAGTTAGCCAAGTATCTACCTATGAAAAGGCACTATGTAGTTGTATCTCCTCCTAGTTAATTTACCTGGAGAACCAATGCCTTAAGTTTTTGCCGCAGGGTGCTATGGAGGAATCTTCCCATCCTGAAGGTCAACCGCTCTACAAGAAAAAGGCCAAGAAACTCTCGTCTGATTCAGCTGCTGTCCTGCCTCCCCCAGTCATTTCTATTGAGGCTGGTGAAAGCCCAGATGGTTGCCTGGCTGTTGTCAAATTCCACTGCCATGACCCTATCGGAGGCCAGCATGGGATCCGACTTCTCTCATATCCCCAGGGGCTCTGAAAACATCCCCTCTAGATGTTGAGGGGAATAGTCAGCTGATTATTTCAGAGGAGCCTAGGGGAATACCGCAGATACTTCAGGAGGAGATTCCTACTACGTTGGTTGAGTGTAGCGAGGGTCGGAACATCTTACAGTATTTAGGATAGATGACCCTCAAAAGAAAAAGCAAAATGCCAAGTATGTTTCCCCTGCTATTAAAGATCCTCAGCACGTATGTCAGGAATTTACCCAGGGGTTGTTTAATGCATTCATGACCCATGACCTTAAAGCTTCTTCAAGGAGTTTCTGTGCCTGCTCCCCCTTGGTCATCTACACCACTGAAGAGGCCCAGAGAGGAGGACTCTGAAGCGGATTTTGATTATGGGGAAGAGTCTTTGGCATATTTCTCTCAGATCCCGTCTTCCTTGGATTATGGCTCTGAGAAGGAGGATTCTATTAACCCAGTTTTTCCCTTGGAAGAACTTTCCTTTGAGAATACTATTTCTCATATAATGGAATATTTTAAATGGGACAATTCTCAGGTTTCTGACATTCAGAAGAGGTATATGAGCTCCTCCAGATGACAGCCCCTAAGCCTTCTGCTGTAAGTCCAGTCTTAGCGGCCCTTCTAGATAACTTTTCAGCACTCTGTGGCCCCGGATTCTCAACTTCCAGCATCTATGAAACCTGATAGATTTTTACAAGGTGTCTGAATAATGGAAATTTCTCCACAGATGTCCTTCTGCTGACCCTTCTGTGTTGTCTGTCTCTTCTGACAAACCCTCTAAACTTCTGATGTTAGGTAGTCCGATCTCACCTTCATTTTTACATATGGGTTTGGAGCCGATCCTCTGCTCCGACTCGGCCAATTTACAAACTGGAAGACTTCTGGTTGACCCGTGGCTATGCAGGTATTCCATGGTGCACCAGTAAAATTCTCAGATCTCGTTTGCCGTGTCGACGAGTTTGGTTGTGCTTCTTTTGGCTCTGGCTAAGTTTTTCAAATTCTTTATGTTCAATTTCGTATTTCAATGCTTTATTAGAACTTTTATGGTATATTTAGTGTTGCTAATGTATTAGGCAGTTGTATTGCTTGCCCTTTTTGAGTGCAACTTAGTTTACTAGTGGTTATTCATATCCTGTGTGTCAGTTAATTTTAGGTGCCGTTGCGCATTTTTTGATTATTAGGTAGAGTATTCGTTTTTGGCGGTTTTCCGCTCTTAGTCAACAGGGGCTCCTGTTGTCTTGTCTGTTGTTATTCTGACCTTTTTTGGTCACCGTTGGCAGTTAGTTTTCTGCTATATTGAGACTGTTTGTTTTTGGCGGGGATCCGCTTGTGAATTTACTAGGATTGCAGCCTCCCTAGTATACTACCTGTTATTAGAAATATAGAAATTTATTGCGTCATTTACGGTTTCTCTTGTGTGAGTGGGCTTTCCTTTCTGGTCTGTTTAAATTAGAAGACCTAGCTTTCTCTACACCGGGCTAGGCCCGTTTAAGTTAAAGGACCTAGTCCTCGTGTAACTCCTTCTCAGGGCTAGGCCCGTTTTAGTTAGAGGACCTAGTCCTCCTCCTTTTTCTCTCTTTCAATCTCTCTGGGTTTTGTATGTGTAATAATGTCTAAGGAAAGTAAGGAGCATAAACCCTCGGGGTTCAAAAAGTGCATGAAATGTTCCCAAAAAATGTCTTTAACGGATGGCCACAGTAGCGGTCTCTACTGCCTAGGGGCCATCCACTTGCAGGAATCATGCTTGTTCTGCCATGCTTTCTCTCCTAGAGTGTTACAGGAGAGAAAGAACAAACTCATACTCGAGTCTATTGAAACCATGCTTTGAGGAAGCACTATCCAGATGTTCTTCGTGTTTCACTGTTGCAGTCATTACATTTGGGTAATCCTGCTGGCAGGTTGTCCTCAGTCGGCCTGAATTCCAAAGTTCTGGGTCCTCGTCGGCTGTCGTCGCCCCTTCCCTGATGTCAGGTCGTCGGGGGTGTAAAAGAAGCAGCCAACGCCATTTTCTTTAGTCTTTCTTGCTGCACGGTGCCCGAAGCAGAAGCAGTTCGCAAGTGCCGGTCGGCCGACTTCTGAGATTTTCGAGTTCGAATTACAGATCCAAAGTCCTCTATAAAGCTAAGTACCCCGTTGGGGAAACTTTTTTCTTACTCCAGAACCGATGTCAGAAAAAGTCCATAATTGTATTTCTTGTGGGAAGCAAATACCTCATAAGGACTTTCATTCTTACTGTATTCCTTGCCTAGGCCCTGATCATAACTTTCTGGGTTGTCAGTTTTGTGCTAGATTTAACCAGTGCACTATTAAGCGTCTGTATGATTTTGCTTTGAACTACTTTGGACGCAGGTTTAATTATCCAGAAATGTCGTCGGAAAGCCATCCGACTACTGGAGTGCACAAAAAACGCAAAGAAAAAGAAAGACATCCGAGGCCCAAAACCGACAACGAAGCTTCTCCGAAGCCAGTTGCCGTTTCACTGGTTCTCAGTGAGTCGCTTTCACAGCCCCTGACAACCGCTACTTTAGAGTCACAGGCCGCTACTGACTCCCACGTGGAGTCGGCCATGCCGCTGGAAACTCAAGGTATTGAAGCCTCGGACGCTAATCCTTCAGATGGGTCCGGAGCCGCTGAGCAGGCACCAGCTTCTGAGGGTGTATTCAGACCCAAACATCTATACATTAAACCGACTTCAAAGGCAAAGACTAAAGCTCCTTCAAAGGCAAAGAAGCAAACTCAAGAGCCACGTGGACAGCCTTCCATGCCCAAAAAACAGATGCTCAAAATGGCCGAAGACTTGATTACCTTGATCAGGGGTTCCCATCCCCCTACTGATAAGAGGCCTAGGCAAGAGACTGACTGTGAATCTTCAGATCAGGTTTCCATTTCTTCTGATCAGGAATATTCTTTTCCCCCCTATGAGGATTCTGATGCTGAAGAATCCATTCCTTCAGCTTCTCCTCCTGCGGGACTATTCCTTTGAGGAAACCTTACATTCCATGAGGGAGCATTTCTACTGAGAGAGCCAAGATTTTTCAGACTCTAAAAAGAGGCTCAGGGATTTCCTGCTACTACCCCAGCACAAGCCACTGGCCATCCCCCTGTGTTAGACATTGTAGATGTGTTTTCGTAGTCTAGCCTTACCCCTGACTCCTTACCTCCAGCTCCTGTTAAGCCTGACGGATATTACAGGGTTCCAGACTCACATAAATTCCTTTTTAAAAACCCTGCTGCTGACCCAGAAACTATTTCTCAGGGTCCCAGGGGAGCTGAGGCTTCCACTGCAAAAAACCCTACCCCTTCATACAGGGATTCTAGGGCACTGGACAGATTGGGGAAAAAGGTTTACACATCTGCTACCTTGACTATAAGGGCCTTAAACTGTCAGTTTCATATGCTCAAATATCAGCAACATGTCATTGCTTAAACAGAAAATGTTGTTAAACTCTGAATGTGCAGAAAACAAGGAAATGCAGGATATATTGCATGCAGCTGAACAAGTTGGAAAGCATACTTTGCAATGTGGTTTTGATTCTTTAGAGGCCTCCGCAGGGCCGCAGTTACAGGTTCTGTAATTAGAAGGCATGCTTGGTTAAAGGAACAAAATCTGCCTGATCATGTTAAAGTTAAATTATTAGATGCACCTTTACAGCATGATACTTTGTTTGCTGTAAAGGCAGAAGAGGTGTTAAAGAAAATGGAGGACAAAGCTAAATCTATGCAAACGGTCAAAGATTTCTTACAAGTACAGCCACCTAGGTTTAGTAGACACTGGCCAACAAAGAATTGGTCCTTTCCTGTGTCAGACAGACCTCAAAGAGGCAGACCCAGACGCCCTAGAGGCAGATCCCAGGCGCAAGGTTCATACAGATCAAAGCAATGGGGTGCTTCTACCTCCAGAAATGGAGAAGACAAATCACAAGCTTACAGGAAATAGCCCCAATGACTTCCCCCTGCCTGCACCAAGTACCTATTACCTGGCAGCACCCTTAGGGGGAAAATTAGCAGTTTTTTCTCAAAATTGGCACATTATAACCCAGGACAAGTGGGTTCTAAATATCATGTCACAAGGCTACAAGTTCCATTTCCATACCCTGCCAAAGGCAAATGGCTGGCCATATCTGCCAAAAAATCAATGGGCAGAGGCACAAAAAAAAGTCTCATCCCTCATGGACATGAGGGCCATTCAACAAGTGCCAGAGCAAGAGCGAGTGCAAGGATTTTACTCAAGACTGTTCTTAGTGCCCAGAAAGGACAAGGCCTGGAGGCCAATACTGGACCTAGCGATTCTAAACACATACCTGGATATACCAAAATTCAAAATGTTGACTGTGCAACAGCGTCTGACCATGTTGGGCAAGAACGCCTGGCTTGTAGCTTTAGACCTAAAAGAGGCAATACCTGCATGTCCCAGTCAGACAAATATGCAGAAGATACCTCAGATTCAAGGCTGGCTCAATGCATTACCAATTCTCTGCACTGTCCTTTGGCTTATCTGCTGCGCCCAGGGTTTTTACAAAGTGCCTGGCACCAGTAATCGCATTCTGCAGACAAAGAGGAATACAAATATACCCTTACTTGGATGACTGTCTAATTCAAGCAGAGAACAAGGACATCCTTTACAGCATCTGGCGTTTGTGAAAAAACATCTAACATGCCTAGGGTACACAGTCAATGAAAAGAAATCAAAACTAGTACCCTCTCAAGAGATAATATTCCTGGGTGCAAGCTTAAATACAACTGCCCAGATGGCTTATCTCACGCCAGACAAATCAAAGGCAACTGGCTACCTATTTCAACATGTTAGCAACAAAGGCCCAGTTATCTGCAAGAAAAATTCTGCATGCTTTGGGCTTCATGACATCCTGCATCCTATTAATTCCATATGCAAGACTGCATATGAGGAAACTTCAATGGTACCCAAAAAGTGTTTGGACTCACCATTGCCACAGCCTGGAAACCATAATTACTCTCATTCCCCGCCTGCAACAGGAGGTTCAATGATGGGCAAAGGCTTGTCACCAAAACAAGGGACAGCCATTCACATTACCCCCAGCCAGGCAAACACTAAAAACGGATGCATAAGATTATGCCTGGGGGGCCCACATGGCAGGAAGATTTATTCAGGGAACATGGACCTCAAACCAAATGCATCTACATATCGATCAAAAAGAGATGCTAGCTGTTCAAAATGCCCTGACAGCCTTCAAGGACCTACTTCATCCAGGACAACTACTGATAAAAGATAGACAACACCACGGTCATGTGGTATATAAACAAGCAGGGGGGCACACATTCTTACCCCCTTTGCAGACTAGTTATGACTTTGTGAGGCACAGCATTGACTTACCAAGTACATCTGCAGGCACAATTCCTGCCAGGAAGGAAAAATACTCTGGCAGACGAACTAAGCAGAAACCTCATGGATGTCCACAAGTGGAAGCTGGATCCACAAGTCTTCAACATGATAACAGGGAAATAGGGATGCCCGAACATAGATCTATTTGCCTCCCCTCACAACTACCAACTAAAGAGATTCTGCACAAGGATTTATCACAGACAAGAATGGAAAGTGGACGCCCTATCCTTCACCTGGAAAAACCTATCAGTATATGCCTTTCCCCCTCTGCCTCTCCTCCCCAAGGTACTATTAAAGGTCAGACAGGAGAAGCCAAAGATGATTTTAATTGCACCAGACTGGCCCCACCAGCACTGGTACCTAATATTAAGGAGTTTGTCTCAATGCCCAGCTTGGACCTTACCTCAAGTACCGCATCTACTATCCCAGCAGAACAATCAGATCCTCCACAGCCAGCTCAGAACTTTAAACCTGGCAGCATGGCGAATAATGTAGTCATACAAAACACACCTCTCAGCAAAGCTGTGATGGATATCGTTTTGGAAGCCAGAAGGCCTAGTACTAGAAAATCTTATGCTGGAAAATGGAAGAGATTCTGTGCTTGGAACCAGGCACAAGGAACAGATACAACGGTGCCAAATATTCCTCAGATTTTACAATACTTAACTGAGATGCTGGACAAAGGCCCATCTTTCTCATCTATTAAAATTCATGCCGCTGCCATTTCGGCCCATTACAATGCAGAGCCACCAATCTTTTCTCATCCCTTATTAAGACAGTACCTCAGAGAAGCCAAAAATGTAAGGCCTCCAAGGAGATCACCACTGCCTGCATGGGACCTCAAATACGTCTTGGAAAAAGTCGCCCTGCCTCCTTTTGAGCCAGCTGCTACTGCGGATATAAAGTTTTTATGTTGGGAAAACAGCTCTGCTCCTAGCAATAACTTTTGCAAGATGAGTTTCAGAGCTACAGGCACTCATGGCGGTGGAACCTTTTATCATTTTTTATCCGGACAGGGTCTCCCTGAGGACAAACCCAACATTTATGCCTAAAGTGGTGTCCAGTGTGGCTCTTAATCAAACCATTCATCTGCCAACTTTCTATCCGAATCCACAGAACAGGGGGGAAATAATTCTACATTCCATGGACGTACACAGACAGCTTAGATTCTACTTGGACAGAACCAAAGTTTTCAGAAAGAGCAATTACTAGTGGCATATGCTGCAGAATCACAAGGAAAGGCCATCTCAAAGCAGACTATTTCAAAGTGGATAGGCCACTGCATTCGTTTCTGCTACTTATACCATGGCAAGCCAGTGCCTAAGGGCATTAGGCCACATTCCACCAGAGCTGCAGCCACTTCAGCTGCCTTCCACAAGGGAGTACCAACCACGGACATTTTAGAGGCAGCTACTTGGAGTTCAGTGCGCACCTTTACAAAGCACTATCATCTGCCACTCTGCTCTAAATCCAGGGCAGGCTTTGCCACTGCAGTTCTGCAGGGTCTTATAGCCGCCCCTAATGCTGTTTAGCTCCAGCCTCCCAACCATAGCTTTGGGAATCTACCCAAATGTAATGACTGCAACAGTGAAACACGAAGAACATAGTACAGTTGTGTACACTTACCATAAATGTAGATGTTCGAGTGTATTCACTGTTGCAGTCCAGGTTACCCATCCGCCATTCCCCCTTTTCTTCTGATGGAACTTATCTTTCTTTCTCTGATTTATACAACCTGTCTGGTGCATTTGCTTGTGGATGAAGGTAAAGTTCATATTGCTGCATGTAATTTTATATATAGATATAACTTTTGCCTACCCTTTTAGGGGGCACCTGACATCTGGGGCAAGAAAAACTAAAGAAAATGGTGTCGGCTGCTTCTTTTATACACCTGACGACCTGACGTCAGGGAAGGGGCGACGACAGCCGACGCAGGACCCAGGATTTGGAATTCAGGCGGTCTGAGGGCAACCTGCCAGCAGGATTACCCAAATGTAATGACTGCAACAGTGAATACATTCAAACATCTACATTTATGGTAAGTGTACACAACTGTACTTTCTTCGGCTTCCTCTAAGTCTGGGAAATCAAAATCTTCAAAAAGGCCTTCTCCAGCACCGGCTGGTGTCTCAGTGCCACCTCCAGTTGAAACAGTCCAAATCTGCCTCCTCTGCTCCTCAGCCTTTGGAGATGAAGGAGAGCATCATGGTGGTGTCAGAGTCGGTTACAGGTGTTTCGGAGCCAATCTCTGAACCTATTGATACAGCAGTTGACTCTGCTACTCGGAGCCAGTCTGTAAGCTCCCTACCGGTTTCCGTAACAATTAAGTCTCCAGTGCCCCCCAGGTCAAGATCCCCTACTATGTCTTCCAGGAGCCTCTCAAAAGAAGATGTGGAGAGGGTTGTGCTGAGACTCCTGAAGTAGTCTGCCTTACCAAAATTATTGTTGGCTCCGACCCAGTCGGCTCCGGAGCCACTTGGCCCAGCTTTGCCCTTGTCTGTTATTCCTCCTCTGAGCCATACTGGCCTTTCGGAGCTGGACTGCTTGGTGCCAATGGAGGAAATGCCAGCTCACTTTGTTGCTGCCTTGGAGCCGCGTTCAGCTCCGACACGTTCATTGCCGTCCGTCGTGTCCAGGGGCCAAAGCTCTCCTGTCGGCACCGACAGTGAGGGTTGGAATCTATCTTCAGTTCCGAGCCTTCCTCTCGGTGCTTCAGCCAGGGTGAGCTTGGACCCTGCATCTATCTCGGAGCCGACAGCTCTAGCTCCGGTGCCGACCCTCGTCTCTTCGGAGCAGGGGAGGTCTTCGGAGCCGGAGAGGTTGGCGTTTGGGATGATGAACGTGCTGTTTCATTCTCCAGCCCCTACTAGTGGCACCAGCACTCTTCCCCCGAGAGCACCCAATTCAGTCTCAGCTCCTACTCTCTCTGGAGACAGCAGAGACCCGCAGCCTCAGGAGCCATCGGCTGGTGGCCCCCACTCTTCCGAGGCTTCCCCGGAGTGTCCTTCCAAGGAGCCTCCCCTGAAGAGGTTATGTAAGAGGAAACATGTTGACTCCCAGGATGAGTCTTTGACATCGGACACTGACTTCGATGAGTCGGAAGGGTCCCCCAAGTCGTCCTCTGATGATGTGTCCTTTGGGGACATTTTAGAGTGCGACTGGCCCACTGTTAACCCTTCTGATGAGGAGTCGGTGTACCGGGTCTCAACCTTCTGCCTCTTGGGTGTTTCCACCTTTTGACGAACTGATGGATCTAGTTAGTCGAAAGGTGTGGGATACTCCTGGCACCATGGAGCCAGTCCCCAGGAGACTGAACAAGTTCTTGTCTGCCCCTCCTGGTAAAGAGTTCTTGTCCAAGGGCATTACCGTAGATGTCATGGTGGTGACAGCGACCACGAAAAAGGAGTTGGTGGAGACTTCATCTGTTCATCTGCCAAACAAGGAGTCTCGACAGATGGACAGATTTGGGAAGCGTATTTTTAGTTCAGTGGCCTTTACCCTTTGATCACTGAACTATCTCACGCACTTCACGAGGTTGCAGAGGGATCTCTTCAAGGAGTTAGGAGATTCCATACAAGGTGCGTGTACTGAGGGAGTTCCTGACAAGATTTCTACTGTTGTCCACTTTAAATTCTGTGGTTAACTCCTCCATGCGACTTATCTCTTATGCTGCGAATGGAGCGAGTAAAGCAGCGGGTTCCGGAATTGCCTTGAGGTGCCACTCCTGGATGCACTTATGTAATTTTGCGGAAGCGTTCAAGTCTACTTTCACCAGCACCCCGTTTGATGGTTCCTCATTGTTTGGTTCCAAGGTGAAGGATGCACTCATTTGGTATGAGCAAGAAGGAAAGACACTTTCTGCCATGGAAGTGCATTTTACTGTCCCTTCCAGACCATACCCCAAGGGTCAAAAGGGATGTAAAATGTGGTTCAAGAAGTCCCAGAGGGTCTTTCCTGACACACAGGGTGAATCCTCCTTCAGAGGCAGAGGAGGAGAAAACAGCAGACGCCCTAGAGTTAGGGGCGGTCCGCAATACCAACAAGGCCGTGATTCCTTTTGAGGACGGCCTTAGTGCTCCTGATGTGGAGCCCGACTGCACTTCTCTGGGGCCGGTCGGGGGTCGCATTTCTTTGTACCAAGAAGCCTGGCTAAATATCACCCAAGAAAAGTGGGTACAAAGAGTTGTTACCAGAGGCTATATCATACCCTTTTCCCCTGTCACCGTTTGTTCCCAAAAGGATCCCAGATGTACCACCCAATCACAGGGATCAGGCAACTGTGGAGATCAACAAGTTGCTCTTAAAAAGAGTCATCCAGCCCGTCCCAGCAGACCAGATAGGATCCGGAACTTACTCCAGGTTCTTTTTAGTTCCAAAACGAACCGGAGATTGGAGGCCAATATTGGACCTCAGCAGACTGAACGAATCGGTGAAGGACAAGTTTCGGATGGTAACACTGCAGTCTATACTCCCGTTGTTAGGGAAAGATTTTTGGATGCGCTCTCTGGATTTTCAGGATGCCTACTACCACATAAAAATGGACAAGGCATCCAGAAGCCATCTGCGCTTCCAGCTGGGAGCCAGTCACTATCAGTTTCGTGCTCTGCCCTTTGGTCTCACCACAGCCCCCAGGGTGTTTACCAAACGCATGGGAGTAGTGACAGCTCACCTGAGACGTCAGGGATTCCAGGTATTTCCTTATTTGGATGACTTTCTCGACCTCCCCACCAGGCATCTACTCCTCCAAAACAGGGACGCCAAGATTCAACTTTGTGCTCAGTTAAGGATCTCCATAAATTGGAAAAATCTGCATTATTGCCCTCTCAATCTGTGATTTTTATAGGTGCAGAGGTGTACACAGTGAACATGACAGCTCATCTCCCCACCAAAAGGGCACAGAACTAAATCTCCCAAGTTCAGCGTTTTCTTCCATTGCGAAAAGTCAAAGCGAAGTGGGTTCTTCAGCTCCTCGGGACTATGGCTTCCACAATTCTATTAGTACCATTAGCCAGGTTGCACATGAGAATTCTCCAGTGGCTTCTGTCTTCCCACTGGCCCTTCCAATATCTCCCACTGAGTCATCCTATCCTGCTGACGGAATCATGCAAGAAGGACCTTCTTTGGTGGATACCTCCCAATCAACTGATCACGGGTGCCCCCTTTGTTCCAGCTCAACCCGTTGCCACTGTGACCACGGATGCCTCCCAGATTGGGGGGGAGGGGCATTATCTTGGCAGGACTGTCCAAGGCACATGGCAAGAACACAAGGCTCATCTGCATATCAGTGTTCTGGAGATGAGGGCGATGCTTCTGACGTTGCAAGCACTTCAAGACCTTCTTCCTCTAGGGACAATTGCGATACAATCAGACAACCTGTCGATGGTTTGGTATATCAACAAACAGGGTGATACCAGATCTTACCCACTCTGTCGAGAGGCCATGCGAGTTTGGGAATGTGCGATTTCTTCCCAGTGCTTTCTGGTTGCAACGCACATTCTAGGGATGACCAACGTGACAGCCAACAAGCTCAGCCAGGCAATCCTATTGCCTCATGAGTGGTCTCTGAAACAGGAAACAGTGGATGTTATGTAGTCCTATCTCGCCTACATTCTTCACTTGTGGGTTCCGGCTCCGACTCGGCCTATTTACTAGCTCGAAAGTCTTTGATTAGCTGGGCTAAGATGGTATCCCACAATACACTGCTCCACATCCCCAGATCTTGTTTGCCGCTTGTAGAGCTCGGACGTTGTCTCGACTTGGCTGTGGCTAAGTATTGAAAAAGTCTATTTCTTGTGGAAAATTTGTCGCTAATTCTTGGCTAAAATAATTCGTTACTCTGTAGAGTGGTTTAGTGGTGTTGCTGCATTGTTTTTGTAGAGTGCGAGTGTGTTGTGTGTGGTATCCCTTACACCCTCGGGCTAGGCCCGTTTTTAAGTTAGAGGACCTAGTCCTCCTCGTGTACTTGTCTGGTTAATTTTTCTTACTTTACGTTGAGAACCATTTTAGAGGTTCTCCCCTGTGCCTCGTTGTGTTCTTTCGTGTTCTCTGCTTCTGTGTTAGCGGTCTCCTGCCTTTTTGTTCGGTAGCGGCTGCTACTAGTTGTTAGAATGTCTAAAGAACAAAAAGAGCATAAGCCGTCGGGTTTTAAAAAGTGTACTAAGTGTGCCTATAAAATGTCTATCACAGACGGACACTCGGTCTGTGTTTACTGTCTTGGAGCCATCCACCTTCAGTAGTTATGCAGTTTCTGCCACACCTTTAGTCCTCGGGTGCTCCAAGAGAGGAAAAACAAATTGATTCTAAAGGGACTGCTAAAACCGTCCTTTGAGGAGGATTTAGGTTCGGCTCCCAGTCGAAGTCTAAATCCTCCAAATCCAAGAAGAGGTCGCCGGCTCCATCTATTGTTTCGGAGCCACCTTCTAAAATTTCCATTGTGGAATCTGCTTCCTCGGCTCCACCGACTTCGGGGCCGCAGGAGGTAACCGTATCAACTGAGTCTGCGTCCGCTCAGATAATTTTGGAACCGATTTGGAGCCGGTCGCCAAGTTTAAGGCATGCTTCTCCAGATAGGAGGTCTGCTTCTCCATCCATTTCCTCCAAATGTTCCAGGCTTTCCAATTTGGATGTAGATATGGTGGTGCAGAGGCTCCTACAGTCGCCGGTGTTGGCCAAACTTTTCTCGGCTCCGGAGCCAGCTCTGTTGGTTGTACCTGCTATTCCTCCTCTGAGCGCATCCTTGTCGTCGGAGCCGGTAAGTTCCGCTCAGAGGGACGTTCCTCTGCCAGCGCCAATCCCCCAGCTGGGTTTATCGGTGCCAGCATCGGCTCCGACCCTGTCGGCTTCGTCCACAGGGTTCGAGACTCTGGTCTCCTCGGTCGGGCCTGAGGGGGATGTCTCGGAGCACCAGTCGGTGCCGAGCCTTCCCCTTGGTGCCTCGGCTGCGGGGACTCTGGTCCCGGTCATGGCCTTGGAAGGTGGTCGGTTCTCTGATTCGGGAGGTCCCGCCTTCAAGGCTATGCGGATCGCGCTGGCTAGGTCAGCTACTTCTCTTTGATCGGTCCTTCCGTCCCCTACGACACCAGCGAGAGTTTCTGACATCCACATATCCTTGGATACCAGGGCACAAGGGCCTAAGGATACCCCCATGAGTGGTCCCCTTCTTTCTGAGGGGCCCTCAGAGTCTGTGCCTGAGGAACCCCCCAGAAAGAAAGCTTGCAAGAGGAAGCACATAGACTCCCAGGACGAGTCCCTCATTTCCGATACTGACCTCGAGGAGTCGGAGGGGTCCCCTAAGTCTTCCTCTACAGATGTTTTGTTCTCCGATATCCTGGAGATCTTGAAACAGAGGAGACTGGCCTTCCAAACCCCCCTCCGAGGAGGAGTCAGTATTCCTTAAGGCCTTTGGCGCTCAGCCCTCCGCCTCCTGGGTGTCTCCACCCTTCGACGAGCTCCTGGACCTTATTTGTCGAAGGGTGTGGGAAACTCCTGACTCTGTGGAGCCGGTTCCTCGACGCCCCAACAAATTTTTGTCTGCCCCCCAAGGGAAAGAATTTTTGACAAAGGGAGTCCCGGTAGATGCTACCACACAGAAGGAAGTTGCTGAGTCTTCCTCTTCGGTCCATCCCCCTAACAAGGAGTCTAGGACTATGGATCGGTACGGGAAGCGTACACTGTCTTCAGCGACCTTTACCTTGTGGTTGCTGAATTATTTGTCTCATTTCACACGGCTCCAGAGAGATCTCCTTAAAGCGTTAGGAGATACTCTAATGGGTAATGTGCCTGAGGCGGTGACTCAGACTGTCAACGCTCAGCTCTTTACCCTCAACTCCATTGCTAACTCGTCCATGCGACTGATTTCGTATGCGGCCGAGGGAGCTA
This sequence comes from Protopterus annectens, assembly GCF_019279795.1. Lineage (NCBI taxonomy): Eukaryota > Metazoa > Chordata > Ceratodontiformes > Protopteridae > Protopterus > Protopterus annectens. The sequence goes on along the minus strand of NC_056737.1, from coordinate 876,459,082 downwards.
GTAGGGCGGCTAGTTCAGGGGTGGCCCTCAGGAGGCAAGCCTGGCTATGCCTGTGTCATTTTGCGGTGGCCTTTAAGTCTTCCTTTACTGATGCCCCCTTCGATGGTTCCTCCCTGTTCGGGACTAAAGTCAAAGACACACTCACCAGGTGCGAGCAAGAGGGAAAGACCTTGTCTGCCATGGGAGTCCGTTTTTCCCTCCCGTCGAGGCCTTATCCCAAGGCTCAGCGAGGGGGAAAGATGTGGTTCAAAAATTCGCAAAAGTCTTTTCCTACCACACAGGGTGAACCCCCCCCCCCGAGGCAGGGGGGGGTCGTATTCAGGGAGACGTCGCCCCCGAGGCAGAGGGGGCCCCCTCATTTCGGGGGACTGTGATTCCTTCCGCGGTTACCCATACTCTCATTCCTGAGGGTGTACCCAGCTGTGCTTCTCCGGAGCCAGTCGGGGGTCGAATTTCCCAGTATCCGGAAGCCTGGGTCAACATCACCCAGGACAGATGGGTATTGGGGATAATCGCCGGAGGTTACACCATCCCATTTCACTCCACACCTCCTCCCGTCAAAAGGATCCCAAACGTTCCACCCAGTCAAAGGGGTCAGGCAGCAACAGAGGTTTCTCAGCTGCTAGAAAAAGGAGTCATCCAACCAGTCCCCCCAGACCAGATCGGATTAGGGACTTACTCAAGATTCTTTTTGGTGCCGAAAAGAACGGGGGACCTGAGACCCATTTTGGATCTCAACCGACTCAATCATTATGTACACAAGTCCAAATTATGGATGGTCACGCTACAATCGATTCTCCCGTTATTGGGGAAGGGAAGTATGGATGTGCTCCATCGACCTGAAGGATGCTTATTACCACATCAAAATGGACAGAGCATCCAGATGTCATCTACGTTTCCGGCTGGGAGCCTGGCACTTCCAGTTTCGAGCCCTGCCCTTTGGTCTCACCACAGCCCCCAGGGTGTTCACCAAGTGCATGGCAGTGGTGACGGCTCACTTGAGACGTCAAGGATTCCAGGTGTTTCCTTACCTGGACGACTTTCTCCTATCCGCCCCCACCAAGCATCTACTTCTTCAAAACAGAGATACTGTTATCGATCTTTGTCACCAGTTAGCCATCACAATAAACTGAAAAAAATCTGCCTTGCTACCCTCACGGCGTGTCTCATTTATAGGAGCAGAGTTGGACACTATTCGGTTGAGAGCGTTCCTACCTATGGAGAGGATCACAGGGTTACAATGACAGGTTTAGATGATGATGCCTCTGGCACGTGTGAGGGCAAGACTAGTGCTTCAGTTACTGGGGACAGTGGCATCCACTATCATGATGGGGATGGTGGAAACTATCATAGTTTCCCATTTCCGTTCCGGAACTGGTAATTAGGAGTAGTTCCCTTAGGGCGCCATCTTGAATCTCCCACTTTGCGCGTGGCTGCTGTCTGAGTCGGTGGATAGTAAGTTTTGCACGTTGTCACAAACTACCTCTGGTTATTACTTTGTACTGAATATTTGCCTGTCTAGCTGTTGATAATGCATTAAGCGTAGCCTTATGCTGTACTTAGTCCCTCTGTTGTGTTGCATAATTTACCCTACTTTTTGCTTTTATACTGTATACTTGTAACTGTTTGTATCATACTTGTTTTGCTGCCTATGCTGCTGCGTCTGAACCTCTGCTTCCACTAGGCCAGATTCTGCTATTTGCTCCCTTACTTGCGTGTTGTAGAGCCGGAAGAACGTACGTATTTTACTGGCACTTATTTGCTCTTTATTATGTTATGGTTATTACTGGTTTGTCGTGTAAGCTTTAGGTTTCTTGTTTTGGGCTAGCCTTTAAACAGTCCTATTTGGCTCTACCTTGTAACCTTTGGCGTGGGGAGTTATTTTGCAAGATTATGTCCGTATCTGCATGTAGTTTTACTGGCAATTACGGTGTCTTGTAACCCTGAGATTTTCACTTGTTATTAGTTGATACTTCTGTTTATTTGTGGTGTAGCCTTAAAATAGTATTGGTGCTTCTAACCTTAGAAACACGTGTCAGGGGGGGGGTCTGCTAGCGGTAGCGCTCACCGCTCCAATGCTCTTTGCATTAACTGTATGCCTCCACTCGACTGATTTCTCCACCCTGTAGGCGCTAGGCTGGTTTGTAGTTGTTTGGTTTGTTATGGTGGGTTTCCCTCTTTTTACCTACTTAGCCTTTAGTTTTAGGTGCTTTTCGTATCTCTTTCTCTTAGAGTGTTAGATATGTCGTATGTACTTTTTGGATGTACAGTATTCGATTATGCTGGCTATTTAGCGTTTTTGACTTTGGGAGAACGGAGAAACTGTTAGAATATTTTTTCCTGCCCAATCACTGTTTGATGTTTCTAGGACATTAGATTATGCTGCCTATTTAGCGTTTTTGACTTTGGGAGAGCGGAGAAACTGTTTAGAATACTTTTTCCCGCCCAATCACTGTTAGATGTTTTTGATTATGATTATGCTGCCTATTTTAGCGTTTTTGACTTTGGGAGAGCGGAGAAACTGTTTAGAATAATTTTTCCCGCCCAATCACTGTTAGATGTTTTTAGGACACTTGCGCAAGTGGTATTACCTTTTCTAGCTTAGATTTTACCACTTGTTCCGACTGGGCTTTTGTCTTCTGAATACATTGATCTGTTTTTACAAACTGACGCTGATGGCTGCATTTTAGAGAAAGAAATTATAATTTTGTATTTAAGCTGCCTAATTGCTTGTACCTTTACTCTTTAAGCCTAATGTTTGTAAGGAATTGCAATTCATTTGTATAGTTTAACCTGCTTGTTCTTGTCCCAAAGTGTAATCTGACTGCTCTTTTTTCTTTTTTTTTTCCTTTTTATTTATCTTTTTTATCAGCTGGTATAAGGCATTTTTTCCACTCTCAACTCCTGGAAGTGTTCGTTTTGGACTCCTAAGACTGCTTTATCCACCCAACAAAACCTGCCTGGGTCTTTCTCCCCTGGGTTACCTTAATACCCTGGTCAAAACCACAGTAATCTATACTGTATGTCTCTGCATTATTAATTTTTATCAAGAGCATCACTTTTGTCATTATTTGTTCTCCTCACTTCGTACATGTACTAGATTACTGCCTGTCTCTGCCAGCAGCCAAATCCCCCCCCCCTCTACTATACTGCTATACCCCTTAGTCTGTCTCCTTGTACAGTACTATCTCTCCCCCCTGAAGACATTCTAGTTTCTCTTCCTACTTTCTATGCTAACTGTTTTTTGTGTCTCTTCTTGACCACTTTTTCTTCTTTGTTCTTCTTCCCTTCTGAGTCCTGCCTACCTTGGTTCTATTAATCTGTCTCTGAACTCACCTTCACCAACTCTACTTCTTCTAAGCCTTCCTTGAACCTATCCTGAGACTGTCACTCTTTAACTTCAATTATTCCTTTTATTTTTTCCCTAGCCTCTGGTTAACCCAGCTAACTTCTTGTATTTAGCCTTCTGCCCTTGGCTAACTACTTTCTGATTGTTTTCTCTTCCACTGCTCTCACCCTAATTGTCTGTGCCCCGCTACGCTCCCCTCCCTACCCCCAATTCCCACTCACCCCCAGGGGTCCTTAACTTATACCTCACTAGACACTCCCCCTTATCCTTCTAACCAATCTCCAACCATCTTACCACTAAACCTCTCCCCATAAAATTTAATCTCTCTTTCTTTCCCTCCCCACCTCCTGATCCACCCATCTCTCCCCTCCAAATCTAAAAACTATTTTATTCTTATCTCCTTTAACTCCTATTTAATCCTTATTTCTTACATCCTCCTCTATTTTTCACTTTTACCTTGCCTCACTGTACCTTTTACTTACTATCTATCTAGCATCTACCTCTTATTTTGTCTACCTCTAACTATCTCCTACCTCAACTTCCTTTTTCTTACTTCCCTTAAACCCTATTGTACAAAATTGCACTGATCTACTTACTCTTACACTGACCATCTTTTATAAGATATATTTACTTGTCAGCTTTTCACTACCATGTCTCCAAGACTTAATGCTTTTCTCATACATATCCTTCTTTTTACTACTGTTACAGCCTTTCTTTCTATATCTTACTACGTCACCTTTGTGGAAAACATCACTTTAAATGAACAAAACCTTCATCTCCAACAAACTCTTCCTTCCTCTTTCCTCATCACCCTTAATCATAGTAACATAACCTGTTCCTCCAACTGTCTAGGACCAAAATACCATAGAATAACTCATATAACATTCTACTTAAACAAAAAGATCCTTAATATCTCGCTTAATATCCTCAAATTACTAGATTATTCCCATCTCCACCTCTTCCTCCATGGTGATATTCATCCTAATCCCGGTCCCTCTACCACGTTTGAATATAATCCAAATAATAATCCTTTACCTTTACATTCATCATGTACTAAAGTGGCCAACTCCCTTCTAATAGCCCACCTTAATATTAGAAGTATCAATAACAAAATTCACCACCTCCATACACTCCTTAACTTGCACTCATTTGATATTTTATGTCTAACAGAAACATGGCTAAAACCCTCTACTCAAGACCAAGAAATTACTCCTCCTGGCTACAACATACTTAGATATGACCGCACAAAGAAGAAAGGTGGCGGCATAGCCATCATCTACAAATCTAACCTCCAAGTTACCCTTTATAATGAAATTCCATTAACAGACCACAAAGCTGAAATATTAGTAACCAAACTTCAGATTAGCAACAACAAATTAATCTATCTAATTTGTATGTGTCTTCCACCTGGTAACAATATCCAGAATCTAGAAAACTTACTTAGTTCCCTTTCTAAGCAACTACCCCAAGAAACCATTATACTTGGGGGTTTCAACATTGACTGGACAACCTGTTCATCCCAGCAGCCCACTAACCACATTAATCTCTATGGTTTCTCACAATTAATATCAACTCCAACTAGAATCCATAAACCAAATAAGAAAGAAACAATTTTGGACTGAATCCTTATTAATAACCACCCAAGCAGCTACACCCCAGGAACCCTTCCTGATAGTATTAGTGATCATATACTTACATATGTCATTAGGAAAAAATTAAATATTCCAAATGCTCATAAAATTAGGACATCCCGCTCAAAAAGATTTTTCAACCCTGATAACTTCCTTACTGAATTGCAGGCATGTGACTGGTCGCCATTGTCACATCTTGAACTTAATGAAGCGGTTAACTATTTTAACACAAACTTTTTGAAAATCCTTGATTATCATGCTCCTTTACGCTCTACTAGGATAAGAGCTAGGACTGCCCCATGGCTAACTAAGCAAACTAAAGAAAAAATGATCCTCAGAAATAAAATATGGGCTAAATGGAGAGCTACCAAACATCCATCAGATCACCTCCTCTTCAAACAATTAAGAAATGCCACCAAGAAAGATACTCTTAGAGATAAAAAAGAATTTTATCTTCATCTTCAACAAACTAGTCAAAAAAGCCCTCAAAAGTTCTGGTCAGGTGTTAATAAACTTCTGAAACCAGGGCATTCACCTATTCCATTCCCTTCAGGCTTTAACCTTAACAATTCGACCCTGATCCCTGATGCCTTTAATAAGTACTTTACAGAAGCCTTTCAAACTCTAGCTAATTCATTACCCACATCTTCTGCATTCTCACCAAATATCTCTGAAGACTCTTCTAATGCCTTTCAGATTCAACCTGTCACCTCATCTATTATTTATAAGCTTCTCAATAAACTCAAACCATGTACCCCTTCTGCTGACCAACTCCCATCTGAATACTTACAAATTGCTGCAAAAGTTATTAATCACCCCATATCCATACTGATTAATAGAACTATCTCTGAATGAGTGATCCCCACCATATGGAAAATATCGCATATAATTCCCCTACATAAAGGGGGCTCTTCTACTGAGCTCTCCAACTTTCGCCCTATTGCTTTACTCTCCCCATTAGCTAAAATTATGGAAAGATGTATACACAAACAATTTCTCAACTACCTTCTTCAAAACAAACTTCTAGCTGACTGTCAACATGGTTTCAGGCCTTTCCATAGTACTACAACTGCCCTCCTTTCCTTCTCTGACTCCATAAATAATAATCGAAATAATAATCGTTTCTCCTCCGCTCTATTCATAGACCTATCAAAAACCTTTGATATGGTTAACCATAATATACTTCTTCACAAACTCAATCTCTTTTCTCTTAGCTCACACTCTCTACAGTGGTTTAGGAGCTATCTCAATAACAGGCAACAAGCAGTGCTTTGGGATAACAACCTATCATCCTTAACCCCAGTAAATATTGGTGTTCCACAAGGATCAATCTTAGGTCCCCTTCTTTTCTCATTATTTATTAATGACCTACACTTTAATGTGCCACAAGCTACTTGTATTCAATATGCTGACGACTCTACTTTGATCTGCACTGCTAAAAATGTTTCCTCCCTTCAGTCCATCACCCAAACAGTCTTCCAAAACGTTGAAAAATGGTTTATGCAACACTGCCTCCTCCTTAACCCCAAAAAAACTAAGCTTCTTCTCTTTACTCCTACCAATAAATCTCCCACACCATTTTTCACTATCTCCTCAAATAATTCTACCTGTATTAACCCTGATATGACCACTCGACTGTTAGGTGTAACCATTGACAACCGTCTTAACTTTGATGACCATATTAACTCTACTGTTAAAGCTGTAAATAAAAAAGTTGGGCTGCTCAACAGAATTAAACCCTTCCTTTCCCCAGTAGCGAGAAAAACCATTGCTCAAACTCATCTGATCTCCACCCTCTTTTATGCCTCAGCTTTATACACTAACTTATGTAAAAACAACATTTCCAAACTCTCTACCTGCTATCACAGTGTATAGCAAGATTCATTACTGCTACTCCCCTCAGAACTCACCACTGTCTCAACCTCAAACTACTAAATTGGCTAGAGCTAAATAACCACTTACTCTACCAACAATTACTCATCATTCATAAGACACTTTACTACCCTGATGATACTCCTAGCCTGACAAAACTAATTACACCTTATAAAAACCTAGCCACACTTCGCTCTGCCAATAAACTACTAGTATCTGTTACTAAATCGCACAATAAAGCTGGTGACGCATTATTTTCAAATTCCATAGGTAAAAACTGGAATCAACTCCCTCAAGAATTAACTAATCAAGACTCTACTACTTTTTTCAAAAAACATATCAAAGAACATCTTAAAACTCAATGGTTATGTCCTTGTACTAACCCCGACTGAAAACATGTCTCCATACACCTAATCTTCCTCTCCCTCCCTTACTGAGATCCGAACTTACACTTTCAATTGCTGAGAGTCACCTCTCTGAACTATGTCTTACTAATAATCTTTTTGTAACATATTCCTACATTGTTTCCTTCTGTTTTATTAGTCTAACTATAGTACCATGCTTTTATTTTTTCTTATTTTATTTCTACTTTTAATGTATTTTTAGATTCTTTTTGCAATTTTCTCTTTTTTCAACTTGAATATATTTGTGCATATTAATTTTTTTGTGATATATAATTGTTGCTTGCCTTTCTGGAGCTTTTCTCCCCGGGCCTCGACTGTAAACGGATATAAGTCCAGCTTGACTAGCCCGGTCAGCAAATGTAAAATAAATAAAATAAATAAATGATGATCCCGTTAGCGAGGTTGCATATGAGGATCCTACAATGGCTCCTATTCGCCCAATGGTCCTTTCAAAGACTACCACTATCCCATCTGATCTTAATCACAGGAAAATGCAAGCAGGACCTCAGTTGGTGGCTATGCACCAACAATTTAGACGTAGGGAAACCCTTTGTTTTACCCAACCCAGTGGCCACAGTGACCACGGACGCCTCCCGGATAGGGGGGGGGGGCATTATCTCGGCAGGATGGTCCAAGGCACGTGGCAGGAGCACGAGATAGACTTGCACATAAATGTCCTGGAGATGAGGGCAGTGCTCCTAGTGTTGCAGGCGCTTCAAGATGTCCTCCCCATAGGGACTGTTGCGATACACTCAGACAATATGTCAGTAGTGTGGTAGTTCAACAAACAAGGAGGAACCAGATTGTACCCACTATGCAGGGAGGCCATGAGAGTGTGGAATTGGGCGATAGCTTCCCAGCGGGCCTTGGTGGCAACGCACATCCTTGGGAAAACCAATGTGATCGCAGACAGGCTAAGCAGGGTGATCCTCATGCTCTACGAGTGGTCCTTGAACCGCCAGGTGGCGGACAGCATATTCAGCAAATGGGGTCAGCCTTACTGCGACCTGTTTGCCAACCCTCTCAATGCGAAATGCAGTGACTACTTCTTGTTGATCCCCCCACCGGGGGATCTCCAAAGGACGCTCTGGCGCACAATTGGCCCTCGGGTCTGCTGTATGCTTTCCCTCCATTCCCCCTCATCTCAAGGGTGATCCAGAAAGCGCTATCCTTGGGAAGCAGATTGATTCTAATCGTGCCACACTGGCCTCGACAAGTATGGTTCCCCTTCCTTCAACCTTACATAGTGGATGCTCCTTGGACTTTGGACCCTCGTCCAGACTTACTGACACATATGTTGGGACAGTTCCACTTTTCCTTGGAGACCCTCCAGCTGACCGCCTGGCTACTCCACTTCCATCCGTAGTCAGGTGTCATGATTTTTCTCCTGATGTAGTCCATATTCTTTCGTCCTCTCATAAGCCGTCCACTAGGAAGGTCTACTTTAGCAAGTGGAAAAGGTTTTCAGTATGGGCCCAGTCAAAAGGTATTGACCCCTACACGGCTCCCATTGACTCTGTTTTGGAATTTTTGTCTCATTTATTCTACCAAGGGTCTGCCTCAGCCACCATCAAAGTTCAGCTAGCGGCTATTTCTAATTATCATGTGGCTTATGAACCTAGCTTAATGGCACACAGGCTGTGTAGAGCATTCATGAAAGGTACTCATCTCCTTCGTCCCCCTCTATCTCAACCTGTTATGCCCTGGGACCTCAATTTTGTTCTGCAGGCCCTCACTCTCCCACCCTTCGAGCCCGCGGCTTCCTGCGATTTAAAGTTTCTTACATGGACATCCGCCTTCCTGATAGCTATTACATCGGCCAGAAGAGTATCAGAACTCCAGGCCCTATCAGTCAAGCACCCATATTTGATATTCCATAAAAATAGGGTCTCTCTCAGACCAAACCCATCCGTTCTTCCCAAGGTGGCTTCCTTATCTAATATTAATCAGTCCATAGAGCTGCCGGTCTTCTTCCCCAACTTCTCTAATAAGGCAGAGTACCAGTTTCACCTGTTGGATGTTCATAGGCAACTACACTTTTATCTACACAGGACTAAAGATTGTCGGAAGTCAGACCAGCTCTTCGTTTCTTTCTCAGAAAATCGCTTGGGGTCTGCGGTCTCCAAGGTCGCCATTTCTAGATGGATAGCTGGTTGCATCTCTTTTATTTACCAGGCAGGGGGAAAGAGCCTGCCTTTTCCAGTCAGAGCACATTCTACCAGAGCATTTTCCACTTCCACAGCCTTTCAGGCTAGGTTATCGATGGATGATATATGTGCGGCTGCAACATGGGCTTCTCCTCATACATTTTTACAAATTGGATGTGGTGTCCAGGGGCAGGTCATCTTTTGGCTCCACAGTGCTCAGGAGTATTTTCCATTGAGCAACCCATGATGTAGGTGCTAGGGACGCTGTCCCACAAGTGAAGAATGTAGGCGAGATAGGACTACATAACATCAATTAGTTATGTACTCACCATAACGTTAGATGTATGTAGTACATCTCGCCTCACATTCTACATTACCCACCCACCGTCCCCCACGCCTGGAGGATTTGGAGTATCTCCTTGTATATCTCATGTTACTAGTCCCTTTGGATAATTTGTTGGACCTCGTTGTCATGAGTATGTGTGTACGTTTGAGTGATAGATATGATTTTTCTGTTGGCAGCAAAGTAGATCTGGGGATGTGGAGCAGTGTATTGTGGGATACCATCTTAGCCCAGCCAATCAAAGACTTTTGAGCTAGTAAATAGGCCAAGTCAGATGTCGGCTCCGAACCCACAAGTGAAGAATGTGAGGCGAGATGGACTACATACATCTAACGTTATGGTGAGTACATAACTAATTGATCAGATTTTCCGGAAATGGGGACAGCCTTGCTGCAACCTTTTTGCCAGCCCAGTCAATACCAAATGCAGCAGCTATTTTTCCCTCATTCGCCCTCCAGGGGAGACGCCCATAGATACTCTGGCTCACGATTGGCCCATGGGACTTCTGTACGCCTTTCCTCCAATCCCTCTCATTTCCAAAGTGATTCAGAAAGCCAGTTGGCTGGGAAGCAAGTTGATCCTCATTGCTCTTTACTGGCCTCGTCAGGTCTGGTTCCCCTTCCTCGAGCCTCTCCTCCTTGACTATCCTTGGATTCTGGACCCAGCTCCAGATATATTGACTCAAATGTTGGGTTCACTACACCCCTCAATCCACACCCTCAAATTGACAGCGTGGCTGCTCCAGTTCCATCCCTAGTCAGGCTTCATGATGTATCATTCTCAGTGCCACATATTCTTATGTCCTCCCATAAACCTTCAACTAGGAGGCTGTATGGCAGTAAATGGAAAAGATTTTCTATTTGGGCACAGAGAATGAATGTAGATCCATACACTGCCTCTGTCCCTGTGATTCTGGATTTTCTTTCTGAGCTTTTTCAGCAAGGATCTGCCGCTGTCACTATCAGAGTCCAATTGGCAGCAATTTTTCATTTTCACTTAGGTTTTCCAGATACCAATTTAATGTCTCATAAGCTATTGAAGACCTTTTTGAAAGGGGCCACTCTATTGAGACCACCTCTACAAGAACCAGTGGTTTCTTGGGATTTAAATTTTGTGTTGTCCAAATTGACATCTTCCCCCTTTGAACCTTCCCACTCATCTTCACTAAATTTTTTGTCCTGAAAGACCTTATTTTTGGTAGCTATCACACCAGCTAGACAGGTATTGGAGCTACAGGCCTTGTCTATTAAGCCACCATATTTGATTTTTCACAAAGACAGGGTTTCATTGCATACTAATCCCTCCTTTGTCCCCAAAGTTTGTTCTAATGCTACCTTAAACCAATCAGTAGAACTCCTAGTTTTCTTCCCTAAACACTTTAATGCAGCTGAGTACCATTTTCATCAGCTAGACCTTAATAGACAACTACATTTTTATCTACAGCGGACTAAGGTTTTCAGGAAGTCAGACCAATTATTCATTTCCTTTTCTGACTTTAGATTGGGCTTACCAGTTTCTAAAGTGACACTGTCTAATTGGATTTCCAGTTGTATAGCCTTTATCTATAGCTCGGAGGGCCAACCTTTACCCTGCAGGATCAAGGCTCATTCTACCAGGTCGCTGTCTACCTCTGCAGCCTTTCAAGCCAGGGTACCACTTGATAATATTTGTGCAGCAGCTACATGGGCTACCCCTCACACTTTTATTACACATTGCAAATTGGTTTTGGCATCCAGGGGTAGAGCATCCTTTGGCTCCACGGTGCTCGAGTGTTTTCCAAAGAGCCACCCAAGAATAAGGAGCTAGGGACGCTGTCCCATGTGTAAAAATGAAGGTGAGATCAGACTATCTAACATAAAGAAGTTATGTACACCGTAACGTTCCATGTTGGTAGTCCATCTCACCCTTCACTTTTACCAACCCACCCTCCTGCCCCCATCCTGGAAGTTCTGGAAGTAATAATTTGGTTGCCCTTGGTTGGAGACCCTTTAGTATTGATTGTTTTTATGGTTGTTATTCTAGTGAGCAGCAAACAAGATCTGGGGATTGTACTGGTGCACCATGGGATACCTGCTTAGCCACGAGCCAATCTGAAGTCTTCCAGCTTGTAAATCGGCCAGGTCGAAGCTGAGGATCGGCTCCGAATCCATATGTAAAAATGAAGGGTGAGATGGACTACCAACATGGAACGTTATCTTTTTTTTCTACTAATCTACTAAATTGTTGGATGCTCTACTTGACAGTATGAGCCTGTTTGTGTTTGCTTTTGCTGAGCTTTTTAAGTCTCTTTAGGATAAAGGTAATGCCTTGCAGAAATTGAAGCACATTTTTGTCTCTATCACTAAATTCCAGAGGAATTATACATCCAAATTGCCTTTGTTCCCAGACAGCCTTGCTCTCCTCCCAAAAGTAAGAAAGATTCTAGGCGGGTTCCTCCTGCTAAGGCTACTCAGACTTCTACTTCTCAGAACCCTCCTTTTCAAGACAAGACAGATTCTACCTGACTGCTTCCCCTTTTCTTGAGTCAGGTTCCCTTATACCGTCATTTTCCCTGTCCCTTCCCAATTTAAGTGTCAATCAAAACTCTTGGGTTCTAGCCATCATTCCTCATGGATACTTCATGATACGGAAATCCCTTTCTCCTTTTCTGGGCATTCCTCATTCTTCTGAGGACCAGCTTCCTTTCTTCCCAGAACTGCTTTGGGGCCTTTTGACACAGGGCACCATTCAAGCTGTGCTCCCTTCCCAGAAGGGGAAGAGGTTTTATTCCAGAATATTTCTGGCTCCAAGGAAGGAAGGCACCTGGAGACCCATTCGGAATCCTTCTCAGCTCAACACCTTTCTGATGGTCCCTCCCTTTTGGATGTTATCCCTTCAAACCCTGTTTCCTCCTGTTCTTCCCCAGGCTCTCTACATCTTCCTGGATCTCAAGGATGGTTATCTTCATGTGCCAGTTTATCCCCTTTTCAGGAAATTTTTGCATTTCTGTGTCAGTTCCTTGCATTTTCAGTTCTCTGCTTTGCCCTTTGGCCTTTCTACTGGCCCAAAGGTATACACAGAGTGCCTCGCTCCTTTGATTGCCTTTTGCAGGTTGAGAGGGGTTCAAATTTTTCTTTATCTGGACAAGCCTGTTCATTCAGCCCCACCCCCATTGCTTCAGAACCTCCAGTATAGTGTTCGTCTCTCACAAAGCCTGAGGTTTACAATAAACTTCCAGAAATCAGTCATGGTTCCTTCTCAGGATCATGTGTTTCTCAGCTAAGGCTCCAGAGCATTCATATGCTGGCTTCCTTGCCTCCTCCCAAGGCTCTTTCTCCTCTCACCTTTTTTCAGTCCTTTTTTCATCTGGTTTTAGTTATAGTGAAGGCATTTATCAGGGTGCTAGGATTCATGGACTCCACCATACCTCTAGCCAGACTTCATATGAGAAAAGTACAGTACTTCAAGTCAATGTGGCTCCAACACTGCTCTCCACTAGATTTTGTAGTCCCTCTTCTTCCATGCCTCAAACTTATGCTTCAGTAGTAGATTCATCAGTTGTCTCTCAACCTGGACTTACTTTTGAGCCCCCACCCCTCTCAGGAACTTTTTAGGATGCCTCAGATAATGGGGTGGGGATCTTCTTTCGGTTCCTTCAAGGTCCATGGTCTCTGGCCGCCCCATCAGTGGTCAGACCATGTCAGCATAAAGGAGTTGAGAACTCTGCTTTTCACCCTTCAGACCTTTCATTCCTCTTTCTTCTAGGAACTCTCAAAATCTTCACAGACAGTACCACAGTGATGTGGTATATCAACATGCAAGGGGGACACGGTCTGTCCAGTATCAGGTGACTCTTCAGGCTGTGTACATTCCTTCAGAGCAAAATATAGTGACAGATTCTTTGAGCAGGTCCAGTACACCAACTCATAGGCAGATGCTTTGCAGAAATGCATTTCTGAATGTTGTCCATCAGTGGGGTACTCTGGTAAATCTTTTTCCCTCCCCTTTGAACAGATAGCTTCCTCTTTTTTGCACCAGAGTCCCAAGTCCTCTGGCTTGGAAGGTGAACACCCTATCTTTTTCTTGGAAGGGGATGTTTCTCTATGCCTTCTCTCTCCTTCCTTGGATTCCGAGGTTCCTGCTCAAGGTAGAATAAGACTCCCCAAAATCTTAATTGGTGACTCCCTTTTGGCCCAGACAGCATTGGTTCTCCCTAATTTTTCACTTCGTCCAGGAGCAATCAACACAAGTTACCTCACAGCGTGGACGTACTCACACAAAACAAAGGGTCACTGATCAATTCTTACTTGTCCAGTCTTCAATTGACATTGTGAGTGATAGAGTTTTGATCCCTTTAAGGCACCTTTTCTTTTGAGGGCATGCTTAGTGTAGTACAGGAGGCCAGGAAACCCACTACCATGAAATCCTGTGTCCAGATGAAAGAGATTTTCTGTTTGGTGCCTTGCTTATAACCAAGATCCACTTTCTGTGGGTGTTTGTCTGGTTCTCTCTTATTTGTGTGAATTGCTTCGTGCAAGAGTTAGCATATTTTTCTGTTAAAGCTCACCTGTCGGCTATTTCTGGTCATCTGCCATTACCTTCTCCTCTGGCCTCTAGGTTTGAGGTCAAACAATTTCTTAAAGGCATCTTTAATATCAGGCCTCCCAGGAAACGTATTCCACCTTCCTGGGATCTCAGTTTTGTACTTGAAAAATTGACTCCTGCTTCTTTGTAGTCTGCAACTTCAGCTTCCTTACAACATTGTACATGGAAGACCATTCTTCTTTTGGCCCTTGCATCAGCTAAGAGTGTGTCCGAACTCCAGGCTCTTATGGCTGTTCCTCCTTTTTTTGTTTTTTCATAGGAGCAGGGTATCTTTTCATACTAATCCTTCTTTTATGCCCAAGGTGGTTAACGAATTGTCTCTAAATTAGTCTATTAATTTGTCTTCCTTTTCTCCTCCTTCACAGTCTGCTTGTGAGAAGGTTCTTCACACCTTGGATTTGCATAGGCAGCTCAGATATTATTTAGGTAAGACTAAGGCCATTTGCAAGTCTGAGCAACATTTTATTTCCTTTCATCCCAGATCTCTTGGTTTTGCTGCTTCTAAGCAAACCATATCCTCATGGATCTCTAAAACCATTTCTTTTTGTTACTCCTTTCATGGAAAATGTCTTTCTGCCTCTGTAAAGCTTCATTCTAACAGGGCTGTGACAACTTGTGGTACTTTATTCAAAGGACTGGGTACCAGTTCCATCCTTGAGGTTGCTGCTTGGACCTCTGTCCAAACTTTCAGTAAGCATTACATATTGATATGTTGTTCCCAGATCAAGAACTGGCTTTGCCCGAGTTGTCCTGCATGGGTTTCTAGAGGGCTGATGTGAAGTTGTTCAATCTCGCCATTCATTCTTTACTGATGGGTTAGGAGCCGATCCCTCGGCTCCGATACGGCCATTTGCAACGCTCGAGGCCAAGTCCTTATCCCATGATGCACCTGTGAATCACCTCAGATCTAGTTTGCCGCTGCAGCAGATCGGAGGTTCTGATTTAGCTCGAGCCAGGTAAGCAAATTTTTCATTAAAATTTTCTAAAAAGGTTTTTTGCTAGTTAGTATTATTAGACAGGATTGTTGGTAAAGCTCTTATTGCTTTTCAATGTGCTTTCCCTTTCCATTTGCTGTTTTTGATATAATTCTAGTTGGCCTGTTTTAGGCCTAGTTAGTAGTAGTTTCCTTCTGGGTGTGGTCTGTCTAACCTTCGTTTTTTTAGTTAAGGCTTAGTACAGTAAACCTCAGACATAGATAAGGATATGTTTCCTTTTGTCAGCTTGCTATGTGTTATTCAGTGACCTTTGTCACATTTCTTAGATAATTTAGTAACTTACATTTACTGTGTGGTCTTTCTAGCCTTCTGTGTTTTGGATAAGGCTTAGTTCTTTATTACTGTTAAATATTTTTACAGTAAACACTACTTATATGAGATAAGGTTGTTTCTCAGTAGTTATTTGTTTTTGTATAGTCTGCTTGTGTGAAATTACATTTATATATTGTGTGTATGTGTGGTAATTTTGTTCTGTTGTGTGAAAAATTACTGTTATAGTTTTTTTTTGTGGTAACAGTAAATTTTTTCTCAGTGCTATGGCTGAACAACGTAAACACCCTAAGTCTGGGTTCAAAAAAATGCCCAAAGAGTGGCCAGAAAATGTCAGTTACAGACAGCCACGTTAACTGTGTGTACTGTCTAGGGGCTCTGCATTTACAAGACAGTTGTGCCATTTGTCATTCCTTCTCCTCTAGGGTCCTGCAGGAAAGGAAGAGGAAAATGATCGATAGAGGCTTGCTTAAGCCTTCATTTCAGGAAGCTTTGAGTGACCAGGATGGTTCCAGTAGGTCTTCAAAGTCTTCCAAGACATCGGACTCGAAAAAGTCAAAGAAGTCATCGACTTCGGCTCCACTGCCCTTTGGAGCCGGCAGTATTTTCCTTTCAGAGCCGGTCCCCAGTCTTGGAACTGGTCTCCGAAGTGCTGAAGAGTCCTGTTCTCCAGTTGGTACCACCTTTGGTAAGATTGTCTCGATCATCTATCAGCCTGTCGGATCTGGCTGTGGATCGTGTGGTACAGAAGCTGTTGTTGGCACCGGCATTAGCCAAAATTTGATCGGCTTCGACCCAAATGTCTTCAGAACCGAAGACCACTGCACAGACTCTTTCTATTCCTCCTCGGAGTCATGCTGGTCCTTCAGAGCCGGAGGAGGCAGACCTGATGTTAGTGGAACCCACTGAGCCGACACCTGCTCCAGTGTCTTCGGCTCAGTGTACTCTTGACGTCCTTGGTGCCTATCAAGGACTCCAGGAGCCGACACTCTCTGGTCGGGTCCAGGGAGGACAGTCGGACCAACTTGGTTCCGACTTTGCCTCTCGGGGCCTCGGCTCAAATGAGCTCGGCTCCCACCTCGGGCTCGAAGCCCACTGTCCCGGTGCCGGGGGTGTCGACAGTTTCCTCGGATCTGTCATCTCCCTCACATTGGAGCAGAGGTGCTTTCGATGCCATGAGGACAGTTATGTCTACTAGGACATCCTCTACCTCGGGTCTGCCCTCCTCATCCCCAAAAGTGCCTGTGTCTGCTTCTGCATCACACGTCCTGACCAAGCGTAGACACCCAGAGCCTCAAGAAGCCCCAGTGGGTGGCCCCTGCTCTTCCAAGACCTCACCAGAGGCCCCCACTGATGAGGTACACAGGAAGAGATTGTGCAAGAGGAAGCACCTAGACTCCCCTCAAGAATCTCTCACATCGGGTACTGACTTAGATGAGTCAGAAGGGTCCCCACTGTCCCCTTCTGAGGATATCTCCTTTGCTGAGATACTCGAGATCCTTAGGCAGAGGGGTGATTGGCAGTCCAAAAGCCCTACTGAGGATGTCAGTTCTCCTGAAGTCTTTCGGGTCTCAGCCCTCCACATCATGGGTGTCTCCGCCCTTCGATGAGCTGATGCAGCTGGTCTCACGAAGGGTGTGGGAGTCTCCAGATACCATGGTGCCTGTCCCTAGGAGGCGTAATAATTTTATTTCTGCCCCACTTGACAAAACATTCTTAACTAAAGATGTTCCGGTTGATGCCATGGTGGTGGTGGCGGCCACCAAGAAGGAAATGTCTGAGACTACTTCGTCTATCCATCCTCCTAACAGAGACTCCAGGATTATGGATAGATATGGGAAGCGCATGTTCAGTTCAGCGACATTTGCTCTCCGTTCACTAGACTACTTAACCCATTTTACTAGGTTGCAAAGAGATCTCCATAAGGAGTTGGGAGATGCTCTTCAGGGTACAGTAGCTGCAGGAGCCTCTGACAAAGTTGCTGCCCAGCTTGTCAACTCATCCATGCGTCTCATATCCTATGCAGCTGATGGAACAAGTAGGGCAGCGGATACAGGAATCGCTGTTAGGAGACATTCCTGGATTCGCTTGTGTTCCTTCGCGGAGCACTTCAAGTCATCCTTCGTGAACATTCCCTTTGATGGCTCGTCCCTTTTCTTGCCTAAAGTGAAGGACACCTTAACTAGGTGTGAATAGGATGGAAAGACTGCGTCTGCCGTCGAGGTCCGTTTTTCCACCCCCTACCCGACCCTATCCTAAAGGTCAAAGAGGAGGAAAAATGTGGTTCCAAAAAGCTCAACGAGCCTTTCAGGATACGTGGTGAACCCCCTCCAGGGGCAGAGGATGGGGTAATGGAAGACTCCACCCGCATGGTAGAGGGGGGTCTGCAACACCAGAGTGACAGAGATCACTTCTCCGAGAAGCCCTACCAGCGCTCCTGAGAGGAGACCCGACTGTCCTGCTCTTGAGGCAGTCGGGGGTCGCTTGTCTTTGTTCCCAGACGCCTGGCTCAAAATAACAAAAGACAGCTGGCTACAAAGTATCATTTCCAGCGGGTATTTCATTCCATTCGCCACCCCCCCCCCCCAATCGTAAGAGAAATCCCGGACATTCCACCCAGTTACAGGGATCAGGCAGCTATAGAGGTCTAAACGTTGCTAGCAAAGCGAGTCATCCAACCAGTCCCAGCAGACCAAACAGGATCTGGAACTTACTCAAAATTCTTTTAGTTCCAAAGAAGACGGGGGACTGGAGACCTATATTGGACCTCAGCAGACTGAACCAATAAGTAAAAAAAAAGTGAAGTTTCGGATGGTCATGCTTAAGTATATACTTCCCTTCTTAGGGAAAGACAATTGGATGCGCTTGATAGATCTCAAGGATGCGTGCTACCACATAAAAATGGCCAGGCCATCCAGGGATCACCTGCATTTCCGGCTGGGAGCCAATCATTACCAGTTTCGAGCCCTGCCCTTTGGTTTCACTACAGCCCCCAGAATGTTCACCAAATGCATGGCAGTGGTCACAGCTCACCTGAGGCGTCTAGGATTCCAGGTGTTTCCGTACCTAGACAGTTGGCTCCCTACCGCCACCACCAGACATCAATTCATTCAGATCAGGGAGTCCACTCTGCAATCATCTGGGCATTACAGTCAACTCAGAAAAATCTGCCTTGTCACCATCGCAGCATATCGTTTTTATCGGGGCAGAGTTGGACACCACCACCACTCTAAGACTTCCAATGGAAAGAGTCCTTCTCATTCGTCAACATGTCAGCATCCTGATATCGGAAGTTCTGAAAGTATTAGGCATGATGGCAGCAGCAATCCTAGCCATACCATTATGTCAGATGCACATGTGGGTACTTCAGTGGCTGTTGTTCACTCAATGGTCTTACCAAGAGCTACCCATGAATCACAGTATAATGATCACAAATTCTTGCAAGAAGGACCTTCAGTGGTGGTTGCCCTTACTTCATGTCATGATAGGATGCCCATTTGTGCTACCCCCTCCAGCAGCCACTGTGACCATGGACACTTCCCTGCTAGAGTGTGTGGGGGGGATTTTCAGGGAAAGACTGCCCAAGGCACATGGACCGCCCAAGAGACACATCCTGCATATCAATGTCCTAGAGAAGAGAGCAGTACTTTTGGCTTGGCAGTACTTTCAGGACTCTCTTCCTCTGGGTACGATTGCGATTCAGACAGACAGCATGTCGGTGGTCTGGTATTTGAACAAACAAGGAGGAACCAGATCTTACCCCCTTTGTCGAGAGGCTCTCATAGTTTGGCAGTGGACTGTTTCCACCCAGTGCTTTCTGTTGGCAATGCACATCCCGGGGAGATCCAACGTGATAGCAGACAAACTGAGGAGGGCAATCTTGTTGCCCCACGAGTGGTCCCTCAAGAAAGAAATTGCGGACAGGATATTCCACAGGTGGGGCCAGCCTTGTTGCTACCTTTTTGCCAGTCACATGAACACGAAATGCAGAAACTACTTTGCCCTGATTCCCCATCTGGGAGAAACCCCAAGGGACGCACTCGTGCATGATTGGCCTTCGGGTCTCCTCTATGCATTTTCCACCAATCCCGTTGATACCCAAGTTTCTACAGAAAGCAAAATCCCTGGGAAGGACTTGCATTCTTATAGCCCCTCACTGGCCTCGTCAGATTTGGTTCCCCTTCCTTCGACGTCATCTTTTGGAGGATCCTTGGATCCTGGACCCAGTTCCAGACCTTCTGACACACCCGTCGGGGGACCTTCATCCTCCTTTGCAGTCCCTGAAGCTGACAGCTTGGCTGCACCAGTTCCCATCATAGCCAAGTTCCATAACCTTTCCAATGAGACAAAACAGATCCTTTTGTTCTCTCATAAATCTACCAGAAAGCTATACCTGAGCAAATGGAAAAAAAATTGTATATGGGCCTCTAAAAATAATATTGATCCTTACACAAGCTCCTATGGCTTCCATCTTAGAATTCTTGACTATGATTTTCAACAAAGTAGCTGCAGCAGCAACAGTTCGGGTTCAATTGGCTGCTATTTCTAATTTTCTTCTTAGATTTTGAAGGTTTGAATATCATGTCTCACAAGTTAGCCAAAGCATTTCTCAAAGGGACTTTTCATATTAGACGACCTGTGAAATATCCCTATTCTCCATGGAATCTAAATTTTATACTTTCACGTATAATTCTCCCACCATTTGAGCCAGCTTCATCTTGTGATCTCAAGTTTTTGTCTTGGAGGACCATCTTTCTGGTAGCTATTACTTCTGCCCGCAGAGTGTCAGAGCTTCAGGCTTTATCCATCAGGCCTCTCTATTTGGTATTCCATGCTGACAGAATCTCACTTAGAACAAATCCCTCATTCTTGCCCAAAGTTTGCACTGAAACCAATCTCAACCAAGTTGTTGATTTGCCAGTCTTCTTCCCCAACCATTATAACAATTTAGAGTGTATGCTGCACAAACTTGATGTTCACAGACAGCTCAGATTTTATTTGGATAGAACAAAAGATTTCAGAAAGTCAGACAATGGTTTGTTTGTTTCATTTTCAGACTCCAGGAAGGGGAGACCAGTGGCTAAAACAACTCTTGACTAAATGGTTATCTGATTGTATCACCTTTGCCTGTTCAGCTGCAAATATGCCTTTGCAACATAAGATTAAAGCTCACTCAACCAGAGCAGTTTCTACATCATCTGCCTTTACTGCCAGACTTCCCATTGATAACATTTGTGCAGCAGCCACTTGGTCAAAATCTCATACCTTTATCACTCATTACAAAGTTGACAGGGCCTCCTTTGGATCTACGGTCCTGAGAAATATACTCCCGTGAGCCACCTGTGATTGTTTGTGCTTGGGATGCTACCCGTCAGTAAAGAATGAACGGCAAGATTGAACAACTTCACATAAAGAAGTTATGTACTTACCAATAACGTTCCATGTGAGTTGTTCATCTCGCCTTCATTCTTAAGTCCCTCCCTCCTACCCCCTCCTAGGCTGATAGATGACCCAGATGCTGGTTCCATCCTGGTTACTTAAACCTTCTCCTCCTTTTCTGTAGGAATGTAACAATGACATATGGTATTAGTATAAGCAGCAAACAAGATCTGAGGTAATTCACAGGTGCATCATAGGATAGGGACTTTGCCTCAAGCTATTTGAAGACCTCGAGCTTTGCGACTGGCCGTATCTGAGCCCGAGGGATCGGCTCCAAACCCTTCAGTAAAGAATGAAGGCAAGATGAACAACTCACATGGAACGTTATGGTAAGTACATAACTTCTTTTTCTGAGCCTTCCTCCTCCCAAGTTTTCTATTGAGCTTTTGTCCTCTTCCATTGGTAAGTACTGTGTGTTATGGTAAGTACATAACTTCTTTTTCTGAGCCTTCCTCCTCCCAAGTTTTCTATTGAGCTTTTGTCCACTTCCATTCGTAAGTACTGTGACTGTGGAAGGACAATAAGGTTGTATAAAGTTTTTCCTCAACATAGATTTCTTCCTTTTCACTGTTGCAGTATTTGTTCCCTCCTTCCTCCCCTCTGCTCTGTTTTTTTTTTTTTCTCCTTCAGGATGCATGTGTTCCTCCTAATACCTTGGACTGTTCCTCCTAAGGGCCTTTCATTTCAGAGGTATGTACATGTGCCCTTTGCCTTAAGTAGGGAGCATACATGTGACGTATGGCATCTAGAAAATCATAAGGCTTTGGTATACTGTCTGGACATCGGGCTACCCTTGGCAGGGAATCCCTTTGGTAAAGAATACTGCAACAGTGACGAGGACGACATCTACTGTTATGTTAAGATTGTACACAACTGTAATTTCTTTCTCTTAGTCTAACCAAGGGCATTCACCACATTACCCCACAGGATGGACTTGCTCATACAACAGAGGGACTGTAATTCCTCCAGACCTAAGGAAACTGAACCTCACAGTTTAGATGATAGACTAATGGTACCTGAAAATAGTTAGAAGCCTAAGGACCAGCCAAATGTAGTAAAGGAATCTAGAAAACCTGCAACAAGAAAATCTTAAATTTCAATATTTAAGAGATTTTGTGTATGGTGCCACAGCAGAGGACTGGATCTTTAACAAGCAGGAATACCTTTCATTCTCAAATATTAGTGTGAGCTTCTTAACTCCGGCTTGGTGTTTACTTCCTCCAGGGTGTATTTGACAGCTGTTTTAACCTTCTTACTAATTGATCGACATCTTTCTTTTTGTTTTGAAGTCAAGCAAAATTCCTAAATGATGCCTAACATGTTATGCCACCCAGACAGTTTATTCCTCCTCCTCCTTGGGACTTGAAAATTATGTAAACTAACAAAACAGGAAGCACATTAGCAAATCCAAGTGTGGTGGAATTACCAGCAAAATAAAGAAAAACTGCAGCCAGGAACCACTCAAAGTCTAAAATCCTTGGCCCATTCCTTATCAATCTGACCCCCACCTGTATCCCACCCCATATCTCCTCATCTGTGGTTAAATCTGACCACACTTCAGTCATCATCTGTGTCAGGCCTAGTGGTAACACCCCCACCATCAAATGAGACCCTCCGTAGGTATTCGTGGAAAACTTACTTGAGAGTGTAAAAAGCCTATGCAAAATTCCCAATAAAACTACACACATGGACCTAACTGAGTGGGATGTAATATTCCCCTCCAGTTTTTACCTGCATCTAAACAGCAGTATTGAAAAGTCTGTACCTGTCTGCCCCAAGTACAATGATAAATTCAAGAGCAAATCTTTCTAGTAGAACTCCTGTATTAATAAACTCTATAATAAAATCAGGAAATTAAAAGTTGTAAGAAATCCCCAACCCTCTACCTGAAGACCACATTGAAACATGCCTTCAAGGAACTTAAGAACATTATTCAAAAATCTAAGTTATAGTACAGACTTTGTCTTTACTGATACCAAAGGAAACTACAAATCCTGAGCTCATGCATAATGTCACACATTCCAATTCCAAGGATATATCCAGTGTAATAGATAACTTAGTACTAACTTTACTCCACCAACCCACATTAACACCCACTATCCCTACAACTTTAGATGTTCATACATAGATCATTGTTGCAGTGGCTTAAGCTGTATGGGTCATACCCCCTGCAACTGGCCAGCTTCACAAAACGTTTGGACAATTTCCACATGCTGCAGCTGTCAGGAGCTCTAGAGTGTAAAAAGCTTCAGATTTTTTTTTTTTGCCAATGAACAGAAAGCACCTTTGGTGGTCCCTGTGGAACTGTCAGTCAGCTAACAACCCTACATTGCTGAGCAGATAAGTCCCATTTTGGAGAATAGCTTTCACTGTTTTGTGATTTTGTGAAGAAAACTTTTTTCTATAGGAATATATGTTTGCCTAGGTAACTACGTTTTGGGACTGTCACTGCATTTTTTGGAGAGTTCTTAGGTAAATGCTTATGTGAACTTTGTGAAGAGAAGTGTCATTTTTGATTAAAACGTTTTTTTCCAGTCCTATGTTTGTGTGTTTGGAGCAGGATACTCTGCTTGTAGGTGACTATTAGTAAGTTTACTTGCCACAGAATGACTTGATGGCCTTACTCAAATCACTGTTACTGTATTCCATACTGATGGGTTTTCACTGCTGATGTCCTGCCCGGGGTACCAAAGCATAAACCATCCTAGAAGCATACATCCAACAAAAATTACCTTATCTTATGAACACAGGGATGCATACATAAGCAGATGTATGAGCGTAAACCCTCAGACTTTCTTCACCAGCCCAAACGCAGGTCTCACACTTGTCAGTCTGATCTTCACATGGTCGTTTGTACCATAAGCCGTCTCAGATTCAATAAGTGCCCCATTGAGGAACCTTCCTCATTTAAACTGTTTTGCTGTGATTTTGTTAGATATCAGTAGGGGTAAGTGTGTGTGTGGTAGGCTGATACCCTACAAAGACCTCCATACCCAGTGTCTTTTCTGCTTACATGCAAAACACGACTACAGATCTTGTTCCATTTGCCAGGCCTTTGTACCCAAGAGATTGCTTTCCCATTTGTCATTGTTGAACATTTTAGAGATCCCACAGCTGAAGCATTTGGCCTATTCTAAGGTGGTAGTTCCCTCTGCGCCTGACATGCCCTTCTCTCCAAAGGAAAACTCAGAAGGCTTAGGCCTGAAATTCAGTGTACCCAATCTGATTCCCACATACTCACATATGTTATAAAATCCCCAGTATGTCCGACTGTACCTCAAACATCCTCTATCGCTACCCCATTGGGGGGGGGGGGCAGTAAGGCATCTGAAGACTGTTACTGCAACTGAGAAGGGGGATCCTCATTATTTCAGAGGGACCAGAAGGGATCCTGCAGATTTTAGTACAGGAAGAAATCCCAGAAAGACTGACTGAGGTACATCAGGGGTCAGAGCCTTCACACCTGATTCATGCGGATGTCATCCCTAAGGTAAAGTAACAGCACACTAAGTGTTTCCTGTCCTCCTCCTAGGGAGGAGGAGTGGCTGGACTTTTCTCAGGGCTTGTTCAAGGCCATTATGGCCGTTAAACCACCTTCCTTTTCAGCTAGGAGGAGGCAGCCTCATACTCTGATAACCATTCCTTAGTGTTCTCCTCTCAAATTCACTCTTCTTGTCAGGTACCATCAGACGGAGGATTCCCTCTGTCCTGATTCCTCTGTAGAAGAGGCAATCTTTTGGTGAGAGCATTATAAATATTTATTTATTTATTTGTTTATTGACTAAGATAATCTGACTGGGTGATAAACCCATTTTCAGTGGAGTCTCAGGGAGAAAAGTTCCATAGAAAATTTTTTCAAGATTTGGAAAAGGAAAAAATGGAAATTATGAATATCATAAGAATTCTTCATCATATAAATATCTTAGGTACTAAGGTTACTAAACACAGTAAAAAAAAAATTAGATTAAATCTATTTAAAAGAAGTAGACTATGGCAAGAGAAAGTAGAGCGAGGAGGTAAAACACTAGATGCAAACCAAGAAAGGAGGGGGTAGAGGCTAGAAGAGGTGAATGGACAGGATAGGTAGGGGAGAAGTGTTGGGTAGGAAGAAGGAAAAGAGAGAAAAAGGCAGGTATAAGATATATTTTAAGTGTGTGAGAATATAAAGAAATGTTTGGATGGAGAGAAGGAGAAGAGGAAGAGGGTAAGCTGGTAGATTATAGAGGAAGAAGGGAGCCATATAGTGGTAAGAAGAGGTTAGCCAGGTCCAGTACATGGGCAGAGCCAGTTGGTCATTAGGAACACTCTAGTTGTTTCTTAGTGTGTTGGGTCGGGTCTACCTGATAACACCAACACTCCAAAACACCGACAACGAAATATCCGATACGACAAAACCGAAAGAAACCGAAAGTTCAAAAACACGAAACTTCACATGCCTGACAAACCACAATCCAGACAATCAACAAAACAAATACGTTTTCCGAAAAACACACACAACACAAGCACACCAAAAACCTTACAAACCTACACTAAACCTTACAATACACAACTATCTATGCACTAGCCTTAACCCTAACCCTAAGGTCCGTCGCTATCGCACACTTTCCTTACCTGCACCCTAACGCTAACTCACTTAACCCGCCCCTAAACCTAAAGTCCGTCTCTATCGCACACTTACCTGACCCGCATCCTACCCTAACTTCCGTCACTATCACACACTTACCTTACCCACACCCTGACCCTAATGTCCATCCCTATCGCACACTTATCTTAACATGTCGGTGTTCTCAACATCGGGATTCTCAACTTCTCGGTTGTCGATCTTCCAGTGTCTGTGTTCTTGTCAGCGTTGTGGACTTTAGGCATTTTCAGGTAGACCCGTTGGATCAGTAGTAGTTAAAATACTCTGGGGGTTAGAATGTATGATGAACATTTTGAGTGGGTGTCTTAAGCAAATCTCTGATATCCAAGAGAGAATACTATAGCTTTTTAGAGGTGGGCAGTCCAGTCCCTCCAATCCTGGAGGCCTGTTTGGACGCTTTCACTTCCACAGCTCCAGACTATCAGCCCCCAGTTCCCAAAAGGCCAGGCAGATTCTACAGAGTTCCAGATCATATGTTTATTTTTAAGAATCCCGTAGCTGACCCTTCAGCTGTTTCCGTAACCTCTGGCAAACTTTTTAAGTTACTGCCAAATGCTAATGCCCTACCATCAGTCAGGGACAGCAGAGTTATGGATGGGTGGGGGAAAAAAGGTCTGTGCTACTAATACCCTGGCCTTCAGAACTATTAATTGTTCAACCCAGATGATCAACTACCTTTTATCTGTCCTTAGTAATCCGAACAACACTGCATCTGGCATATCAAGCATAAACTCCAAGCATCAAATTTTATCTTTGATAAATCAGGCCACTCAAGTGGCTAGGCATACTATAAAATGTAGCTGTGATGCTGTTGAGGCCTCTTGCAGAGCAGCTGCTACTGGTTCAGTCATTTGAAGATGCTCCTAGTTGTGTAACCAGCCTCTGCCAAACGATTACAAGGCTAAACTCCTAGATGCCCCCCCACCCCACCCCACCCCCCCGGACAGGGATCTTTTGTTTGGACCACAAGCAGCTTAGCTTATTCAAAACCTTGCAGAGGGAAGATAAAGTTATGATGGACTGCATACCAATCTTTTTAATTCTGTACTCAGATGCCAGAGAAAAAAAACAGCCAAGCCCACATCCTTTGCTAGAAGGGAGCATAGTCCTCCTCAGAAACATGAATGCATCTAGAAAAAGATTTGAAGAAAACCTGAAAGGGACCCCGCATCTGAGAGGTCTACTTCACAGAGAACTCACTGTGATGATCATCTTCCCTCTTTCCATCCCCCTACCCTCAATTCTAACCTTCCCCTTTCAGAAAGACTCGCTGTTTCCATTACAGATTGGAAAGGATTACCATAAATATGTTTTATGTTTGATTTATACTGTGTGGAGTATGGTGGAAGGTAGTATTATTGAATCGGACTATGATTGAATTGGATTATGTCCCTACTAGCATTAGATCTTCTGTATGGAAGTAATCACTTGAATCGCGTCTTAGCCATAGATGGTAATCCTCTACTTATTATTGATGATAATGTTATCTTTGCCAACACTGAACAATCCAGCATGGACTGTGCTAATTTCAAGGTCTTGTTTAGTGCTCTAGCTTCTTGTTTAGTGCTCTAGCTCTTGAGAGTAATGTTTAAAAATACAAGAGACTTCAGTGGCAGAGATTATACTTCAAAGCTTGTTTGATAAAGTGATTCCTGGGGGACGACTAATCTGTAAAATGCCAACGTATAGGAATGCATTTCCCGATTTATTAAAAGACTGGCATAATTTGAACTTCAAAATGAGCTTTAAATATATTGAAATATATTGAACTGTTACTTAAGTTCTTTGAACCAATTGAGACTGCACTGGCTGCTGAAATAGCACGGGACATGGAAGGAGTGAGTACTGCATCAGATTCAGCTTTGTGTTCCCAGAAGCTTGATTTGTTTACTGATACGGGGCGTATGAGAAGAGTCTAATGGAGGTTAAAAGTCGAAAAATTGCAGCAGGATATGTCTGATTTTAAGGAAGGTCGGATTTTTTTCATGGCCAAAAACTGATAACATGAGGAACCCTGAACAAATAACTGTACTTAATTCTACTATTTCAGAAGCGCAGTCAACGGCTGAAGTGATTAAACAAACATCGTCTAAGAATGGTGAGGAAGTGTTAATTGTTAACCTTGACTGTGGTCGCTCTCTAGACGCTGTTAAATCTGATACATCTTCTGCTTTGAACAATAGAGACTTTTGAGTGTGCAGAACTTTGGTGCAACTTTAAATGTTCTGCATTCTGGGTTGAGTGGTGATGCTGCAGCCTCAACCAATCAGCTACCTTTTTTTTTACAACTGCTGTTACCGGAATTGGTCAAGCAGGATATGAGAGGGTGATCGAGGAGCAGGAGTCGACCGGGTCTCGAGCGTCAGCGAGAGTTAGGCCCTGCCTTCAGGAGAAAATTCCGAAAACTTGATTATAAATATTTCTTCAGCAGTATTAACTGCTGAACAATACGAGGTACTGTATCTCGGTTTATCTTTTATACTGGCTAGAAGATCTATTCTGCATGATACCTTGCTAGATCTTAAGCTATTTATTTGTAACATTTCTTCGAAATTGGTTTGAGGATTAGAATACTTCTCAGCAAATGTTTAGAAAACCTAGTACTTATGTTCTGGTAAACCCTCCCCTTGTAGAGGCATTTAGTAAAGTATGCGAGGACGATATTTATGACCTCTTTAATAAGAAAATAAAGTTTTTTATAATATGAGTAATGAACAAATTAAGGTTTTGAATGAAATGGTTCCATGTGAAGACCTCTGTGTACGTCCAGCAGATAAAGGGGGAGGGATTGTTGTGATGGATACTATTCAGTATGTTAATGCTATGCTCAATATGTTGGATGATTCTTTTACATATTCTGAATGTGTGAGGTCAGACGTTAATGGGATTATTGCAAATGTACATGCATAAGTCCATGACCTTTTGATGGAAGGTGTTATTGATAGGCGATTATATGAATATTTTTTGGTTGAACATGCTTTGATACCAGTGACATATGGGCTTCCTAAGATCCATAAATCATTGGATAACCCACCCATGTGACTAGTAGTTTCAGGGAGAAGAATGGGTTACGGAGCTGCTATACATCTACGTAGATGAGCAGCTTTGACCAATTGTTGATAAAGTAGGCACTGTTCGTTGGGATACTAAACATTTGTTGTTAAGTCTGTCTCAGTGGGATGAAGCTAATAGTTGTGACTATTTATTTGTTACTCTGGACATAGCATCTTTGTTCACTGTTATCCCAAATGAGGTAGGGATTGAGTTTGTTAGACTTTTTCTTAGCAATCATTCAGCGTATACTTCTGATCGAGTATGTTTGGTATGTTTTTTATTAGATGTTATCCTCACAAGCAATGTTTTTTTCTTTTGCAGAGAAATATATTCGGAAGGTGGGTGTTGCCATGGGCACCATGTGTATGAATAGCTATGCAAACATGATGCTGGCACAGTGCAAGTCTGAATTTTTTAATGGTACGAATAGCTAACGAGATTTGCTTTTGTATTTATGTTCGGTTTGTTGATGTCTTTTTTTTTTTTTGTCTGGGCTGGATCTATTGAATCGTTACATGGTTTTATTGATTATTTGCAAAGCAGTACTGGTTTTCTGAAATTTACTTTTAAGCATTCTCCAGCTGGAATTTATTTTTTGGACGTCTGTGTAAGGAAAACTGTGGAATTGATACAGCGGTATATAAGAAAACGTAAAAAGAACAACTTAGTACATACTGGAAGTATGCATCCTAGATATCTGAAGAAGAATGTTATGAGAAGTCAGTTTTTATAGGCTAGACTACACAATAAGGAATAGTGAGATGTATTCCTCATTTGATGTTTTATCCAGTGAATTTCGCCAGAGAGGTTACTTTGACTCTGAGATTGTTCAGGTACAGAGTGAGGTGTTATCTTGTCGACAGACTAGAGCAAAGCCATTGTTTAATAATAGAACTAGTGATTATGCTATTAGGATTGTTGCCAACACATTGTGTAAGGATGAATTTGATCTATTCTAATAATGTGCAGCATGTCTGATATTATAAAAAGACACTGGAAGATATGCATGTCAGATGGTAAATGTAGAAAAGTTTTGGGTGATCAACCCAAGTTTTGTTTTAAGAATTTTAACTCTATTAGGAGACTGTTGTGTTACAAACCTCTTGTAACTAGCAATGAATCTAGATTAGGTCCCAAAGGATCATTTATTTGTGGTGGATGCAATCTTTGTAAGTATATTAGGGAAGGTGATTATCTGATGCATCCAGTCACAGGTCGACAGTATGATTTTTATGCGGACTGTGGCACTCAGAATATTGTTTATTATGCATGCTGCGATGTTTGCTACAGTTATCAGGGAGCTTCTTTACAGTACGAGTAGATGTAATGTTAAGAATGCGTTGGGTAAACGTGGCTAAGGAAGGACATACACATACTTTTACATTTTTTGTGTTGGAAATATGTTTACCCGATGTAAGGGGGTGGTGACCTTAACACCACTACTGAAAAGATTGAGACTAAATGCATTTTATTGCTTCAAGCTATGAGAGGTGAGGGGCTGAATGAGTCTGTCCCATTAAAACCTATTTTAACATCACGTGGTTTAAGGTGCTAATTCATAAGTATTTAAATTCTGATATTCTTTTGTGTAATTTTAGATCTGATGAAGCACTGAGGTTTGGTGTGAAAGCGTTCATCATTTTTATTTTTTATGCATATGTTTTTCAGTTGTGTTCTATTAAAGGTTTTATAGTTTTACATCGGTCCGTTCTGATGGCTCTTTGTTTTAGCTTATACCGTTTTATTTTTGAGCTGGCTGATCACTCCTTTGCTCAGTTCATGTTTTATAGTATAAAATACAGCTCTGATGCTGTTGAGGCCTCTTCCAGAGCAGGTGCTACTGGTTCAATCATTTGAACTAGCTCCTGCCAAAAGATTAAAAGGCTGAACTCCTAGATCCCCCCCCCCCCCCCCTTGACAGGGACCTTTTGTTTGGACCACAAGCAGCTAGCTTATTCAAAACCTTGCAGCTGAAAGATAAAACTATGATGGACAGCAGACCAGTTTTTTTTTTTAATTCTGTACCCAGATGCCAGAGAAAAAACCCAGCCAAGCCCACATCCTTTGGTAGACAGGAGCATAGGCCTTCTCAGAAACATGAATGCATCTAGAAAAAGATTTGAAGAAAACCTGAAAGGGCCCCCGCATCTGGGAGGTCTTCTTCACAAATCACCATGATCTCCCCATTCCCCTACCCTCAGTCATATCCTTCCCCTTTCAGACTCACACTTTCCATTATAGATTGGGAAAGATTACCACAGATAAGTGGGTACTCATCATCATTAAAAAAGGTCACAGTATGTCCTGGATGCAACTACCTCTCTTCAAAAGCATTTCAACTTCGTTCCACAACCAGTTAAATCTTCATCTTCCTGTCTTTCAGGACCTACAGTCCCAAGGCACCATAAATCCAGTTCCTCCTCAGTTTATGGGACAGTGATTCTACTCCAGCTGTTTATGGTCTCAATAAAAGGAGGACAGTGGAGACGCATACTGGATATCTCCGAGCTCAACACCTTCCTCATTGTACCCATTTTCAAAATGCTGTCTCTTCAGACCTTTCTTCCATTTATCCTTCTGCAGGCCTTTTTATCATCTTTGGATTTGAAAGATCCATACCTTCTTGTCCTGATACACCCCTCATGAAGGAAATTCCTGAGATTCTCTACTGGATCATCATATTTCAGTTTACTGCTTTGCCTTTTGGGCTTTGCATGACCTCCCCCCCACCCACCCCCGCCAAGTTTTCAGAAAGTGCCTAGCCCCAGTTATAGCCTTTTGCAAGACTCTGGGAAAGCAAATATTCCCTTACCTAGTTGATCTGCTAATCCAGGGCTCTTCGTCTTGGGTCTTACTGCAGCATCTCAAAATGTTCATGTTTCACTGTTGCAGTCCTAATTGATGGGATTTGCTGCCATGGAAGCCCTTGGCCGGACCGAGTACCAGAGAATTTCCTCCCCCTTCAGGAGCCACTGGCATAAATTCAGTCTTTTCTTGCCATCGGAGCCTAAAGCAGGGTGCTAGTCAATGCATTGGTCACTCCACACCAGACAACAATGTCTAAAATGAAGTACTCTGTTGGGGAACTTTTCATATGTTTCTTGACTAATGTTTGAGAATGTTGTTAATTGTATCTGCTGTGGCAAGCAGATACCACACTGGGACTTTCACTGTTTTTGCATAGCTTATTTGGGCCCAGAACATGATGTACCTAACTGTCGGTTCAGTGCTTCCTTTAGCAGCAAGATGATTAAGCGTAGGGCTGAGATTCTAGCAAAGCACCTTAGTGTGCTGTTAAGGCCTTCTCATACTATGTTGTTTAATGTTCGGCTGAAGTTGATCTCCCTAGGCATATGAGAGAGAAACGTCCAAAGTGTAGGGTACCAGGTGACACTCATTCGCCATCTGCCAGTCCACCCAGGCCTGTTATCTTTGAAGAAGGCAAGACACTTTCGCATTCCCCTCTGATGACTGAGGTTGTGGCACAGGTCACTATCAAGATCCATTCAAAGTCCAGTATGGCTCTGGGTCTCTCTCATTCTGTGCAAATCTGAAGGACCTAGCTCCTCTGTTAGGGTAAGAACTGCTTTGCAGGGTCCGGCTTCCAACATCTGATTTCCATCTGTCGAAGGGGAGGCCGGAGTACCTTGTCATCAGGAGATTCCCTTGGTTCACTGTCCTTGGGATGTGGCCACCAGTCAATGTGCCAGCCTTAGAGTTGACGTCACCCACAGGCCCAAGCCTAAGGCCTCATATAAAAAGGGTGCATCCAGTTGGTCCCAGCTGAGGCCTAACAGCTGCCACTCCCAAACTCAGGCCCGTCAACAGCACCTGGTTAGGCTGGCTGAGGATTTGATTACTGTATTCAGATCTAGATGCCTTTGCTTCCCTGGTTCTTGCCTTGAATCTTCTCCTGGCAAATGGAAAACAAAAAGGGATAATCTCCCCTCCAGGAGTCTTCAGATTCTTTTGATTCAAATAACGACAATGAAGACTCCATCTTTGAGGAAGGTTGACGAAAACCTACCCTTAGCTTCACCCCTTGAGGACACATCTTTTGTTGAGAGCCTGCACACTCTGAGGGAGCACTTCAAATGAGAAACTCTGTTATACCCTCAATCAAAGAAGAGGGTAATGGAATTCCTGAAACTTCCTGAGCATAAACCTCTTCCCATTACTCCAGTCTTAGAGCTAGTGGACAGTGTCTTGTTGGACTCTTCTTTGCAACCAGACTCCCTCCCACCTGCTCCTTGGAAGCCAGATAGACTTTACATAGTTCTGGATTCCAATAGGCACCTTTTTAAGAACCCTGTAGGTGGATCCTGAAGTGGTAGCTCAGCATCCTGAGGAAGCCAAAGCTAGCACTTCTAAAACCCCCCTGCCAGTGAACAAAGAAAGTAGAGCCTTTGACAAGTTTGAGAAGAAATATTTCACCTCTGCTACCCTAGTTATAAGGGGCCTAAATTGCCCGTTCTGCATGGTCAAGTTTTGGACCAGATCAAGCAAAAATTGGTGAGGGTTGAAAATGGGGCTCTCGCTAAAGAACTGCTAGACCTATGCAACTCTTGTTCTCAAGTTGCTAAACGTTTCTTGCATGTGACTATGATGCTCTGGAAGCATCTAGCAGAGCAGCAGCTACATGATCAGTTATTAGAAGATGTGCCTGGCTGGGGGATCAGCCCCTCCCTGAACATGTCAAGTCTTTGGAATGCTCCTTTGGACAAAGACTACCTTGTTGCTCCTAAGGCTGAAGCAGTACCTAAAAGATGGAGGATAAGGCCAAGTCAATGCAGACTGTCATGGACTTATCTTCAGGTTCAACCTTCTCGCTTCAGCCATAACCATCCTACCAAATATTGGACCTTTAAAGCCTCTCAGTCTAAACCAAGACATAGGAGACCTAGAAGGGACAGGAGTTGAAGGCCGCACCAGTGGCCTAAGCATTGGTAGGCTAACTGTAATAGGCCTATGGGATCCCGTCAGCAAGGAGCAGTCATGACTCACCCATGTTCCTCTCCCCTCCCCATCAGGTCCCACCCCAACCTTCCTATCCCCCCTTCCCGGACTAGAGAATGGATGCCCTTTTTAAAAAAAATTGGACACACATTACCAGGTATCAGTGGATATTAAAAATCATAAAAAGAAATGACGTACTTCAGTTCAAGCAACCTACTTGCTCAAGCTTCCCAGATATTCCCCCAAATCAAAAGACAGAGGCCACAAAACAAATTCAGCTACTGTGTACCCAACATTCTGTGGAACCAGTACACACAAGATTTTACTTAAGGCTCTTTCTAGTACCAATAAAAGAAGATTCCTGGAGATATGTCCTGCACCTGTCAAAGCTGAACAGATTTTTGCAGGTACCAAAATTCAAAATGCTAACCCTTAAAAAAACTGTTAACCATGATTTCTCCCAGTGCCTACAAGGTTACTCAAGATTTAAAAGAAGCATACTTTCACATTCCATAGAAAAAAAACTCATAGGAGGTTCTTGTGCTTCAGAGCAGATGTGAAGCATCATTGTCTACTGCACCCAAGGTTATTCACAAATTACCTTGCTCCAACAACAGCCTTCAGCAGATCAAAGGAAATTAAGAGATGTTCTTTGTGTTTCACTGTTGCAGTCATTACTTTTGGGTAATCTGCTGGCAGGTTGCCCTCAGTCGGCCTGAATAACAAAGTCTTGGGTCCTGCATCGGTTGCTGTCTCATCTTCCATGACATCAGGTCATCAGGGGTGTAAAACATGCAGCTGACGCCATTTTATTCAGTCTTTCTTGCCGCGCAGTGCCCAAAGCAGAAGCAGTTCGCAAGTGCCGGTCGGCCGACTCCTGAAATTTTCGCATTCGAGTTTCAGAACCGAAGTCTTCAAACTAAAGCTAAGTACCCCGTTGGGAAACTTTTTCTTGCTCCTTACCGATGTCAGTAAAAGTTAATAATTGCATTACTTGTGGGAAGCAAATACCTCATAAGGGTTTTCATTTGTACTGTATTCCTTGCCTAGGCCCAGATCACAACGTGCCTTGCTGTCGGTTTTGTGTTATATTTAACCAACCCACTATTAAGCTTCTGTATATTTTTGCTTCTAAATATTTTGGATCAAGATTTAATTATCCTGAAATGTATTCTGTTAGCAATCCGACTACCGGAGTTCACAAAAAACACAAAGAAAAAGACAGACAGAGACAGACAGTCGAGGTCCAAAACCAATGAAGAATCTTCTCTTAAGCCAGTCGCCAGTACTCAGTGAGGCACTTTCGCAGCTCCTGATACCTGCTACTTTTGAGTTGCAGGCCTCTACCGAGACCCATTCGGAGTCCGGTATGTCGCGAGATTCTCAGAGTATTGAACCCCGTGGATGTCTGTCCCTTGGATGGGTCCAGAGCAGCTGAGCAGGCACCAGCTTCTGAGGGTGTTTTCAGGCCTAAACATTTTTATATTAAACTGACGGCAGCCTCAAAAACAAGGTCAAAAACAACTTCTATGTCTAAAAAGCTGACACATGAGCCACGTGCTCTGGCCCCTGTGCCTAAAAAATAGATCAAAATGGCTGAGGATTTAATTACCTTGATCAGGGGTTCCCAACACACACACAACCCCCCCCCCCCCCCACCCGCTAAAAGGCCTAGTCAAGGCACTGATTATGAATCTTCAGATCAGGTTTCCATTTCTTCTGGTTCCTCTTCTGATCAGGAATTTTCTGTTCCACCCTATGAGGATTCTGATGCAGAGGAATCCATCCCATCTGCATCTCCTCCTGAGGATTACTCTTTCAGATAGACTTTGCATACTTTAAGGGAACATTTTCACTGGGAGAGTCAGAACTTCTCTGAATCAAAAAAGAGACTTAGGGATTTCCTCCTTCTTCCTCAGCATAGGCCTTTGGGCAATACCTCCTGTATTAGACATTGTTGATGATGTGTTTTCGGAATCAAGCATGGCTCCTGATTCCCCGCCTCCGGCTCCTAGTAAGCCAGACAGATATCACAGGGTTCCTGACTCCCACACATTTCTATTCAAAAATCCTGCTGATGATCCTGAGACTATTTCTCAGGGTCCCGAGGGTGTAAAGGCCTCAACAGCCAAAAATCCTACCCCCTCTGACAGAGATTCCAGGGCGCTGGATAGATGGGGAAAGAAGGTTTATACGTCTGCAATCTTGGCAATCAGGGCTTTAAACTGCCAGTTTCATATGCTTAAGTATCAACAGCATGTTATGGGCTTACTGAAACAGAAAATTATGTTGATTTCTGATTGTGTGGAAAATAGAGTTACAGGAATTATTGCATTCAGCAGAATAGGTTGGAAAGCATACTTTGCAATGTGGTTTTGATTCTTTGGAGGCCTCTTGTAGGGCTGCCATTACTGGATCTGTGATTAGAAGGCATGCCTGGCTCAAGGAGCAAAATCTGCCTGATCATGTTAAAGCTAA
Source organism: Protopterus annectens (assembly GCF_019279795.1). Taxonomy (NCBI): domain Eukaryota; kingdom Metazoa; phylum Chordata; order Ceratodontiformes; family Protopteridae; genus Protopterus; species Protopterus annectens. Next base: position 876,422,918 of record NC_056737.1, on the reverse strand, counting down.
ATTGTTGGATGCCCCTTTGCAGCATGATACTCTGGTAATAAGGCAGAAGAGGTTTTAAAGAAAATGGAAGACAAAGCTAAATCTATGCAAACTGTAAAAGATTTCTTGCAAGTGCAGCCACCCAGGTTCAGTAGACACTGGCCTACTAAAATTGGTCCTTTCCTGTGTCCAACAGAGCCACTCAAGGCAAATCCAGGCACTCAAAAGGCTCCAGATACCAATCACAGGGTTCTTACAGGTCAAAGCAATGGGGTGCCTCCACCTCCAAAACTGGAGGGAACAAAGCACAACCATACAGTAAGCAGTCTCAATGACTTTCCTCTACCATCACCAAGCACTTAACTTTTGGCAGCCCCCTTGGGGGGGAAACTATCACTTCATGTTCAAAATTGGCATTTAATTACCAAGTACAAGTGGGTATTAAACATAGTTTCCCAGGGGGTACAGATTTCATTTCCATACTTTGCCAATTCCAAATGGATGGCCGGATCTGCCACAAAATCAGTGGGCAGAGGCCCAAAAACAAGTCATGTCTCTCATGGATATGGGGGCTATTCAACCGGTACCAGAAAAGGAAAAAGGGCAAAGTTTTTATTCAAGACTTTTCCTGGTACCCAGAAAAGACAATTCATGGCGTCCATTACTGGACTTATCGATTTTGAACATGTTCCTGGACATTCCAAACTTCAAAATGCTGACTTTACAACAGCTACTGCCTATACTAGGCAGGAATGCTTGGCTGGTAATTCTAGACTTAAGAGGCATACCTGCATATCCCAATAAGAGAATCTTGCAGAAGATACCTCCACTTCAAAGCAGGTTTTTTCATTACCAATTCTCTGCACTGCCCTTTGGCTTATCTACTGCGCCCAGGGTCTTTACAAAGTGCCTGGCACCAGTAATTGCATTCTGCAGACAAAGAAGCATTCAAATTTGTCCTTATCTGGACGACTGTCTCATTCAAGCAGAGGACAAAGACACTCTTCTTCAACATCTGGCATTTGTGAAAAGGCTTCTAGCATGCTTAGAGTACACCATAAATGAAAAGAAATCACAACTGGTACCCTCTCAAATAATTACATTCCTGGGTGCAAGCTTGAATACAACTGCCCAGATGGCTTACCTTACGCCAGACAAACAAATTCAACTGACAACATACATCAAACAAATGGCAACAAAAACCCAGTTATCTGCGAGACAAATTCTGCAGGCTTTGGGGTTCATGGCATCCTGCATTCTACTGATTCCATATGCGAGACTGCATATGAGGAAACTTCGGTGGTACCTAAAAAGTTTATGGAGTCAACATTGTCACAGTCTGGAAACAATGATTCCTCTCATTCCCTGCCTACAACAAGAGTTTCTTTGGTGGACAGAGACATGTCACCAAAACAAGGAGCTGTCATTCACTCTACCCCCTGCCACCCAAACCCTAACTACAGGTGCATCAGACTATGCTTGGGGGGCCCACATGGTGGGAAGATGCATTCAGGGCAAATGGAGCCCAAACCAAATGCATCTGCATATCAACCAGAAAGAGATGCTAGCTGTTCAGAATGCTCTGACAGCCTTCAAGGACTTACTTCATCCAGGACAACTACTGATAAAGACTGACAACACCACAGTTATGTGGTACATAAACAAGCAGGAGGATGCACATTCCTACCCCCTTTGCAATCTAGCCATGGCCTTGTGGAGCACAGCCTTGACTTACCAAATACATCTTCAAGCTCAGTTCCTGCCTGGAAAACAAAATACTCTAGCAGATGACCCAAGCAGAAATGTTATGGACCCGCACGAATGGAGACTGGATCCACAAATCTTCAGCATGTTAACACAGAAATGGGGGAGCCCAGACATAGATCTATTTGCCTCACCCCAGAATTATCAGTTGGACAAATTCTGTACAAGAACTCAACACAAAAAAGCATGGAAAGTGGATGCCCTATCCTTCAGCTGGAAAAACCTATCCGTCTATGCCTTTCCCTCTCTACCTCTACTCTCCAAGGTCTTACTAAAAGACAGATCGGAAAAAACAAAAATGATCCTAGTTGCTCCGGACTGGCCTCGCCAGCACTGGTACCCACTTCTAAGGAATATGTCTCATCTTCCTCCATGGTACTTGCCTCAAGTACCTCATCCACTGTCTCTGCAGAACAATCAAATTCAGTCAGCTCCAAACTCTGAATCTTAAGGCATGTCTGATGAATTACTTATTCAAACAACACCTCTCAGTAAATCTGTGATGGATGTCATTTTGGAAGCCAGAAGGCCTAGTACTAGAAAATCTTATGCTGATAAATGGAAGAGAGTCTGTGCTTGGAACCAAGCACAAGGAACAGACGCAGCAAAGCCCAATATTCCTCAGATTTTACAATATTTGACTGAGATGCTTGACCAAGGGCCTATCTTTTTCTTCAATAAAAATCCATGTCTCTGCCATCTCGGCTCATTACAACACAGAGCCTCCCCTCTTTTCTCATCCTCTGCTAAAACAGTATCTTAGAGGGGCCAGAAATTTAAGGCCTCCCAGAAGATCACCAGCTCCTGCATGGGACCTCAGTTTTGTGCTGGAAAAACTCACCCTGCCTCCTTTTGAACCAGCAGCTACTGCGGATATAAAATTTCTGTCTTGGAAGACAGCTATTCTTTTGGCAGTCACTTCAGCAAGAAGGGTTTCAGAACTGCAGGCTCTCATGGCAATGGAGCCTTTTATCATATTTTACCCAGACAGGGTGTCCCTTAGGACCAATCCTTCTTTTATGCCTAAGGTGATATCCAGTGTGGCTCTTAACCAGACCATTCATCTGCCAACTTTTTACCCAAATCAGCAGAACAAGGAGGGGAGCGGATTCTGCAATCATTGGACGTACACAGACAACTGAGATTCTACTTAAACAGGACCAAATCTCTGAGAAACTCTGAGCAACTACTGGTAGCATTTGCTGCAGGATCAGAGGGGAAGGCTATATCAAAGCAGACTATTTCTAAGTGGATAAGCCACTGCATTCGTTTCTGCTACTTTCACCATGGTAAACCTGTGCCCATTGGGATCAGATCACATTCCACCAGGGCTGCCTCTACTTCAGCAGCTTTTCTCAGAGGAGTTCCATCCAAAGACATTCTAGAAGCTGCTACTTGGAGCTCTGTTCGAACTTTCACAAAGCATTATCATTTGCCTCTCTTTTCCAAGTCCAGGGCAGGCTTTTCCACTGCAGTTCTGCAGGGCCTTATAGCCGCACCTAATGCTGTTTAGTTCCATCCTCCCTTCCATAGCTTTGGGATTCTACCCAAATGTAATGACTGCAACAGTGAAACACGAAGAACATAGTACAGTTGTGTACACTTACCATAAATGTAGATGTTCGAGTGTATTTACTGTTGCAGTCCAAGTTACCCATCCGCCATCCCCCTTTCTGTACCTTTTCTTTCCTTCACTGTACACTAAAGCCTTTGTGGTGTATTTGCTTTTAGATGAAGGTAAAGTTTATGTTGCTAAAAATGCATTTTTATGTATATGTTTCTGTTTATATATATATATATATATATATATATATATATGTATATATATATATATATATATATATATATATATATATACAGCGTTGGTTGCTGTCTCCTCTTCCATGTCGTCAGGGGTATAAAACATGCAGCCAACGCCATTTTACATCTGGGGCAAGAAAAAATGAATAAAATGGCGTTGGCTGCATGTTTTATACCCCTGACGACATGGAAGAGGAGACAGCAACCAACGCAGGACCCAAGACTTTGTTATTCAGGCCGACTGAGGGCAACCTGCCATCAGATTACCCAAATGTAATGACTGCAACAGTGAATACACTCGAACATCTACATTTATGGTAAGTGTACACAACTGTACTTTATCCCTCCCTAGACTGCCTCATTCAAGCAATAAATCTAGAACAACTCCAATCCAATTTGTTATACACCCAAGAAACCCTAGCCAACCTCAGGTCCACCATATATATTCAAAGGTCTCAGACCATCCCCACAAACAGGATAGTGTTTCTGGGGACTTTGTTGGATTCCTTTCTTCAAAAACCTTCCTTCCTCCAGAGAAAGTAACCGTTCTAACAAAATATTTCCTAAAAGCTTCCTCACGGGAGCCAACTCACTGCCAGCTAGTTCTCCAGAACCTTGGGTTACAATGGCCTCTTGTGTCTTCGTGATCCCCCTTGCCAGACTGCACATAATGAAGCTACCTGTGTGCCAGCACTCCCAGTTCCTCAGCTTCAGGATGAAGCTTCTCCCTTGTCTCCAGAAAGAGTTTGCTTGGTGGACTCCTGCCTGCTCCCACAATCTGGGCCTCCTTTTCAGGATAATTCCTTAGAACCAAACATTGACCACAGATGCCCCGGACATACCGTGTGGGGTACACTACAACAACTTATGGACACAGGGCAGATGGGACACCCAGTTCATTAACAAGCACATCAACCTAAAAGAACGAAAACAAGCTTACTGCTAAGACAGAAAGTACCATGGTTATGTGATACATAAGGAAGGAGGGCTCAGTCTTTCCCTCGTTGTCACGTAGCCATGGATCTTTGGAAACTAAAATTTCCTAGGTCTACACCTCATTGCTCTGTACCTATGAGGAGAATGAAATCAGCTGGAGGCTCTACCAGGAGTCTGTCAGACTCGCGAAATTGCATCAGGAAGTTTTTCTCAGCATAGCCAATGTGCTCCAGATTTACCTTTTTGCCACAAAAGAAAACTCTCAGTTGAAAGGTTTTAAAAGCTAAAACCAATTTGGCCTGGAGGATAGATGCCTTCTTCCCTTGGACAGATCTCTTCCTCTCCACTTTCCCTCTAATACCCTTACTCCCCAGGGTATTACTGAAAATGAGGGAGAAATAGCCATGCGTCATTCTTATAGTCCCGAACTGGACAAGACAGCACTGGTCTCCCCTAATCCTCAGTCTCTGTAAGAAGGAACCATGGCAGCTGCCCCGAGTGGACCTGTTGGCACATAATAAGGACACCATCATACACCCCATCCTGAACACACTCAAATTGACAGCTTTGGTGATATTTTGACTCCCTGGATGGGGACATCCCTTGACAATCCGGTCCTGGGTATTCTAAAAGAAGCTAGAAGACCTAGTGCAAGAAATTTTTATTTCACCAAGTGGAAAAGATTTACTAAATGGTGCATATAAAGGGAACAGAACCCTCTTCTGTCAAGTGTTCCTGTCATACTTATCAGACCTTTTTGACAAGGGGCTTTCTCAGTCCTCTGTTAAGATTTATGCTTCACCCATTTCAGCCTGTCTGCCCTCTCAACCCCTTTTTTTTCCCCATCCACTCATGAAACCGTTCCTGAAAGGGGTTATTCACATTAGACACCCCTGAGAAAAGCTCCTGCTCCTCCATGGGATCTCAATTTCATTTTTGGAATGGTTGGAGAAGGATAACGAAATGAATAGTGCAAATTGTAATAAAGTTCATGGTATATTTGTGTGAACATTGCACCTATATTAAGTGTACGGATATTTTTAAGCGCTGTGGTAAAAGTTTGACAGTTAAGGGTCATTTTACTTGTGATTCAAAAGTGTGGTATATGTTGCCATTTTTGAGTTGTGTCCTGGATTTTATGTAGGAAAGACTCTAAGGAAGTTAAAAAACAGGATCTATGAGCACAACTTGGGACATAAAAAAAAGAAGACTACCACTGCCTTATTAGGCACATGGAGGAAGCAGAAGATCATTAGTTTACGTTTGTGGTTTGGGAACAGATTCTAGCTGATACAAGGGGTTTTATTATGGATAAACACCTTAGTAAATGCAAACTGAAATGGCAACTTGTTTAGAATGCCACAAGTTATCCAGGGTTGAACGAGACAGTGTTCATAAATCCTGTTTTAAAATCGAAATATTATGAGAGTTAAACATTTATGTATTTGCAGTTTTATATATGTGTTTACATTTTACTATTGTATATGATATTCTATTGGAGTGTTTTGGTGGTGTTTATCTTAAATACTAATGATTGATTTGATTAAACAGGGGCACGTGTTTTTAGAGTAAGTAAGAAGTAGGGGTGTGTCATTTCGAAAGAAGGTGCTATTAATTTTACTGGAACAAAAAGCGCTGAACTTTGTATTAAAAGTTTGTCATTCTTTTTTCATTGGTTGTAGAAATCTCTCTGAACCAGACCATCCACCTACCTTCTTTCCTAACCCTCAAAATAAGGGGGAAAGAAACCTTCACTCCCTGGAGGTACATAGACTACTGAGTTACTACCCGGACAGAACAAAAATGTCTGTAACTCTGAAGGAAGACCAGTTTCTAAACAATTTCCAATGCGTCTCCCACTGCATTTGTTTTGTTACAACTACTGTGGAAAAAAAAAACACCTTACTCTTAAATCACACTCTACTAGGGCTACCACTACTTCTACTTCCTTTCTTAAAGGGATGGCCATTAAGGACATTTTAGAAGTGGCTACTTGGTCCTCTGTGCATACCTTCACCAGACACTGTCACCTGCAAACATTTTACAAGTCTAGAGCTTGGTTTGCCAAGACATCCTGTCCTCTCCATAGAATTTTACATCCACCCTCTTATCAGCATTGGAGAAATCCCATCAGTTAGGACTGCAGCAGTGGAACATGAAGAATATAGTACAGTTGTGTAAACTTACCATAAATGCTGATGTTCAAGTGTATTCACTGTTGCAGTATTCTTTCCTTCCCTCTTGCCCAAAAGGTTGGGGTGGGCATTTCCTCTCTAGATCATGGTTGTTCCCACTACTCAGTTCAGGTGAGGCTCAAGGTTGCACACTGTAATATTCTGGGGCTAAGGCCCTTGACCTTAAGAACTGAGGTTATGGTGCCAGCTCACCTCCTTTAAAGCTGAACATATTGATGTTGTTCAGGGAGTCTGCCGGCACCCTGAGGAGGAGGAATTTCTCCGTTAGGCCAGCCAAGGGCTTCCATTACAGGAAATCCCATCAGTTAAGACTGCAGTAGTGAGTACAGTCGAACATTTGCATTTATGGTAAGTTTACACAATTGCATTTTTATTACTCTCACCCTTCTCCTGCACCTGGGGGGGTTCATTGCCAGTTTCAAAAAAATTTTCCCTTTAGCCCACTCAAAAGACCTTTTTTGCACCAAGAAAAGGTGCAGGGCTTCTCATCTTACTTCCAGTCCATAACATCTGTTAAACCTTGTTCAGCCAGGTTGTATATGTGGAGAATTAAGTTGAACCTGAAAAATGTATTGTCTCAACCCTCACCTCTGCTCACACAGATAACTCTAATGCCTTGTCTCAAGAAGGAGATGCTATGGTGGGAGATGCAGGTGAACCTCAGTCTAGGCCTGCCTTTCAAGGTACAGACTCCAGTCAAGCGATATACGCAGATACCACAGATGAAGCTTAGGATGCACAGACAGTTAACTACAACGTCCAGGGTTGCTGGCTGCCCAACTTCAAGGATGTGCACATCAGCATGAAAGAGATGATAGCTGTCATTCAGGACATACGAGTCTTCTCCCACCAGTGGAAACCAGCAGATGTTCATCGTGCTATACTGCTGCAGTCATCACACTTGGGTTATCCTGTCGTCAGGCGGTCCCGCAGTCGGCCAAATCCCAAAGTCCTGGTCAGGCATCGGTTGTCATCGCCTCCTCCCTGACGTCAGTGCAATAGAGGTATAAAAGAGACAGCCGACGCCATTTTCTTCAGTCTTTCTTGCCGCGCGGTGCCCGAAGCAGAAGCAGTTCGCAAGTGCCGGTCGGCCAGCTCCTGAAATTTTCGAATAGAGTTTCAGCCCGAAGTCTTCTCTAAAGCTAAGTACCCCGTTGGGGAAACTTTTCTTGCCTCAGACCGATGTCAGACAAAGTTAATAATTGTATTTCTTGTGGGAAGCAAATACCTCATAAGGATTTTCATTCTTATTGTATTCCTTGCCTAGGCCCAGACCATGACGTCTCTGGTTGCCGGTTTTGTGCTAGGTTCAACAAATGTACAATTAAGCGTCGGGCAGAATTCACCCAGCATTAGTTTGGCAGAAAATGTAACTATAGCATGCCGTCGAAGCAACCGACTTCAGCAATGATTAAAAAATGCAAAGATAAGGACTGACAGCCAAGACCAGATACTGAGGCCTCAGCAAGGCCTGATGCCGGTTCTCCGGTTTTCAGCGAGGCGCCTTCGCAGCCCCTGACTACCGCGGATTCCGAATTTCTGATGGCATCCCAAACCGAAACAGTTGGGCCTCAGGATCCGGTTCCACCTCACTCCTCGGACGCAAGCCCCGACGGGGATCCGGAAATTTTGGATAGGCCTTCGGTCTCAGAAGGTGTTTTCAAACTGACAACTGCCTCTGCCAAGCCTTATGCTAAGCTCAAAGCCCCCTTGAAAGTTAGAAAACCGGGGCCACCCCCCCCCCCCCCCACAGGCCTCTATGCCTAAAAAACAGATGCTTAAGATGGCCGAGGATTTAATTACCCTTATCAGGGGATCCCAACCCCCACCTGACAAAAGGCCTAGACTGGAGGAAGATTATCCGTCCTCTGACCAGGCATCTCTGATGACCAGGATTACTCCTTCCCTCCTTATGAAGACTCAGATGCTGAAGAGTCCATTCCCTCTGTCTCCCCCCCTGAAGACTACTCTTTTGGGGAAACTTTACACACCATGAGGGAACACTTCCACTGGGCAGGCCAAGATTACTCTGACTCCAAGAAAAGACTCTGTGAGTTTCTTCTTCTTCCACAGCATAGACCCCTGGCAATCCCCTCCAGTTTTAGACATTTTGGATGATGTTTTCTCTGAATCCAGTTTAAACCCAGATTCCTTACCTCCAGCACCAGCTAAACCAGAAAGATACTACCGAGTTCCTGATACTCATAAGTTTCTATACAAAAGCTCTAATGCAGACCCCAAGACCATTTCCCAGGGTCCCAAAGGGGTTAAGGCCTCTACTGCTAAGAATCCACTTCCTTCTGAAAGAGATTCCAGAGCATTAGAAAGATGGGGAAAGAAAGTGCATACGTCTGCCACTTTGGCCATGAGGGCTTTAAACTGCCAATTCCACATGCTAAAATACCAACAGTATTTGATTACACAGTTAAAGCAGAAGCTGATCCCTCAGACAGATCAACTAGATTTGAAAGAGATGCAGGATTTGCTGCATGCAGCAGAACAGGTGGGAAAACGTACCTTACAGTGTGGTTTTGATTCATTGGAAGCCTCATGTAGGGCAGCTGTCACAGGATCTGTCATACATAGGCATGCTTGGCTTAAAGAACAAGCCTTACCAGAACATGTCAAAGCAAAGTTATTGGATGCCCCATTGCAGAAAGATGTGTTATTTGGTGTCAAAGCAGAGGAAGTTTTGAAGAAAATGGAAGAAAAGGCAAAATCTATGCAAACAGTTAAAGATTTTTTTACAGGTACAACCTCCTCGTTTCAGCAGAAACTGGCCATCAAAAAACTGGTCCTTTCCTGCATCAGACAGACCCCAAAGAGGTAGGTACAGGCGCCCAAGGGGCAGAAGCCAGCCACAAGGTTCTTTCAGGCCTAGACAATGGCATATAGCAACTCAAAGAGGTGGAGACGAAAGATCTCAACCCTTCAGGAAACAAACACAATGACTTCCCTCTTCGCCTGCCAAGCAAAATTGCCCTGGCAGCACCTTTGGGAGGGAAACTGGCTCTATTTCCACAAAATTGGTACATCATAACAAAGGACAAATGGATTCTGGACATTATTACCCGAGGCTACAGATTTCATTTCCACACTTTACCTCGGATGAGAGGCATGCCAAATCTGCCTCCAAACCAATGGGCAGAGGCTCAAACACAAATTTCAGCTCTCATGGATATGAAAGCAATTCAAAAGGTACCTACAAAAGAGCAAGGTCATGGTTTTTACTCAAGACTGTTTCTAGTCCCAAGAAAGGACAAAGCCTGGAGGCCCATCTTAGACCTCTCAATTCTGAACACATACCTGGAGGTACCCAAATTCAAAATGCTCACACTACAGCGGCTCCTTCCTATGCTGGGCAAGGAGTATTGGCTGGTAACGTTGGACCTCAAAGAGGCATACCTGCATGTCCTTATCAGACAAGATTGCAGAAGATACCTCAGATTTTTGGCAGGTACAACGCTTTATCAATTCTCTGCATTGCCCTTTGGCTTATCTACTGCACCCAGAGTATTTACGAAATGCCTGGCATCAGTAATTGCATATTGCAGACAACGAGGAATACAAGCTTATCCATATCTGGATGACTGCCTGATCCAAGCGGACAGCAAGGACATTCTATTACAGCATCTGGCTTTTGTAACAGCTGCTCAGTTGCCTAGGGTACACAGTAAACAAAAAGAAGTCAAAACTAATACCCTCGCAACAGATAATATTCCTGGGTGCCAGCTTAAATACAACGGCCCAGATGGCTTACCTCACGCCAGAAAAACATAAACAATTGACTCAATACTTCAAAAAGATAGCAACTTTTACCCAGCTCACTGCAAGGAAAATCCTGCAAGCGTTGGGGTTCATGGCATCATGCATTCAACTAATCCCATATACAAAGCTGCCTATGAGAAAATTACAATGGTACCTGAAAAGTGTATGGTCTCAACACAGGTACAGCCTCGAAACCAATATACCTATCATTCCCTGCCTTCAAAAAGAGTTCCTATGGTGGGCTCAAGCATGTCAAACAAACAAGGGTCTTCCTTTCCTCTTACCTCCAGCAAACCAAACCATCACAACAGATTCTTCAGACTACGCCTGGGGAGCACACATGGCAGGACAGTGTATACAGGGCAAATGGTCTGCAAAACAAATGCATTTTCACATCAACCAAAAGGAGATGCTAGCTGTGAAAAATGCACTGACAGCCTTCAAGGACCTCTTGCATCCAGGACAACTTCTAATAAGGACAGACAACACCACAGTTATGTGGTACATAAGCAAACAGTGAGGAACACACTCCTACCCCTTATGCAGACAGGCTATGACCTTATGGAACACAGCTTTGACCTACCAAGTACAACTACAAGCACAATTCCTGCCAGGAAAGGAAAACATATTGGCAGATGAATTAAGCAGAAATATGGCAGACCCTCACGAGTGGAGACTACACCCACAAGTATTTTCAATTATAACTCAAAGATGGGGATGTCCAGACATAGATCTATTTGCCTCCCCCAACAATTGCCAATTACAAAAATTCTGCACAGGGACTTATCACTCCCTAGCCTGGAAAGTGGACGCTCTATCATTCATTTGGACAACACTGACAGTCTATGCCTTCCCTCCACTACCTCTATTGACCAAGGTATTATTGAAGGTCAGATCAGAGAGACCACAAATGATCCTCATTGCTCCGGACTGGCCACGCCAGCATTGGTACCCATTACTAAGGAACTTGACTCACAGCCCTCCATGGATCTTGCCTCAATTCCTGTTGACTCAGAAAAACTATCAAACCCGTCACAGCCAGCTCAGAACTTTAAATTTAGCTGCATGGAGAATTCCTTAAATTATCAATCAACACTTCTCTCAAAGGACGTCCTGAATGTAATTATGGAGGCCGGGAGGCCCAGAACCAGGAAGACTTACTCAGACAAATGGAAAAGATTTTATGCATGGCACCAGGCTAAAGGTCAAAATCCTTGGACACCAAACATTCCTCACATACTGCAATACCTAACTGAGATGCTACACAAAGGCCTTTCTTTCTCCTCCATTAAGATCCATGCTTCAGCCATTTCAGCTCACTATAATACGGATCCCCCAATTTTCTCACACCCTTTACTTAGGCAGTTTCTCAGAGAATATAAGACCCCCCCAGAAAACCACCAACACCAACTTGGGACCTGAACTTCGTTTTAGAAAAGTTAACACTACCTCCTTTCGAACCAGCATTCTCAGCAGAAGTACAATACTTGTCTTGGAAAACAGCCTTGTTACTGGCTATTACCTCAGCACGCAGGGTCTCAGAACTACAGGCACTTATGGCAGTGGAACCTTTCATCATTTTCCATCAGGACAGAGTCTCTTTACGAACTAACCCTACCTTCATGCCCAAAGTAGTATCCAGTGTGACTTTGAATCAGACCATTCATTTGTGCACCTTTTATCCTAACCCACAAAATAAAGGAGAAAGGCTCCTTCACTCTTTGGACATTCACAGACAGCTACATTACTATTTAGATAAGACAAAGAGCTTCAGAAAAACTGACCAACTCTTTGTATCATATGCTGCAGGTTCACAAGGAAAGGCCATTTCAAAACAGACCATCTCCAAATGGATAGCACATTGTATCCGCTTTTGCTACTTGCACCATGGGAAGGCAGTGCCTGTCAATATTAGATCCCATTCTACCAGGGCTACTGCAACCTCAGCAGCCTTTCTCAGAGGGGTTCCAACCAAAGACATTCTGGAGGCAACTACTTGGAGTTCAGTGCACACCTTTACCAAGCACTACCACCTTCCATTATACTTAAAAACCAGAGCTGGTTTTGCCACTGCAGTTCTGCAGGGCATCCTAGCATCACCTAACCCAGTTTAGTACCAGCCACCCTTCCATAGCTTTGGGATTCTACCCAAGTGTGATGACTGCAGCAGTATAGCACGATGAACATAGTACAGTTTTGTACCTACCATAAATGTAGATGTTAGAGTGGTTATACTGCTGCAGTTCAGGTTACCCTCCCTCCATCCCCTCTACATACCAGGGTGTTAGTTACAACTCCATGTACATCAATCTATTGGATGCATGTCTATATGGTGTATTTGCTAACAGCTAATACTATTGCTTATCTACTAAGGTATTGTTGCATAGCTATTGTATTGCCTTCCTAGTTGGGGGCACCTGACATCTGGGGCAAGAAAAACTGAAGAAAATGGCGTCGGCTGTCTCTTTTATACCCCTGTCGCACTGACGTCAGGGTAGAGGCGACGACAACCGACGCCGGACCAGGACTTTGGGATTCGGCCGACTGCGGGACCGCCTGATGACAGGATAACCCGTGTGTGATGACTGCAGCAGTATAACCACTCGAACATCTACATTTATGGTAGGTACAAAACTGTACTTTCTCAGAGTATTCACAAACAGCACAAAAGTCATGCAATACATAAGCAAGCAAGGAAGAACCAGATCATACCAGATGTTCTTCGTGTTTCACTGTTGCAGTCATTACATTTGGGTAATCTGCTTGCAGGTTGCCCTCAGTCAGCCTGATTAACAAAGTCTTGGGTCCTGCGTCAGTTGCTGTCCCTTCTTCCATGACGTCAGGTCATCAGAGGTATAAAACATGCAGCCGACGCCATTACATCAGTCTTTCTTGCCGTGTGGTGCCTGAAGCAGAAGCAGTTCGCAAGTGCCGGTCGGCCGACTCCTGAAATTTTCATTTTCGAGTTTCAGACCCGAAGTCTTCAACTAAAAGCTAAGTACCCCGTTGGGGAAACTTTTTCTTGCTCCTTACCGATGTCACTAAAAGTTAATAATTGCATTACTTGTGGAAAGCAAATAACTCGTAAAGATTTTCATTCATACTGTATTCCTTACCTAGGCCCTGACCACGACATACCTAGCTATCGGTTTTGTGCTTTAATCAGTGCACTATCCGTCGTCGGTATATTTATGCCACTTAAATATTTCGGTTCTCGGTTTAATTATCCAGAAATATCATCGGTTAGCCATCCGACTACTGGGATTCTGAAAAAAACGCAAAGATAAAGACAGAGACAGGCCACCGAGGTCCAAAACTGCCGACGAAGCTTCTCCTAAGCCAGTTGCCAGTTCGCCGGTAGTCAGTGAGGCACTTTTGCAGCCCTGATACCCGCTAATTCTGATTCGCAGGCCTCTACTGAGACCCATTCGGAGTCCGGTATGCCTCGAGATGCTTTAACTATGGAACCCGCGGATGTCTCTACCTTGGATGGGTCTTGAGCCTCTGTGCAGGCACTGGCTTCTGAGGGTGTATTCAGGCCTATGGACTTGCATATTAAATCAATGCCTCTTTCATTACTAAGGCCTAAATCTTGATCCATGTCTAAAAAAACCAACGCCCAGGCCACATGCTCAGTCCTCTATGCGTAAAAAACAAATGATAAAAATGGCTGTAGACCTAATAACTCTAATCAGGGGTAGCCAACCCCCCCCCCCTTCTAAGAGGCCTAGGGCTGAGCTTGATTATGACTCTTCTGATAAGGATTCTGTTTTTTCTGACTCTTCTGTTGACCTGGATTTGTCCTTACCTACTTATGAGGATTCTGATGCAGAGGACTCTATTCCCTCTGCTTCCCCTCCTGAGGATATGTCTTTTGGGGAAACCTTACATACTCTAGGGGAGCATTTTCACTGGGAAAGCCAGGAATTTTCTGATTCAAAAAAGAGGCTTAGGGATTTCCTTCTCCTACCTCAGCATAGGCCTTTGGCTATTCCTCCTGTACTAGACATTGTTGATGATGCCTTCTCAGAATCCAGTTTGGCTCCTGATTCCCTGCCTCCTGCTCCCAGTAAACCTGACTGATACTACAGGGTCCCTGAGTCCCACAAGTTCCTTTTCAAAAATCCTATTGCAGATCCAGAGACTATTTCACAGGGGCCCAAGGGCATTAAGGCTTCTACTGCTAAAAATCCTACCCCTTCTGATAGAGACTCCAGGGCGCTGGATAGATGGGGTAAAAAGGTTTACACTTCTGCTACCTTGGCCATTAGAGCTTTAAAATGCCAATTTCATATGTTAAAATATCAGCAACATGTTATTGGACTGCTTAAACAGAAAATGATGTTGATTCCTGACTGTGTAAAAAATAAAGACTTACAGGATTTAATGCATTCTGCTGAACAAGTTGGAAAACATACTTTGCAATGTGGTTTTGCTTCTTTAGAGGCCTCTTGCAGGGCTGCTGTTACTGGGTCTGTGCTTAGAAGGCATGCTTGGCTTAAGGAGCAATCTTTGCTTGATCATGTTAAAGCTACATTGTTGGATGCTCCTTTAAATCAGGACCGCCTGTTTGGCAACAAGGCTGAAGAAGTTCTTAAAAAGATGGAAGGTAAAGCTAAATCTATGCAAGCTGTTAAAGATGTTGGCTTAAGTATTGGTGTCATTGAAAGGGGATCCAATGCCTGTCAGCCTGGGATGACATGCTCGACAAGCCACGATGCTTCGCTAGGGACGGCTTGCACCTGTCACCCCTGGGCTTTCGGATATTGGCAAAGGCTCTTGCTACCCCCATAGTGCCTTTTTTAGGCAAGGCTCAAAAGACAAACCCACCTCCATAGGTATCACAAGGGATAAGAAACTGAGTAATGCTACTCAATGCCAGAAGTCTAAACCTCAAGATGCACGCACTCGAAACTCTCCTTAGCATGGAGAACATAGATATTTGTGCAGTAACAGAAACCTGGTTCAAGGCTCTCGAGAGCACCCCAGCACTACCAGGTTATACCTCATACCATGCTTTACGTCCCCAAAACTTGGACCGAACCACAAAAGGAGGGGGAGTATCAATATTCGTCAAAGATACCCACACCTCCAGGTTGGTGGCACAGCACGAAGCATCAGAGACTATCCATGTGCAACTAACAGTGGGTAAAACTGCCTTCCAGTTTATAGCCTGCTACAGACCACCCTCCCAAACCCAGGAAGCCCACTCGGCCTTCCTGAGAACACTGGAAAATATGAAGGTCTCTCCAAACACCATTATATTGGGTGACTTCAACTACTCAACCATAGACTGGGAGCATTACTCTAGCTCCAAAACCCTAGCCCAAAGGTTCCTAGAATTTATAAACTCAAATGCTATGGAACAACTTGTTACCACTCCCACAAGAGGGGAAAACATACTGGGCCTGATCATCACCAACATGGGGACTCTATGCTCCAGACCAGAAGTGTATCCCTCACTGGTAAGATCAGACCATAAACTAATCTCACTGGATATTCACATCCCGACCCCACCCCATGCCCAGAAAACCACAGTGAAAACTTCTCTAAAGCAAATTTCACACTCCTCAAAACCGAGGTGGAATCCTTCAAAGCCCCCGGGCCTCTGGATAATACGGCCCAGACCACAAAATCCTTTATAAACGCATTCTATGAACACCTTCAGGAATGCATGGATCATGCAATCCCAAATAAAACCAAGACCCAATCCTCCAAAGGCAGACGTCCTGTCTGGTGGACCCCAGCCATAAACAAACTATACAATAGAAGGAGGAAGCTACTACATGACAGAGCAAAATCCCAAAAAGGGAAGGTATCTCTGATCAGTATTAGCAAACAACTACGGGCACTCATAAAATCGTCTAAGGCCAGCTTCGAGAGAAAAATTGCACAGGACACTAAGGATAATCACAAGGCTTTCTTTAGGTATGTTAGGAACCTGGGTGGGAATTCCCAGATATGCTCAGAATTAGTCCAAAATGACAAAAATACACGAACCCACAGACATTGCCAACATCCTAGCTGACAGGTTCAGCGCAAACTCCCCCCACCAAAAGGGCTAATATCTATCCCAGCAGAGTGCTGCCCCCCTGACATTTCAGATGCTCAGGTAAGAGCTGCCCTCTCCAAAGCAAGAAACACAGCATCAATGGGACCAGACGGTGTCCTGGGCTGCATCCTACATGAACTCCAAGAAGAGCTAAACCCAAACCTAAAACTACTGTTCAATCTCAGCCTTACTACAGGATATGTACCCAAAGAGTGGCGTACAGCAACAGTGGTCCCTCTCCACAAAGGTGGTGCCTCAACGGATCCTGGAAACTATCGCCCCATAAGTCTCACTAGCTTGGTCTGCAAAGCTATGGAAAGGATCATCATGGACCTTATAAATAAAGATATTGGGGACCTACAGACACTGGATCCTACCCAGTATGGCTTTAAGGGCAGATCCTGCATCTTAAACCTGGTCAATTTCTTTGAAACAGTCACCAAGGCCATTGACAAGGGGAAGGTGGTCCACACAGCCTACCTGGACCTCGCAAAAGCCTTCGATACAATACCCCACTCGGGCATTATAGATAAACTCATCAGCGTAAATATAAACCCCTGTGTCACTAGATGGGTTGCAAACTGGCTCAAGGACAGAACCCACATGGTTAGAATAGTAACAGAAAACTTCGGACTCGCCACGAAATAAATAAAAACAGTATATTTTATTAGACAAACGGTAAGCGCTTTCGCGTATTCAGAGATACGCTTCCTCAGACCATGGCATCAAGTCAAATACTGCAAGCTTATATAGTTGAGTAACCACTTAATTAAACCCAATCAAATGATTAATTAATTAAATAATTAGGCAATCAACAAACAGATCTTTTAAAGAAACAGCTTATAAAATACATGATTCCTAATATAAAATGCAGTATCATGCTATATGGAATAAATGCAATCTTGTTAACTGCTTACAAACCTAAAAATACATTTATATATAGTTTAAAACTAACTAACATATAGGCAATCATGTGTACAGCCTATATATAAATTTATATACAGATAAAAACTATTAATATATAAATTATTAAACACACTTAAATTAATGCATATAAATAACATTATTAAAATCAATATGAACTCTGCTTATCTAAAACATATGAAACTATGGTAAAATATGTATGTATATGCATTAAAAATGTATACATATGTACAAAATATATATATAAATGTACATAAATAGTTATGTACGCTGAATAACTATGCATAAAGACAAACATATATATATCTATCTACAAGAAACCTGTACAGTCAGTACAAATCTAAATTCAACCTAAAACTTGATCTTGGGCTATAACAAATATTATCTACGTGAAGCAAGATGTGACCTCAGGGAGACATATGTATTTAAACCTGGGGGATGATTCCCCCTCAGCTTAAAAACCCAATACAATTCTTTTGTTTCTAAGAGGCTCATATAATCTCCGCCTCTACTGCTCTGCTCTACAACTTGTAGCACCCTAAAAACAAAAGAGTGATTAGGATATGACAAGACATGTCTAGCCAATGCATTTAGTTCATTCTTATTTTTAATATCGTATTGGTGGTTGTAGATCCTGTTTTTTAATTTTCTCTTGGTGAGACCAACGTAGAAGGCAGGGCAGGATTCACATGTTGCTAAATATATTAAACCTACTGTCTCACAGGTGGCCTCATACCTGGGGGCAAAAGAAAAATTAATAGTAGGATGTATAAACAACTGTTCCCTGGAGATATATTTACAGTAGTTAAAACGATTGCATGGGTAGGTGCCATACCTAATGTGCTGTAATTGGCTTACTAACGATTCAGCAGGTAATCTATCACACAGAAGTCTTTTTAGACTTCTGTTGTTTTTGTATGTAAACAGTGGCCTTTTACCTACAAGTTTTAAGGTTGGTGGATCTATGATCAAAATTTTCCAATTATTTAAAATAATATCTCTTATGTAGAGAAAGTCATTAGTATAAGTAGTTAAAAAATGCAGCCTTTCAGATATTTCCTTAGGATACTTCTTGATGCAGGTACCTGCATGAACTCCAGTTTTAATTTCTCTGCCTTGTATTGGAGCATCTCCCAGAATTTGCTCTCTAGTATGTTGGATAAGATCCTTGTTATAGCCCCTGTCAGTGAAGATCTTTTCCAGTCTGTCAGCTTCTAGGGTTAAGTCAGTTTTATCTTTACATAATCTTAAAATTCTGTGAAACTGGCTTTTAACTATGCCACTAAAAGTGTGACGTGGGTGCATGCTATCAAACCGCAATATAGTGTTTTTCCAGCATGCCTTTCTATGGAGTTTTGGTGTCAATCTACCCCCTCTAATGTCCAAAGTAACATCTATAAAGTCCACCGAATCATAGGATGCTTCAACAGTAAATCTTAAAAAATCCGTTGTTGACTCAAGGTATTCCTTAAATGAATTAAATTCTTCCATGGTGCCATCCCAAACTATTAAAATATCATCCACAAAACGCCTGTACAGTAGGACTCTACCAAACCACTGGTGATTAAATACAAATTGTCTCTCCCACTGGTACATAACCAAATTGGCGTATGTATTAGCACAGGGGGTGCCCATAGCCACTTCTGACTCTTGTAAGAATAGGCATCCCCTGAAGCTAAATACATTGTTGTATAGCACCAATTCTAACAGTTGGCATATTAGTATTTCCTTATCTCTATCAAAAGATGGAAATATCTGCAGCAGTTCCCTTACTGATTGTATCCCTTCTTCATTAGGTATACAAGTAAAAAGGCTCTGAACATCCATAGTGATTAACAAATGCTGGTCTTTTACTAACTCAGTGTCCATACATTTATTAATTCTATGAGTTCATATGTATCTTTTAGAATACTTGGGATTTCTGATATTATTGGCCTTAATGTATCTTCTAGATAGATGGAAATATTCTCAGTAGACCATTTACTGCCTGACACTATGGGTCTTAGTGGGGGGTGAGAACATTTTTATGCATCTTAGGTAGTCCTTTAATCACAGGTGTTTGTGGATACTCAGTATAAAAAAAGTCATACAGTTCTTTGGTAATCTGCCGACACATGAGTAAATCATACAGTGTATCGTGAACATAATTAATAATTTTCAACAGTTTCACTTGATCTATCATAGAATAAGTGGAATCATCATTTAACATGGTGGACATAAGATGTACATATTGCTCTGTGTCGAACAATACAATGCCCCCTCCCTTGTCAGCAGGTCTCAACATTAGTGAGGGATCATTCAAGAAATGATGTAAAGATTTTTCTCATTGTCTGTCATATTAAAATAAGCACATTTCCTTTTACCTTTATAAAAATAATCATATAAATCTTGCTCACAGGTTTTATAAAGCAGTCAACATGAGCTGGTATCGGTGGAAAGAAAGTACTTTTTTTCTTATGCTGGGGGATCTTTGGTAAGGTAGAATTCTCAGTTTCTGAACTTTTAGATTTAAAATAAAGTTTCAGAGCCACTGCTCTGCCAAACATGCAAACGTCAGTTAATAAATCTGCCAAATCACTTCCCTGTGAAGGGACAAAAGAGAGCCCTTTATTTAAAAGGCTCATATCATAAGGTGTAAGTACATACCTTGACAAGTTAAAAAAGAGTGGCTCTAAGGTCTCTGCATTCTCCTTTGCTGTACAAAAGTTTCCCCTGAAAGTTTGCATTTTTTCCTTTCCCAGCTGTCTGTCCGGTCTCGTGGAAAGACAGTCTTCCTGATGGGAAGCGGTAAAAAATGAGAGTTATCTGCTGCTACAGTTTTGCGTATAGCTCCCATGTTTCTTGTTTGTTCCTAGGTTGCGATTTGCCTCCTGGTTCGGTAATGGCGTGGAAAAAGCCGTAGCTGAATCTACGGTTGTTGGTAGTTCTGGAGGTGTGGTAAACGCTTCATCAGACACTTCACTGGTAGAAGCAACGGCTGAGGCTGAAGATAACGAACCAACTGGATTCAACGCAATAAGCATACGTTCAAGAGGCGCTGAATTTGGAATATAATTTTCAGCCTGTGAAACCCGGTCTGTTCTCCTCGGCCAAATAAAGACATTACTAGTAGCAAAGTCCCTATGATCGCGCTGTAGTTTTCGATGCTTAGTTTGTTGTAGTTTTAAGGCAGAATTATTTACCTGTCCATACATGGAGTCAAGTCTTTTTTGAGACAACTCTTCACGAAAACTGTCTTTAATTTCTTTAAGTGAGCTGACCTGAGCCAACAATTGACTCTCAAGGGGACTAAAATAGTCAATTAGAAGTTGCACATATTTGTAACCAGCCTCTAAATTAATTTCCTGCCACTTTTTTAATAAAACAGGATGACTGTCCCCATAGGTCGGCATGCATATAGGCATGCCTCTAGGAATTAACCGAAAATGAAGGCAAGCCTCCATGTGCTTGCGTTGCCAAATTAAACGTTGAAGTTTAAACAAGTCATTTTCTAGTTGTTTTACCTTGATGTTGAAGGTTTCAATATTTTCAATAGTTTCAGCAGCAGGTGCTGAGATAGGCACACTGAAGTCCAGAGCCAATAAAGGATTCTGTGAGTGTCCTGTTATGGCAGTCCATTGTTCCTCGCTGGAAAAGATCCTCGGTTCTGGGTTGTAATCCAATTCTATGTTGGGGTTTGCCATGTTCGTGTGTTGGAGTAAGTTTTAAAAACCAAAGAAGTATCCAAAAGAAAATCCAACACCAGCCAGAGAGTCCTCAGTAAATATAAAACGATAAATAGTAACAGAAAACTTCGGACTCACCACGAAATAAATAAAAACAGTATATTTTATTAGACAAACGGTAAACGCTTTCGTGTATTCAGAGATACGCTTCCTCAGACCATGGCATCAAGTCAAATACTGCAAGCTTATATAGTTGAGTAACCACTTAATTAAACCCAATCAAATGATTAATTAATTAAATAATTAGGCAATCAACAAACAGATCTTTTAAAGAAACAGCTTATAAAATACATGATTCCTAATATAAAATTCAGTATCATGCTATATAGAATAAATGCAATCTTGTTAACTGCTTACAAACCTAAGAATACATTTATATATAGTTTAAAACTAACATATAGGCAATCATGTGTACAGCCTATATATAAATTTATATACAGATAAAAACTATTAATATATAAATTATTAAACACACTTAAATAATTAATGCATATAAATAACATTATTAAAATTAATATGAACTCTGCTTATCTAAAACATATGAAACTATGGTAAAATATGTATGTATATGCATTAAAAATGTATGCATATGTACAAAATATATATATAAATGTACATAAATAGTTATGTACGCTAAATAACTATGCATAAAGACAAATATATATATATCTATCTACAAGAAACTGTACAGTCAGTACAAATCTAAATTCAACCTAAAACTTGATCTTTAGAATAGCTGGAGCCATGTCAGACTCCAAACCAGTTACAAGTGGCGTCCCACAAGGCTCAGTCTTGGGACCTCTCTTGTTTGGTATATATTTCTCGGAGGTACAGGCCAACATGGAAGGACTGTGGCTGACCAAGTTCGCAGATGACTGCAAACTGGGCACTATAAAAGACTCTCCAGCTGACACAAGCATCCTCCAAAAGGGCCTCATAAAAACAGACAACTGGTGCCAGAGCCATGGCCTCAAGCTAAACGCCAAAAAGTGTATAGTCATCCCCTTTGGCAAAAACAAAGTGCCCACAAATTACCACATAGGTGGTAATCCTTTAAGTACAGAAGAAGTAATTAGGGACCTGGGGACCCAAGTTGATAGCAATCTCTCATTTGACAACCACGTGGCCAAAGTGGTTAGAAAAACATTTTATATAGCCCACCTAATCATGAAGGGATTCACATCTAGATCAGGGGAGGTCATCGTGCCTCTTTACTCATCCCTCATCAGGCCCATAATTGAGTACAATGCCCCTTTTGGGATGTACCTTACCAGACACCTGCAGCAACTGGAAAGACCCTAAAAGTACCTCACCAAGAGGATCAAGGGGCTCAAACAGATGCCGTATGCTGCCCGGTTAAAGAAACTCCAACTCCACTCAGTGGCATACCGCCTGCTCAGAGGCGATCTGTGCCTGACTTATAAAGCCACGTCCAACCCGGAATTAATGGACATGCTGCACCTCAGAAAATCCAAATCCCATCGAGCTACACGCTCGAGGGACTTAAACCTCAGCACTGAAATAAATAGGACATGCTGGAGGGACAGATTCATAACCCAGAGGCTCCCTTAACTCTGGAATAAAATCCCAGTCCAGGTTAGGCAGAGTCCCTCATTGACTCTCTTCAAGAGGAATCTTGATGAGTGGATGGGAGATCGTAGGTTTACCCCGGGTATCACTTCTGTGTCACTGTTAGACAGAAGCGCAGTATACTAACCTCGAAAAAGGGCATAGCAAAATTAATTTAAAATGGGTGGCGAAAGCCATACACACTCTGGCTAGGCTTATAAATGCCCTAGGGCAGATAGCCTAGTATGAACCTATGAACCTACAAGTTCAGCCTCCTTGATTTAGTAGGCACTGGCCCTCTAAGAATTGGTCCTTTCCAGCCCCTTCCAGGTCTTCTCAAGCCAAACCCAGACACAGCAAAAACCCCAGGTTTCAGTCCCAGGGGATTCTCAGAACTAAGCAGTGGGGGGCCTCCACTTCCAAGTCTGGAAATAACAAGACTCCCCCCTATGGTAAACTGTCTCAGTGACTTCCTTTTAAAATTTCCAAGCACTTATCTTCTGACTGCCCCTTTGGGGGGAAATATTGCTCTTCACGCAAAGAACTGGGAATGCATTACCCAGGACAAATGGGTTTTAAATATAGTGTCCCAGGGATACAGATTTCACTTCCACATGTTGCCAATGCCAAGTGGGTGACCGGACCTACCTGCAAATCAGTGGGCAGAGGCCCAAAAAACAAGTACTTTCTCTCTTAAGCATGGGGGCTATTCAACTGGTACCAGAAGAGGAAAAGGGACAAGGTTTCTACTCGAGACTTTTCCTGGTACTCAGAAAAGACAAATCATGGCATCCTATCTTGGACCTGTCTACTCTAAACACCTTTCTGGAGATTCCAAAATTCAAGCTGCTGACTCTTCACCAATTACTTCCTATGCTAGGCAAAGACACCTGGTTGGCAACACTAGATGTAAAAGAAGCATACCTGCACATCCCAATCAGGGAATCTTGCAGAAGATACCTACACTTCAAAGCAGGCTACACACACTGTCAGGTCTCTGCACTGCCCTTTGGCTTATCTACTGCGCTCAGGGTATTTACAAAGTGCCCAGCTCAAGTTATTGCATTTTGCAGACAAAGAAATATTCAAATATACCCATACCTGGACGATTGTCTTAATTCAGTCAGAAAGCCGGAACATACTTTTGAATCATCTGGCTTTTGTAAAAAGGGTTCTATCTTGTCTGGGGTGTACACCATAAACGAAAATAAATCACAACTGGTACCCTGTCAACAAATTACATTCCTGGGAGCAAGCTTAAATACACCTTCCCAGATGCCTTACCTCACGCCAGAAAAGCAAATTCATTTGACATTCTACTTCAAACAAGTGGCCACAAAAACTCTGCTATCTGCAAGATAAATACTGCAAGCCTTGGGGTTCATTGGCTCCTGCATTCTTCTAATTCCATATGCAAGACTGCCTATGAGGAAACTACAGTGGTACCTAAAAAGTCTATGGAGTCAACATTCTCAAAGCCTAGAAGCAATGAATGTCCTTCAAGGATGCATCTGCAGTCATAACAAATGGGTTGTCCTGCCTCAGGCAGCCCTTCGGTCGGCCGGATTCCAAAGTCTGGGTCTGGCCTCGGCTGATGTCGCACTTCACCCGACGTCATAGCTGCTGGGGTATAAAGGCATCAGCCGACGCCATTTTCCCCAGTCTTTCTTGCCGCGCGGTGCCCGAAGCAGAAGCTGTTCGCAAGTGCCGGTCGGTCAGATCCAGAGATTTCAACGTACCGAAGACTTCTAAAGCTAAGTACCCCGTTGGGGACTCTTTCTTGTCTCAGCCGATGTCAGACAAAGTAAATAATTGTTTAACTTGTGGGAAACAAATACCTCATAAGGATTTCCACTCTTACTGCCTTCCTTGCTTAGGCCCAGACCACGATGTATCAGCTTGTTTAGCCTGTGCTTCCTTCAACCGACGGACTCTTAGACGTCGGTCGGAGTTTGCAGAAGAGTTTTTTGGCTCCACTTTTGCATATAAAATGCCGTCAGAGACTCCGACTACACATTTAGCTAAAAAACGCAAAGAAAAGGACCGACACTCGCGGCCTGTGGTTTCGGCTGGAACCACGGTTAGGCCTACCGCGAGTGTCTCGGTTTCGGCTGAAACCGAGACCTCGGTTCTCCCTTCGGCCGAAAGCATGCCTCCGATAACCGAGGCCACACAGGCCATCTGAGTCGGCTACAGAAATTCCTGCTGAAGTAGCAGGCACACAAGAGTTGTCTGACACTATTCCGTTGGACATCTCTACTCCTGCACGTGGGGCAGCTAGACCCCCTGCTTCTATGTCTATCAAGGCCTTTTCCAGGGCTAAAGCAGCCAAACTTTCCAAGGCCTTACCTTCAAAAGCTCCCTCTCACAGGCCTACCTCAAGTTCCCAGATTCTCAGCCTTGCTGAGGACCTTTTTTCTCTGATCAGGGGAACCCATCCTCACCCAGACAGGGCCTCACAACCCCCTCCTGAAAAGAGGCCTAGGGACTGAACCCCCTGAACCTCTGTCCTCTGACTACTCCTCGGATGGTTTAGATGTATCGGACCATCAGGAAGGCCCGTACTCACCTTATGAGGATTCTGATGCAGAAGACTCCATTCCTTCTGCCTCACCTCCAGAAGAATTTTCTTTTGGGGAAACCCTACACTCAATGAGGGAACACTTCCAATGGCAGGGTCAGGATTTTTCTGATTCTAGGAAAAGGCTAAGGACTTTTTTACACTTACCACAGCATAGGCCTTTAGCCATTCCACCTGTACTATCAGTTGTTGTTGATGCATACAATGATGCCAGTACTGCCCCTGATTCTCTTCCCCCGGCCCCTGCAAAGCCTGACAGATTACTACAGGGTCCCAGATTCTCACTACCACTTGTATAAGGCTCATGCTGCAGACCCAGAAACCATTTCTCAGGGCCCTAAAGGTGTTGCAGCTGCCTCTGCCAGAAACCCACTACCATCTGAAAGAGAATCTAGAGCTTTAGAGAGATGGGGTAAAAAGGTTTAAACATCTGCTACTCTTTCTGCCAGGGCTTTAAACTGTCAATTTCACATGATTCAGTACCAGGAATTTTTGTTAGATCAGCTAAATAAAAAGCTGGCCTCTCCTGAACCTTTAGACCGTAAGTCCCTTCAGGATTTGGTACACAATTCTCAGCAGGTCAGTAATCATTTCTTAAAATGTGGCTATGATGCACTGGAGGCTTCATTTAGATCAGCTATGACTGGAGCAGTGATTCGAAGGCATGCCTGGTTAAAAGAACAATCCTTACCAGACCATGTTAAGTCTAAACTCCTGGATGCCCCTATGGAGAAACAAAGTTTGTTTGGCTCGCCTGCACAGGAGGTTCTAAAGAAAGTGGAAGAAAAAGCAAAATCTGTCCAAACAGTCAAGGATTTTTTGCAGGTCCAACCTCCGAGGTTTAGCAGAAATTGGCCTTCAAAGAATTGGTCCTTTCCAGACAACTCCAGAGCACAGAGAGGCAGAAATAGACGCCCAAGAGGCAGAGGTCAATCTAGGGGTGCCTACAGGGGTCGTCAGTGGCAACCTGCCAGCCAAAGAAGTGCCGCCACAGCTGCGACTGCAACCACTTCTACAGGACAGACACAATGACTTGGCTCTGATTCCGCCTACCAGGGAACAACTGGAAGCACCCTTGGGCGGAAAGCTAGCCTTATTCTCAAGAAATTGGCATTGTATTACAGGAGACAAATAGACTTTACAAACAATAGACAAGGGCTACAGGTTTCACTTCCACACTCTACCAAAAAAGAGAGGAATGCCAAACCTTCCACCAAGCCAGAAATCAGAGGCTCTAAAACAAATCATCAGTTTACTAAGGATGAGAGCAATAGAAAAGGTACCATCTATGGAACAAGGCCAAGGATTTTACTCCAGACTATTCCTTGTACCAAGAAAAGAAAATCAATGGAGGCCTATTCTCGATTTGTCCGCACTGAACACATACCTCATTGTCCAAAATTCAAAATGCTGACCCTACAGCAACTTCTTCCCATGTTGGGCAAGGAGTCTTGGCTGGTGACTCTACATCTCAAGGAGGCATACCTGCACGTCCCTGTACGACCAGATTGCAGAAGACACCTCAGATTTCTTGCAGGATCAGAGCATTATCAATTCTCAGCATTGCCCTTTGGCTTATCTACTGCACCCAGAGTATTCACGAAATGCCTGGCATCAGTAATTGCTCATTGCAGGCTTCAGGGAATTCAAATCTACCCATACCTGGACGACTGCCTAATACAAGCGGACAACAAGACAAAATTAATAAAGGATTTGGCCTATGTCATACAACTGCTGCAAGCCTTGGGATACACAGTCAACATACAAAAGTCAAGACTAGTGCCATCTCAAAGGATAACATTTTTGGGTGCAGAACTGGACACAATAACTCAGATGGCTTTTCTCACAGAGGAAAAACAAAAGCAACTACCAGTCTATTTCATGGCATTAACAAGACAAACTCAGCTTACTGCAAGGAAAGTCCTGCAGGCCCTGGGTTACATGGCATCCTGCATAATATTGATCCCACATGCCAGGCTGCATATGAGGAAGTTACAATGGTACCTAAGGAATGTATGGTCTCAGCACAGACACAGTCTAGAAGCCCAGATACCAATCATTCCATGTCTGAAAAAAGAATTCCTGTGGTGGGCTCAGGCCTGTCAGATAGATAAACAGAGGATTGCCTTTCCACAAACCACATCCAAGGCAGACCATCACCATGGACGCCTCAGACCTAGGCTGGGGGGCACACATGGAAGACAAGTGTATCCAAGGCCTATGGTCACAAGACCAGCTGAATCTACACATAAACCTAAAGGAGATGCTGGCAGTGAAACATGCAATCGAGGCATTCAGACCATTCATCCAGCAAGGACACCTGCTGATAAGGACGGACAATACCACAGTCATGTGGTACATCAACAAACAGGGAGGCACACATTCATACCCTCTATGCCGGACGGCAATGGACCTGTGGAACTTGGCCCTGAATCTCAACATCCAACTGCAGGCCAAATTTGTACCAGGAAAAGAGAATTCACTAGCAGACAGCTTAAGCAGGGCTACCACGGATGCTCACGAATGGATGCTGCATCCAGAAATTTTCAAAACCTTAACAAAGAAATGGGGAATGCCAGAGATAGACCTGTTTGCCTCCCCACACAACCACCAACTGAAGAAATTCTGCTCAAGAGTATACCACCCACTTGCCTGGAGGGTGGACTCCCTTTCTTTCAGCTGGAAGGACCTGACAGTATATGCCTTTCCACCTCTTCCTTTGATGTACAAAGTTCTACTGAAGATCAGAGAGGAACAGCCAAAGGTAATTCTGATAGCTCCAGACTGGCCAAGGCAACATTGGTACCCACTACTGAGAAGCATGTCTCGGACGCATTCATGGCATCTACCTCTATGTCCTTTACTTCTAATGCAGAACAACTACAGGACCCTGCATCCAAACTTAAAAACACTGCAGCTAACTGCTTGGAAAATTGCATAAAACAAAACCAACTTGATTTATCTCAGAGGGTTAAGGACATTATCTTGGAGGCTCGCAGACCCTCCACAAGGAAAACATATTCAGCCAAATGGAAAAGATTCCTCATTTGGAGTGCAGAAAAGGGAGAAAATGTCACACTAGCAAACCTAGCACACATCCTGGAATACTTAGCAGAATTGTACCACAATGGCCTGTCCTATTCTTCCATTAAGATACATGCATCAGCT
Organism: Protopterus annectens; assembly: GCF_019279795.1. NCBI lineage: Eukaryota > Metazoa > Chordata > Ceratodontiformes > Protopteridae > Protopterus > Protopterus annectens. Next base: position 876,394,457 of record NC_056737.1, on the reverse strand, counting down.
ATTTCAGCAGAGTACAACATGGATCCTCCTGTCTTCTCTCATCCTCTCCTCAGACAATTCTTGAGAGGGATCAAAAATGTAAAGCCTCCAAGGAAACCACCTTTGCCTGCATGGGATCTCAATTTTGTGCTAGAAAAATTAACACTTCCCCCTTTTGAACCAGCAGCAACAGCAGACTTACAGTTCTTATCTTGGAAAACTGCCTTCCTGCTAGCAATCACTTAAGCAAGAAGGGTATCTGAGTTACAGGCATTAATGGCAGTGCAGCCTTTCCTTATCTTCCATCAGGATAGAGTGTCTCTGAGAACCAATCCTACTTTTATGCCAAAGGTGGTATCCAGGGTATCCTTGAACCAAGCCGTACATTTACCTACATTCTTCCCCAACCCACAGAACAGGGGGAAAAAACTACTACACACCTTGGATGTACACAGACAACTGCGCTACTATCTGGACAGAACCAAGGCCAGCAGAAAAACTGACCAGCTTCTGGTAGCATATGCAACAGGAGTGCAAGGAAAAGCAATTTCAAAACAGACAATCTCAAAATGGATAGGAAATTGCATTTGATTCTGCTACTCATTTCATGGAAAGACAACTCCTGAAAATATCAGGCCTCACTCCACAAGAGCTACAGCCACCACTACAGCTTTCCTACGAGGAGTGGCTACCAAAGACATTTTAGAAGCTGCTACTTGGAGCTCCGTGCATACATTTGCCAAGCATTATAATCTTCCTTTATACTCCAGATCCCGAGCAGGTTTTGCAACTGCTGTTTTACAAGGGATCTTAACTACACCATCATTATCTTAGTGCCTCCTCCCCCAGTTTGGCTATGGTATTCTACCCATTTGTTATGACTGCAGATGCATCCTTGAAGGACATAGTACAGTTTTGTACCTACCATAAATGTAGATGTCCGATAGGTATGCATCTGCAGTCAGGATTACCCACCCTCCTTCCCCTCTGTGGTATTCCTAGGGTACTTACCCCTCTTTTAGCTAGCTGGGGGAATCTATTATGGTGTATTTGTTTGTATGTATATATGTATATATATTTTGCTTTCTACTGTTTGGAATTATCTGATTTATCCAAATTTAGCCTTCCTTGAGGGCACCTGGCATCTGGGGCAAGAAACACTGAGGAAAATGGCGTCGGCTGATGCCTTTATACCCCAGCAGCTATGACGTCGGGTGACGTGCGACATCAGTCGAGGCCAGACCCAGACTTTGGAATCCGGCCGACCGAAGGGCTGCCTGAGGCAGGACAACCCATTTGTTATGACTGCAGATGCATACCTATCGGACATCTACATTTATGCTAGGTACAAAACTGTACTTTTCGAAAATCCCAGGGATCTTCGCCTGACACACACAGTGATTTTTCCACCAGGGGCAGAGGAGGAAATAATAATAACAGACACCGCCCTCGTGGCAGAGGGGGTCCGCAGAACCAGGGCAATAGAGAATCCTTCTCTGACAAGCCCTTCCAACATCTCTGAGGGGTGGGCCTGACTGTCCGTCTCTGGAGGCAGTCGGGGGAAGACTTTCATTGTACCCAAAAGCCTGGCTAAGCATAACGCAAGACAAATGGGTACATTCAATAATATCCAGAGGTTACAGAATCCCATTCGTTCAGCCCCCTTTACTGTCATGCAAGTCCCTCCCAGATGTTCCACCCAATCTGAGGGACCAAGCAGTTATAGAAGTTTCAAAACTGCTAGAAAAAGAGTGTCATCCAGGAAGTCCCGGCAGAACAACACAGATCCGGAACTTACTCAAGGTTCTTTTTGGTACCAAAAAAGACAGGGGACTGGAGACCTATTTTGGATCTCAGCAGACTGAACAAGTCTGTTCAAAGAACAAAGTTTCGGATGGTCACACTACAGTCCATTCTACCCTTTCTGGGTCAGGACAGTTGGATGTGCTCTATAGATCTCCAGGATGCGTACTATCACATCAAAATGGACAGATGCTCCAGGAGGTTCCTTTGCTTCCGGTTGGGAGCCAGTCATTACCAGTTCAGAGCTCTGCCCTTTGGTCTTACCACAGCCCCCAGGGTGTTCACCAAATGTATGACAGTGGCCACGGCTCACCTGAGGCATCAATGATTCTAGGTGTTTCCATATCTAGACGACTGGCTCCTTACTGCTACTACCAGGCATCAACTCCTTCAAGCCAGGGACTATACAATCTCAATTTGCTCCCAGCTAGGCATTACCATAAACTTCGAAAAATCTGCCTTGTTGCACTGTCAATCTATTACTTGTATAGGAGCAGACTTAGATACAAGGAGCATGTCCGCAAAGCTACCTTCCGACAGGGTGTCCACAATTCACCAGCAAGTTCAAGTACTCATGCAATGCAAGAGAGTACAAGTCAAGTACGTCCTTCAAACTCTAGGCTCTATGGCGGCGGCAATTCTTCTGATACCCCTGGCTCGCTTTCATATGAGAATCCTGCAGTGGCTTCTTTTCACGCAGTGGTCCTTCCAACAGCTCCCCATGTCTCACATGATCATCATTACAGAATCATGCAAAAGGCACCTTTCCTGGTGGATGGTCTCCCCACTAGTGATTCAGGGCAGGCCCTTCATTCAGCCCCCTCCGGTTGCTACAGTGACCACGGACGCCTCACTGATAGGGTGGGGGGGGGCATTATCAGGGAAGGACAGTCCAGGGCACTTGGCAGGCTCACGAGTACCATCTGCATATAAAAGTCCTAGAAATGAGAGCCGTGCTCCTAGCGTTGCAAGCTCTTCAGGACTCTTCCTTCTGGGACCATTGCAATTCAAACGGCCAACATGTCAGTGGTGTGGTACATCGACATGCAGGGTGGAACCAGGTCCTACCCCCTATGTCGAGAAGTGCTCAGACTCTGGCAGTGGGCGATTTCCTCCCAACGATTTCTGATTGCGACGCATATCCCTGGGACGTCCACCGTCATAGCGGACACGCTCAGCAGAGCTATTTTCATGCCTCACGAGTGGTCTCTGAATCGGGTAGTTGCGGATTTAATCTTCCGCAAATGGGGTCAGTCTTGCTGCGACCTTTTTGCCACTCCCTTCAACAGCAAATGCAGCAACTACTTCTCCCTCCTTCTGCTTCCTGGTCACTCTCCCAGAGACACTCTAGTCCACGATTGGCCTCAGGGACTTATTTATGCCTTTCCTCCGTTTCCCCTGATACTGAAACTCATTCAGAAAGCTATGTCGTTGGGTTGCAGAATGATCCTCATTGCCCCCTACTGGCCTCGACAGATATGGCTCCCATTCCTACACCATTACCTTCTCGAGCGGCCTTGGACTCTGGATCCAATTCCAGACCTACTGATTCATCAGTCAGGTGGGCTGCATCAGTCCCTTCAAACGCTCCAGCTCACAGCTTGGTTGCTCCACTTCCAACCTTAGCCAGGCTTCCCAGTATTCCCCCGGCCGTACGCGACATTATTGTTTCCTCCCATAAGTCTGCCACCAGAATGACTTGCGCTAGTAAATGGAAACGTTTTTTTCTTGTTGGGCAGAGGATAGGAACATAGATCCCTTCACAGCCCCTATCCACGAAATCTTGGAGTTCCTCACAGAACTCTTTAATTCGGGGTCCGCTTCTGCTACAATCAGCGTTCATTTCAAATTTTCATGTTGGGTTTTCTAATGCAAACATGTCTCATAAGCTATGTAAAGCATTTCTAAGAGGGGCTACTCTCCTTAGACCCCCAGTGAGAGATCACCCTCCTCCTTGGGACCTTAATTTGGTACTAACCTCATTAATTATGCCCCCTTTTGAACTGGCAGCTTCCTGCTCCATTAAGTTTCTATCTTGGAAAACTCTCTTTCTGGTAGCTATTACTTCAGCCAGACGTGTCTCTGAACTTCAGGCACTATGCGTCCGTCCTCCATTCTTAGTATTTCATAAGGACAGGGTCGCTCTGAGGACTAATCCCTCTTTCCTTCCAAAGGTCTGCTCAGAAAATAATTTGAACCAGTCTATAGACCTACCTGTGTTTTTCCCCTAACCACACCAACAAGGCAGAATACAAATTACATCAGTTGGATGTTCATAGACAGTTGCGTTTCTACCTGCATAGGATGAAGGATATAAGGAAGTCCGACCAGCTTTTCCTTTCCTATGCTCGGGGCAAACAGGGTCTCCCAATTTCCAAAGTGACCTTATCCAGGTGGTTGTCTCATATCAGTTTTCACTGGCTGAGTGTTCTCTGGTTTGTTTCCTTTACTGACTTAGACAGTAGGACTGGTATGTTTAACCATTTGTTTGGAGGAGTTTCTTCCTATTGCTATGTCTGGGATTAGCTATTTCAAATGAGATCTGGGTAGCTAGCGCTAGGCATCATGGGATAAGAGGTAGCCTCGAGCCAGTAAACAGCTCTCGAGCTATTGAAGATGGCCGAGTCGGAGCAGAGGATCAGCTCCGATCCCAACCAGCAAGAAAGAAGTCGAGATGAAGACAACTAACGTGGAATGTTATGGTAGGTACATAACTTCTTTTTATAGAGATAAACAGAAATGCACCATTAAAGAAACAATGTAATGTAAAGAAAACATAAGAATAGTCACCAAATTCTGAGGCAAAGCATTTTATTGAACGTATTAGTGAAAACTGGTTAATAAAAATATGCAAATAGAACACGAGAACAGTCATCAAATTTCAAAACAAAGCATTTTTATTGCAAGTATTAGTGAAAAATTACACAACAAACTGAAGCAAAGCGACAACAAATTCAGTAAAAAAATAAAGAAGTTAAAACAAATACAGCACGTACTCCTTTTGGTATACAGACAGGTTGACAATTTAGAAGGGAGGAGAGGGAACACATCAAGGGGAAATGTTAAAAACAGGTCTGGCTGAGAAAGAGTTCTGTTATGTTCCAAAAGTACCACCCAAAATTGAGAAAGTAAAGCTTTACTTTGTTAACTTTGATTTTTATGCTGGTCTAAGGCATGCCAAAGCATGGACTGGGCAGAAGGCAGAGTATCTCACTTTAAGACAAAGTAATAAAAATATAGAAATCTAACTACATTCATGAAGCCTGCAATTAAATGCCCAAAGTAAATGTACCTACATCTTTTACACCAAGGCAGTTAAGTTACACATTTAATTTAATTTAATATAATTTAATGGAATAAAATGATATGCCCAAGTCTGTCAGCAATTTCTCCACTTTACTGAATTGTACCATATAATTTCACAAACTACCTGCACAGAAGAATGCCAAAAGCTGTTTTACACTATCATACTGGTGACACTGCAACCCTTTTTCAAATAGTTGATCTGAATTTCAGCTTTCAGAATGCAGAGATATAATTTTCTGCAATGTTTTATGCACACCATTGGGCTGCTAATAACCTGAATATAAAGCTGTATGATGAAATGTTAAGCTTAGGACTTGCTTCAAGAATCTAACATCTTAATTACTTATGTTAAAGAAAAATAAAGTCATCCATGGATTTAAGCATCTTCATAACCTGAAAGTAACAAAAAGTATCCTATAACAGCTTTAACAGTATTAAACATTTGATGATAAACATGGATATACACTCACACATACACAAGAGATCCAAACTAAATATAAATTATCCACCCTTATCAGTGGAACAATCCCATCAACAAGGCAAAGAAATGGACTGTTTTGCTAACAAAGTTGGAGTGCTGGATTGTTTCACTAACAAAGTTGGATATGTTATCCTTAGTTTGGATGCTGGACTACACACACACACACACACACACACACACACACACACACACACACACACACACACCTCTGCAGTTAAAAGTGCATTGCATTTGCTTACTGTGTAATCCTGTGTTCTAGCTCGAATGGCAGAGTAATTCCAGAATGGCAGCTCTGCAAACTAATCCTCCTGTGTTTGGCTCTGCACGAGTAAAATGACGGCTCTGCAAAGTAATCCTGCCCTGCCATAACCCCAAGTAAATCTTAAAGGTGGCTTCTTATCTGTCCTACTATTCAAACACAGATGAGCGGCATGCTGACAGAGGTGATGTCATCGCGCACGTAATGATGTCACCTCCAAAAGCGTGAACATTTAAAAAATAGATCCAAAAAATCGGAAATAATGGGGTGACACTCTGGAATCATGGCACCCCATTATCAGGACCCCAAAACTCTGTAAAAACTGAGTTATTTGGGACGGTTGAGAGGTCTGGTTGTTACATTGTCTCAAGGTGTCCATATCCACCAAGGTGGCTACTGAGAAGTTAGGAAATTGCATATCCATACTGTCCAATCATTTGGTGAACTACAAGGGGATGGTGTATTGGATTTAGAAGACTATTTAAGGGTGCTTTGTTAGTGCAGACTGATGAGTGCTTTATTAGGGTAGATTATGATAACCAGTGCTAAATTCTACTAACTTTAATGTTTACACATTACTGAATTCTGCTAAATCTTTAGGTATTGCCACTTGACTTTCAGCTAGGTGCTCTAAGCTTGTTGGCGCCAAGGTATTTGTTCTGTATTGCTGCTTTATAGGGTACAGCTTTATGGACTGTTATACAGAGAAAATTTGCTTTCTGTGTGTTTGATACTGTACAGGGCACAGCTAAGCAACGCAAACAGGCAAAATTTATAGCAGCACAGAAAGATAACTAATGAGCCCGCTGGACAATAAAATGACTGCACTACGAGTCCTTTTGTGTATTTCCCAACTCAGCTAGAACAGACAAATACCTCCTGCCACAAGATGAATAAACCCAGTCCTCCCTAATGTAAAAATACAATAGAAGAGACCCCACAAGTGCAGTCCTACCACAAAGCAATTAAACAGCTACCGTAAACACAGTCCTCCCTAATGTAAAAATATAGTAGAAGAGACCCCACAAGTGCAGTGCTACCACAAACCAATTAAACAGCTACCTGGAAATCCCTTGCTGAAGGGGATTTCAAGACAGTCTTACAGTAGTAACAGTGAGAGGAAGAGCAACTTTTTTTTACAAAAAAAAAAGTACAGTGAAATTCACACACACAAGCAGAAAATAGCAGCAACCACTCAAAATAACTTAAACAAGTAGGCTTTAGCCATCAACTGTTCCTGACTGCCTGGATGTCACTGGATACAAGTGAAACACTTCTGGAATGCAGACTAGAACTCCAAGCTTTGCTGAACTCTATGAAAGTGAGTGGGGGAGACAGTAAGAAGTAAAGGAGGTTACTGACGCACAGTACTGATATGCTGGTTTGGACACTCAGTATCATGGATCTGTGGAAAATAATGGGTGGGAAGAGTACATAAGTACCATATACAACAGATGTTAATGAAGGAGGGGTGCTTGGGAAATCAGATTACCATAAGGGATGGAGGCTAAAGACACAGCTTTGTAAAACCACAACAGCAAAAGGATGGGAGGGTTAGGAGTTTTTTTCAATGAACAAGCAGGTTAGCAAGAGAGGCATCCAGTCAAATAAAGCCAGCATTAAAGATCTTTCAGAAACTTTAGTTTTATGTGTTAGTGGAGAATGGGCTAGACACAGAATGTAACTTTAAGCAGGTAGATGATAAGGAGACTATAAAAGCACTGAACAACAAACTGTAGCAGAGACATTTATCTCACTGTTGAATTTCTACTATAGTTGAAGGCATGAGATGATATAGAAATTACCAGTAAGACTGTTTATGGAGAAAAACAGAAATAAATAAGACTCAGATCTGGCAGTAGTACACAGTCCTGCTAAAACTGTGAATTAAACTACATGACTATGGCCCAACATGATTTACAATACAAATGAATTCCCTTTACAAGTGATTCTGCTTGTGAAAATAATAGTGCAGACTAATGTTGAAACACAGTCTTCCCACAACTGCAGATCTGCAAATTAAAATACAAGACTAGGATCCCAGAACAAACTAAAAAAATGCAAACATAACTTTTTTGACTAAAACATGGGAAAAAAACAGAAAAGTACAAAGAAGTATCACCACACATTTACTGTAATTGCAACTTAAATAGGTAAGCAGAATTGAAATAAGTCTTTCCTTTTTGATTAAAAGCTAGTTACTCACAGTTCCACGTCTCTGCACATCTTGCATAATTCTCTTAATATCAATCTAGAGACCCAGCACCTTAAGCACCTCGTCAAGTCTAAGGTGCCGTATCCTTCTATACCTAGTGTCCTATTTATTTTGAAAAAGAAAATTAAATGGCCTAGGCCTGAATCATCACCTGCCTAGTTGGATGTTTAAGTACCCAATAAGGCCTTGCAAGAACCTGTGTTACATTTGACTTCTCAGGCTCCCGTAACCCTGTCAGAGTCTGTATGGTGTCTGACTTGTGCATGTCTGATATGGTTGACCTTAACAATGCAGTGGAGAAGGGAGAACCTAGACTTATTTCAGAAGGACCAGAGGACATCCCTGAAGTATTAGCTTGGGAAGTGGTGCCTGGGTCTTTAATCGAACTACATCTGGTGTCGGATCCACTATGATTTGCTAAAGTGGACATTACTCTGAAGAAACAAAAATGAAAAATATTTCTCCTCTTCAGATGGGCCCCCTATCAGTTGATCGAGTTTTCAGAAATTGAAACTCCATATGGTTGAGACTATATGATTGAGTTTTTGACGACTCAAAGCTTTTGAATTGCGATTACAGTACAGAGAGTATCAGGAAATTTACCCTTTTCCTCACTGTATTGTGATCTTGGAGTTAGTATATGTAATTTGCAGGGGGTGTTGGGGGTGCATCCCTTCACATGGCAGCGCAGAGGGAACTTGCCCCCCCCCTGCAAAAAAAGTAAAAAGGGTAGATTTTTGTGGGGGGGGGTTTAATGATAGAGTTTTTGGAAACTTAATCATATGGCCTCTGATACTGCTTTTGAGTTTCTGAAAAGTCAGTCATCTGACATAGACCCTCCTCAGGCATACCAAGAAAGAATGCATGAAAGTTTCTCAAGGCCCATGCATTTTTGGCTCTCAAGCTGCTTTCTTTTCATTTTTCTGAGTTTCTGCTCCCTCTGTCTCTGAAATGAAAGCTTTTGAGCAAGATGAGGTGGATTACAGTTTGGGTGAACATTCACTGGCATACTTATCCCATATTTGTTCCCCAAGCCAAATGTCTTCTGATGTTGAGGAGGATACTTTATCCCCCCACTCCACTCACCTGTAGAGGAAATCTCGTTTGGGGAAACTATTTCTGAAATGATGCAGCATGTTGCATTGGAGGCTAGACAAATATCTTAAGTACAGAAAAGAAATTGCAATTCCCTGTGGATGGGCCTGTACAATCCTTCCAGTTTTTGAGGCTTTTTGGATGCTTTTGCATCCACTTCTTCAGCATCTGAATCTAAACCTCCAGGGCCAAGAGGTCTGATAGGCTCTATAAAGTGCCTGAAATTCTATCATTTTTGTAAACTCCCTTAGCAGACCCCTGTGCCTTTTCTGTTACCACAGACAAACTATTAAATTTTTGCCTGCTACTAATGCCCTACCCTTGGACAAAGATAGCAGGACAGTGGACAGATGTGGAATGTATACCTCTTCTACCCTGCCTTCAAAACTGTGAATTACCAAAATCAAATGACAAAATATCTGTTGCCTATTCTGACTGATTTGAATAAAACTTTGTCCTTTCTGAAGGTGTCTGACATTAAACACCAGGCTGTTTCTGTGGTTGCCCATGCTACTTAGCAAGGCATATCATTGAGTGCAGTTATGATGCAGTGGAAGTTTCTTCCATAGCTGGAGCTGCTGCTGCTGCTGCTATTGAATCTGTCATTAGAAGATGTGTATATCTGTGATGTGCTTCTATTCCTATGTTGCAGTATTCTTAACCTTTGGGATTCCCCGTCTAGGTGGCTTGAACGTCCATCCAGTATGCAAAAAATTTTGCTACTGCATGGTATATGCAATGTTGCGCATAGCATGGCAAGCAATGTAGGCCGTAAGGGTGACGTCAGCACATACCATTCCTCAAAACTTCTCTGCTGCCAGTCTTGCCAAGTGTTTTCAGATGGGTGCCCCATTGGGGAAAACTCTGTTCTTTCTTTGCTGCTGCATATATTTGAAGTTGATGTCATCTAGGAAAGGTAAGTGTAGTTGTAGACGTCAGATTCCACACACAGCCACAATCAGTGTTAGTTTTGCTTAGGGTCCGAGCGCGATTACAAGTCATGCGCAATTTGACAGGCGTTTGTCTCAAAGACCTTTCGTAGTAGTTTGTCGACCTTGAAGATTTACCTCGAGAACCAACGTCTGAAACAGCTTTTGGTGTGGAGAGCACCGTGGGTCAGTTCAGTGTGCCGCCAAAAAGATCAGGCCCAAAACTTCGCCTGCAACTCTAGATTCGGATGTTCCTCTCGAGGCCAGTGAAGGCCCGGCAGCCCTTTCGATCACTGGTTCCCAACCTGCAGGAGGTACCACTATGGAAGCCATTCGGGAGAGCACCACTAGCAAATCCACAGAGGCAATGCAGACATCCGTTCAGGGTGATAAGAGGGAGTGCTGGCCCACTATCTCTGATGTCCCCAAGCAATGTTCCTCTAGCTCCTTCAGCTCCCCTAGCTCCCCTATCTCCAGCTATCCCTTCACCTGACACAGAGCCTAGTCTTGTGTCTATTTCTTCAAAACCTTGAGTGGATCCTGCTGGTAGAAAGAAGCAGAAACAGAAACATTTTTCCTCTCCTGATTGGCAGGCCTTCCTCACAGGGAATTTTGTATGCCTTCATGGCGTTAAACCTATCCTTAGACCTTCCACCCACCTCTGTCCCTTCTCCCACTCCCAGAAGATTAGTGGAGGAACAGCTGGCCTCTGGAGAAGAAGAAGATTCATATTGCAAATTGAGTCTCCCCTGGGCTATGCTTCCCCTGAATTAGATTCCAACAGTGGGGATTCTCCTGAGGAAGATTTGTCCTTTGGAGAAACTATTTCCAGGATGAGAAATCACTTCATACGGGAAAATAGTGAAGTATCTGAAGTTAGAGAGATATTATGATCTATTGCAGATGGATTCTCCTTCGGCCATCCCTCCTGTTCTCCATGCCTTTCTTGATCCATTTCTCTGAGTGTCTAACACTCCATATTCTCTACCTGAAGCCCCTAAAAAGCCTGACAGATTGTATAAGGTCCCTGAGGATAATAAGTTCCTTTTCAAATATCCTCCTGCAGACCCTGCAGTTATCTGTCTCTCTCCCGACAAACCATCCAAATTGCTTTCCTATGGACCCCGCAGTTATTTCTCTCGCCACAGACAAACCATCCAAATTGCTTATCTATACCAATTTGCACCCTTCAGACAAGGATAGCAAAATGATGGAAAGGTTAGGGAAAAAAGTGTGTACCTCCTCTACCTTGGCTTTCATAACCCTTAACTACCAAACCCACATGTCGAAGTATGTCCTGGCCTTGCTTTCCCAAGGTTCTAAGCTGGTATCTGACATTCCTGATGCTTCAGCCAAGGCACAGCTTGCCTCTTTACTTCTGCGACAGCCCAGGTCCTCAGCCATTCTATCACATACAGTTATGATGCAGGTTGAGGTATCAGCAAGGTCAGCAGCTTCGGGTTCTGTAGTTAGGAGGTAGTCGTGGCTGCGGCTCCAGCCTTTACCTGAAGATGTTAAGACTAAGTTGTGGATGCACCTCTGGAGAATGATGCCCTTTTTGGTGCTGAAGCTGCAGCCCTGTACAAGTCCCTGCATGACAAAGGGAAAGAGGTTTAGGAACTGAAACACCTCTTTGTGTCCCCAGTCCCTCAATACCACAGAAATTACCCTTCCAAGATTCAATTTTTCAGAAGGAAACAATGCAGTTCCCCTCTTTCCCATACGAAAGGGGCTCGCAGACAGGGATCTTCCAGAACCCAGCAAACACCTGCCCAAAATCCCACCTTTCAAGATAGGCCAGGTAGTCTGTGACTACCTGGCAAATCTCTCAAACATCCCCTTTTCCCAGTGCCTGTCTTCTTCCCTCCTGCCTTGGATAAGTATCTCCACTGACCAGTGGGTCCTTTCTGTTATCCAAACAGCCATTACATGGCAGGGAAATCTGTCCCTTCCTTCATGGGTATTCCACACCCCCCTCAGGATCAGATTCATCTATTCCCAATCAAGGAACTGTTCAAGTTCTACCTGTACAAAAAGGAAGAGGGATTTGCTCGAGAATGTTCCTAGTTCCCAGAAAAGGGACTCCTTGGAGACCATTTCTAGACCTCTCACACCTCAACCTCTTTATCAAAGTACCAACATTTTGAATGCTTTTTCTGCAAATTCTTACCTCTGCTTCTCTCCCAGGCCTTTCTAGTCACTCTGGACATCAAGGATGCATACTTGCATATCCCCATTCATCCACAATACAGAAAGTTTTTACACTTTTCTTTTGCTGCCTGTCATTTTCAGTTCTGCTCTTTGCCTTTTGGAGAGACTACGGCACCAAAGGTATTTGCAAAATACTTAACTCTTGTCATTCCCCTCTGCAGGCTCCAAGGAATACTGATCTTCCCTTACCTGGACGACCTGCTAATTCAAGCAGCCCATCCAGACACCCTAAAAGAAAACCTATCCTTCACTATTTCCCTGCAACAAGTTCTGGCTTTCACCATAAACTCCAGCAAGTTCTCTGCAGTCCTTCCCAGGATCAGATTTTCCTAGGATGTAGACTAAGAACAGATCAGGTGATGGCTTTCATCCCTCCTCAAAAACTGGAAAGTCTGCTCAACTACTTATACAACCTACTCCCTTACCTCCATCTCTGCCAGGGAGTACTTGCACATGCTAGGGTTCGTGGCATCACTGATTCCCATGCTACCCCTAGCCAGGCTTCACATGCAGAAAATCCAGTGTTTTTTAAAAACACTTTGGAGCCAGCATGCCAGTCCCATGGAATTCTTAATCCCAATTCCCTTTTGCATAAAAGTTGGTGAGTTAGAGATTCAACTGAATCCAGGGCTTCCATTTCAACAGCCAACCCCAGTTCAGGAACTCTACACAGATGCCTAAGACTTGGGGTGGGAAGTAACTCTGGGTCGACTAAAAGTCCAGGGTCTTTAGTCTCCCTCAATCAAGAAGCAACATAGTGTAAAAGAAATGAGGGCTTTGATCTTGGCCCTTCAAGGCTTTCTCTCCTCCCTACTTCCAGGACAACTGAAGATATTCACAGACAACACTACGGTTCTATAGTATGTTAACAAACAAGAAGGCACCAATTCTTACCTGCTGTGCAGGTGGACCTTCAGGCCTGGGAGATTGCTTCTCAAGCGAAGATTTTGTTGCAAGCAGTTTATATTCCTTCAGCTCAAAATGTGATGGCAGACACTATTAGCAGGTCCATAACACAAGCCCATGAATGGATACTTCACAGGGAAGTGTTTCTGTATATTCTCCACCGGTGGGGTACTCCTCAAATAGACCTGTTTGCCTCCCTCATGAACAGACAACTTCCAAAGTTTTGTGCCAGAGTTCCAGACTCTCTGGTATGGAAGGTGGATGCCCTATCCTTCTCATGGAAGGGGATGTTTCTTTATGTATCCCCCTTCCCCCTCATCCAAAAGCCCCTGCTTGAAGATACAGCAGAACAAGCTGAAAATCTTGTTGGTGACTCCCTTTTGGCCAAGACAGCACTGGTTCCCTCTTATTCTGCATTTAGCCAATGGCAATCATCACAAGTTACCCCACATCACAAGTTATCCCACAGGGTGGATCTTATCACACAAGAAAACGGTTGCTTATCCATCCACACCTGACTTCCCTAGTCTAACTCTGTGGGTGATAGGCTTTTGATTCCTTTCAACACCTTTTTTTCCTGAGGATGTGCTTCTAGTCCTGCAGGATGCCAGGAAAACCAACACTAGGAGATCCTATTTATCCAAATGGAAGGGGTTCTCCATTTGGTGTCTAATGAAAGACCTAGATCCAGTTTCTGTGGACATTCCAGTGGTTCTTTTCCTATTTGTGTGAGCTACTTAAAGCTGGGTTGGCCTACTCTTCTGTTAAAACCCATCTGTCAGTCATTTCAGCATGTCTGCCTTTATCTTCTCCTTTAGCTTCTAGGTTGGAAGTTAAGCTGTTCCTCAAAGGTGTCCTTCACGTTAAACCTCTTAGGAAACCTATTCCTCTTCCCTGGGATCTAAATTTTGTCCTGGAAAATCTCACTCAGGCTCCTTTTGAGCCTGCAGAATCAGCTTCCTTAAAGTTTTGTACTTGGAAAACAATCTTGTTAGTAGCCACCACTTCTGCCAGAAGAGTCTGTGAACTCCATGCTCTTCTGGGTTGCCATCATTTTTTCATTTTCCACAAGGACAGGGTCTCTCTCCATATTAACCCTTCCTTAATGACAAGGTGGTTAATGACTTGTCCCTAAACCAGTCTATTCATCTGCCCACCTTTTTTCCTAACCCTGAAAACCTTAGTGAAAGGGTACTTCATTCCTTGGATGTGCACAGGCAACTCCATTTTTATCTGGACGAACCAAGCTGAAAACTGAACAGCTGTTTGTTTCCTTCCAACCCTAGGTGCTGGGAAAACCTGTTTCCAAACAGACTATTCCTACTTGGATCTCCAGGGCTATTTCTTGCATTTATGTCTGCCATGGGAAGACACTCCTTACCTCTGTGAAAACTCACTCCACTAGAGCAGTAGCCTCTTCAGGGGCTTTCTTCAAAGGTGTGGACACTGTATCTGTTTTGGAAGCAGCCACATGGTCTTCTGTCCAAACCTTCATCAAACATTACAAACTGGACACTACCTTAAGGTCTAGAATGGGATTTGCTAGGGCAGTCCTGCAGTCATAGAAACCTCCTCTGCTCCATCCTCCCTTTCCATGAGCTTTGATACTCTCCCAAAGGTTAAGAATACTGCAATATAGAAATAGAAAAGCATAGAATAGTTGTGTAAAATCTTACCATAACCATAGCTGTCCTTCTATTCCATGTTGCAGTATTCTGTTCCACCCTTACCCCTGTGGTGTTTGCTGGATGATGTGTTATACTTCATATCCTTGGACGGATGTTCTGACTGGGGCATTCATTTCTGAGGAATGGTATGTGCCGATGTCATCTTTATGGCCTACATTGCCTGCCTTGCTATGTGCTGTGTCGCACATACCATGCAGTAGCAAAAGTCTTTTGTATATTGGCTGGACTTTTGGGTCGCCTAGGCGGGAAATCCCAAAGGTTAAGAATACTGCAACATGAAAGAGAAGGACATGTATGGTTACAGCAAGATTCTACACAGCTATTCTTTCCCAGTCCTTACCTCACGATGTAAAAGCTAAACTCTGGGATTCCCCTCTTAATCAGGCTCTATTATTTGGTCCTAAGACAACCAACTTGTTTAAATCCTTGCATGAACTGTGTAAAGTTATGCAGTATTTCAAACAAATCTTCCTCACTTCTGTCCCCAGGTAATTGAGAAACTGCCTAGTTAAGCCCACTTTCTTCTCTCATAGGGGACGCAAGGTCTGCACTTCAGGGCAGAAAACTAAAATGCTTAGAAAAAGTTTTCAGGGCGCTGCCACCAGATACTCTAAGTCTGGGAAGCCGCCTTTTCTAGATGAATCTGCCCATTTCATGTCTCTTCCCATTCCCTTTGGTCCTTCCCTCCCTCTATCAGAAAGGCTGATCTCATCCCTGTTCACATAACTTTAGACCAATGGGTCATTTCAATTGTCCAACACAGTTACAAAATGACTTGGAAGGGAAGTCCACCATCAAAAGTATCTCTCTACCCCTGCCCAATCAGGTAAACTTCTTGCCTACTATACTACAGGCCATTCATATTCACAGTACAGTACAGCATGTACCTCAACCGTATGTAGGAAAGGGGTTTTATCCATTCCAGAATTTTTCGGTGCCCAGAAAAGGAGAATGGAGACCCATTCTAGATTTGTTCCATCTCAATATCTTTCTAAACATGCTGTCACTGCAGACTCTTCTCCCTTACATCCTTCTTCAGGCTTTCATGGTATCTCTGGACTTAACGTAGGTTGATCTCCACATCCCTATACATTCTTCTTCCAGAATTTTTTTTTTTTAAGATTTAAAGCTTGTTTATCACATCACACTTTTAGTTTTCTACTTTACCCTTTGAGTTATCTTCAGCCACCAGGGTTTTCACAAAGTACCTAGCACCAGCTATTGTCTTCTGCAGGACTCCAGGAATGTGGATATTTCCACACACCAACAACCTGTTAATACAGGCCATTTTTTCAGGAGACTCTTACAGCATGTCCACTACTGCACCTCTCTCCTGCAGAATCTGAGGTTCACAAAAAACTTAAAAGGCTACGTTGAATTCCACACAAGACATGCCCTTTCTGGGTTACAGGCTGAACATGCACGTCATGCTGGCCTTCTAACACAAGAGAAGGTCCAGACGCACACACCATCTGCTTTCTATCCCTGCTTGCCCCTTCAATCCTTCCCTTCAAAGGAAATTCTCAGGACCTGGAGTTTATGGCGGTATCTATACCCATAGTCTGTTTTTGCAGGACTTCATGTGAGAAACACCAAGTGGTACCTCAGATATATATTCTTTGAGCATTTTCTCCTTAAAACACTCAGATTCCACTCCTCCCCTTTCTAAAGAAAAATCAGTGGTTGATATGGCAGGTAACCTGCAACTCAGGTCTTCCTTTCAAGCTCATGATGGCTTCACGGGACCTACACACAGATGCCTCAGACCTAACTTGGGGAGCTTATACAGGTTCCTTTAGAATCAAAGGGCAAGGGGTCACCACATCAAAGTATAGAACACAATGCTAAGGAACTACAGGCACTGATTCAGGCCCTGCAAATCTTCTCTCACACATGGTCCACAAGCCCCCTTTGTATAAGCAAATGGGGGAGGGGGGAACACATCTTGTCAGCTATGCAGACTGTTTTTTCTAGCTTGGGAACAGGCCATAAAAGCAAACTTGTCCCTCCAAGCATTTTTCATTCTCTGCCAGGGCAATGTCCTGTCATATTATTTAAGGAGATTCAGGGAAAATCCACACAAATGTAGGTTGAATGTGGAGATCTTCCAAGACAGTCTAGAAGTGGAATATTTTTAGAGGTACCTTTTTGCCTCCATTCACAACAGGCAGCTCCAGACATTGTCTGGAGGTGGATGGTCATGTCCCTTCCTTAAAAAGGGAGGTTTCTTTATGCCCCACCCTTGCCTGAGATCTTCGAGTTCCTGCTAAAGAAACTCAAGCCAGCAAGAGTCGAACACTTCCAATAAAATCACCACACTTTTATTCACAGTTTAGTGCTTTCTTCTCCACTACAGAGACTTCCTCAGAACAATGTAATAGTTTCATTTATGCCAGTGTACTGGGAGGCATTAAAATACAACTGCCATCTCAGCTCCATAACTCCTAAATGGATATCTAAAATACAACCTTGTTCATCCTTCACTAACTGCTATATGACTAAAAATGTAAAATGATGACCTTGATTTTCTTTAACATGTCTATAAAGGACACTGGTACTCCTACAATGTCTCAAATCACCCGGGTGCTCACCAATTCTTAGTTTGAACCTTCTACATGTTTTACCTATATAAAATATATGACATTTGTCACACTTGGCCATGTATATAACATTAATTCTGTTACAATTGTAGTGTCCTTTAATATTAATAACCTTACCATTGACCCTAATTCTCCCTCTTGTTTCCAAAATGAATGGACAAGAGGAACACGAATTACATTTATAGTTGCCAATTTTTCTGTTAGTTTTGTTTTCATGTTTTACACCCTCCAAAATATTTTTGATAGATCTATCTCTCCGAAAGACAAGTTTTGGACTCTTACCCACTTTAGCCCGTGCATTGGCATCAAATTGTAAAATCTCCCAATTACCTTTTATAACTTCGGTAATGATTGTAGCCATCCCGTTGTATGTAAAAATAAAGGTTAAATTAGGATTGATTCTATTACTGTTACATCCATTACTCAACAAAAAAACATTACCTAATATAGGCCTATAAACACCTTGTTCCCGCTTGTAAACTACTTCCTTACTGACATCACTTAAAAGATAGTCCGGGTAACCTCTCTGTCTAAACATCTGAATGGTGTACTCAATTTCCACCAGGAAGTCAACATTGGAACTCACCATCCTGGCTGCCAGCACTAACTGGCCTTTCACCACTGCCCTCTTTTTTGATGGTGCGGGTGCCAGCTACCATAATCCAAATATGAGTTGGAAAAAGTAGACTTTCTGTGGATCCTGGTATTAAAGCTCTTATTTGTCCAATCAATCTCTAATTCAACATCTAAATAAACAATTTTATTCTTATTGTATTCATAAGTGAATTTAAGAAAATCCACAGTTTCATTAATATACAGAAGGAACTCATTTAGACTGTCCTTCAGTGTCTTTCCAAATCAGAAAAAGATCATCCAAAAACCGGGAGTAGTGTATAATCTGGGACTTGTAACAACTATTCATCACATACTCCTGTTCCCAATAGGACATGATCAGGTTTGCAAAAATGGGGGCACACGCTGCCCCCATTGCTACACCTTTTGTCTGTTTGTAATACTGTCCCTCAAACCAGATATAATTGTTCTTTAGAACAAGTTCCATAAGCACAATTATTCTGTTAATTTCATCATGTCCAAAATTATTAGTTTTATGAAGCTGTTGTTCCAACCAATTAATACCAGTATCATGTGGAATCACTGTGAACAGATTGACTACATTAATAGTCGTCATAATCATGTCCGATGTTAACTTTATCCCATTTAACTTGTTTATAAATTGCCAGGAGTCTTTACTGATGTAATTGAAACAGCCCAAACTCCTCTGCTTTATTTGGTCTAAATATTTGCAAATAAAATGGGTTTTTGACCTTTTTCCATCTACAGTGGGCCTAAATTTTGAATTTACAAACCCTTTATGGATTTTTGGGATGCCAAAAATATTAGGCACCCTTGGATGTTCATTTTTCATGTAGTGGTGTTCATCTTTGTTAATTTGAGCCTGATAAACCATGTTGTCTAAAACTAAACCTATCTTCCTGTATGCAACTTTAACTTCATTCAAGGAGCTCTCATTGTAGGTGTCCCCCAGCAAAATGGTGTTCATTCCATCCAGATAGTCCCCCCTATCCATTATTACAACTCCATTACTCTTGTCAGGTTTCATGAACCTGACCATAGGGTCTTTTGTCAAATCCGACATTAATTTTTTTTCTTCACTAGTCATGTTAGAACTTTCACTTCCTTCCTTCTTATAATAACTCTTCCTAATTTCCTTTTCACACATTCTAATTCAATGGTTTTGTTTAAGGGGGGGTTTAAAAGTACTGGGTTTTTTACACCTATCCATAGTCTGGCCTTCCGCACCCATCTCCTGGTTGAACCAGACTTTCAAGTTTAATTTTCTGGTGTATCTTTTTAGGTCAATGATAGATTCTACCACACTCCCAGGTCTACAAGGGACAAAGGTGAACCCTTTTGACAAAAAATCAGCATGTTTTTTGCTGATATTTAACTTGGAATAATTGAAAACAATATCAGGTTCCAACCCATCAGTAAATGTCTGCTGCTCATCAAGACATTGTATCAAAATGTCTAAAACCAATTCATCATTAATGTTGTGACTGCCAGATTCACCTATCTGACATACCATCAATTCCTTAACACTGTCATCGTTCACTTCCACCCCCACTTTTTCGGCCACAAGAGTATTACATGCTCCTGTACTATGTTTCACATCAGTTGAACTACCATTCACCCTTTTAACAAAAAAATCATCAACAGAATGTATGGAGACCTCCATTAACGAAAATTGTCCCATTTCATTGTCTAAAACCCACACATTCATTATTCATTTGGTTCACTCCGGAACCCGATAGGTCTAATTCATTTTGCTGTAGTGTATAGGGCAAACCAAAATTGTCATTGAATGCATAAAAAATATCGCTCCTGCCAGGAAAGCTTTCATCCGAAAGTGCATGTTGATTTACAAGAGATAGGGAACCTGCCATGCCACTTACTTGCTTAACACAGTCCATTTCTCATGGGGTAGGTGGCAGGACCGACCAGTCTAATTGTTTCTTGTCCTGTAGACTTTTGGCCTTGCACCCTGCGCCCCAAAATCCTGTCGACCTCTCCCGGAAAAAGACAAAATGGTGGAAGCTGCCTTGTCTCTCAGTCGGTTAGAACGCCTGATCGCTTCATCCATGTTATTTTCTGACTGAGAAGCTGGTTATGCCCTCTTTGAAGACTAGCATTGTCTTGCATCACTGCTCTTTCATTTTTGGGCATGTCGCCACGCCCCTGTTGACCGTGCCCCAAGGAAAATGGATATACAATGTCCTGTGTATACTCATTCATGTCTCTTCTAATTTTAATTTCTTTACGTAAAAAGATGGTATTCCACACACTATTGACCTGGATGTGAAGGTTTTGATATACACACTGGTTTTGATTAAACTCACGATCGGCCTTAATAGACTGATAAAGCTCATCAAGGTCTCTCACCATTTTTTCTATTTTATTTTGATTGTGTTTCACCATCAACCTCATGAGATCCAAACCAGCTTTATCAGATAAAGAATGTACATCTTTTAAAAATTCACTATTGTCCTTAACACCATTTGGATGCCTCCACATCCTTAGTCCTCGAGGTACCTGTTGCATTTCTTTGTTTTTATTCAAATATGCATTTTCCAACTGTAATTTTTTGAACAATGTCAAGTCTTTTTCAAAACATTTCAATTTGTCATTCAAAGTAGATACTTGCTGGCGTTGCCCATTCTCCATGTTGCTGCTGTTGTCAGTCATAAATCTATTCTCTTTCCATACACTGTCATGAATATTGCTGCCAAAATTCTGGCCATTAAGTCCCACATTGTTATTTTCACCAGAAGCATTAGTTTTAGCTTGTACGTCGCTTTGCATCCCACTTTGATCAAAAAGTCGTGAACTGTAGCTATCCATAAAAATCGGAGTTGGCTGGGTGAGAGGGAGACCAAAACTCCCGAACGAACCAAGAGAATTAGTTTGCTTGTCCATCAAAGTCTTTATTTGGGAGGTATGAATCCCCAATTGCTCATTAATTTGTTGCAAACTTTTTATGATGTCTTCATTAGAAACTTGCTCATCCATCTTGCTTCCCAAATCACAAAACTCCAAAAAGTAAGTAAAACCACAGAAACTCAAGCCAGCAAGAGTGAAACACTTCCAATAAAATCAACACACTTTTATTCACAGTTGTTTAGCACTTTCTTCTCCACTACAGAGACTTCCTCAGAACAATGTCCCACCCAAACCCAGCCATTAAAATACCCACCCCCAATTATTCAATTAATGTTTTCATTTTTATTAAAAGCAATAAAGCAATACACCAAGATGTAAGTTTCCACATTCTTTAACTCTTGTAGTGCATTCAATAATGTGCAAATTGTGTTTTACATACATTGAATTAAATCCACAGTATAAAAATAAATATAACCAAACTATAAATTCTTTCAAACCATAAAACAATCTGTTATAAACATAAGACAATTTGTCCTTTCATAAAAACCCATACCTAACCTGAAATTTGATCGAGCTTTAAAACACTAGCAATGCTAATAGTTTCATTGATGCCAGTGTACTGGGAGGCATTAAAATACAACTGCCATCTCAGCTCCATAACATCCAAATGGATATCTAAAATACAACCTTGTTCATCCTTCACTAACTGCTGTATGACTAAAAATGTAAAATGATGACCTTGATTTTCTTTAACATGTCTATAAAGGGCACTGGTACTCCTACAATGTCTCAAATCACTCAGGTGCTCACCAATTCTTAGTTTGAACCTTCTACATGTTTTACCTATATAAAATATAGGACATTCGTCACACTTGGCCATGTATATAACATTGATGCTGTTACAATTGTAGTGTCCTTTAATATTAATACAAATGCAGGCTAAATGTGGAGATCTTCCAAGACATAGTCCATAAGTGGAATATTTTTTAGAGGTACCCTTTTGCCTCCATTCACAACAGGCAGCTCCAGATATTGCCTGGAGGTAGATCGCCGTGTCCCTTCCTTAGAAAGGGAGGTTTCTTTATGCCCCACCCTAGCCTGAGATCTTCGAGTTCCTGCTAAAGAATCAGAGGGTGCAAAGCAAAAATCTTGTTTGTGACTCCCTTTTGGCCCAGGTAGCACTGGTTCTCTCTTTTCCAACACCTAGTGTTATTATCAAAAAACAGTTGCTTAACAGCAATCTTACTAAACTTGTGTATATTGTCAAGGTAATCCCTTATTTTCTCCTTAGCATTCTGCAGTTGCTTTTCTTGATCTGATGTTATCCATGTCATCATCTATCACCATAGAGTCTAGATCCGATATCAGATCTGAGCCAGCAAGATACTACAGATGGATCCAAGGCCCTTTTTGGACCTTGCGTGAAAGACACTTTAACCTGTAGCAAGCAGGAAGGGAAGACTTTGTCTGCTGTGTCAAGATCACCCTTTCTACTCCTCGAAGGTCCTCCTCCAAACCCAGCAAGGAACTAGAAAGATGTGGTTCTGGAAGTCAGTTTCCCTTCCAGAGGCAGGGGGAGAGGTTTCAATGACCGACACCAGCCATGAGGCAAGGAGGTCCACAAAATCAGGGGTCCAGGGAATCCTTCACTCCAGTGATTTCTTCTCTGATTAGCCCTATCAACGTTCCTGAAGCGTTGCCCCGCTGCTCTGTCCTGGATGCAGTTGGGGGTCAAATTTCCCTACACCCACCAGGCTGGACAAATATCACCTCCAATCAGTGGGTGTTAAACATTGTTTCCAAGGTCTATTTCATTCTCTTTTCGGAACCCCCTTCCATGAGAAGTTACTTCCCCAACATTCCACCCAGTCAGAGGGACTTGGCCTTCAAAGATGTTCAACAACTTCTTCAAAATAAAGCCATCCAAGAGGTCCTAGCAAGACAAAGTGGATCCAATACTTATTCTCACTTTTTTTTAGTGCAAAAAAAGATGGGGGGACCTGTGACATATTTCAGATCTCAATGATCAATCTTTCAGTCAAGAAGTCAAAGTTCCAGATGGTCACTGCTCAGTCCATTCTGCCTCTGTTACGCAGGGACGATCGGATGTGCTGAGTAGATCTCCAGGTCGCCTACTATCACGTCAAGCTAGACCGTCATTCCAGGAGACAGCTTCACTTCTGGCTAGGGGCCAGTCATCACCAGTTCAGACTCCTACCCTTCGGTCTCACCAGAGTCCCCCCAGATGTTTACCAAATGTATGGCAGTGGGTAGTGCCTCAGCTGCAGGGGTTTCAAGTCTTTCCATACCTCTACGCTTGGCTCCTCAATGCACCTTCAAGACATCTACTGCTGCAAGTGATCCATTATGTTCTTCCATCTTCCATAGTTGGGGATCACTGTCAACCTTTCAAAATCCAGTCTGGTCCCCACAAAACAGTTGCAGTTCATAGGAGTTCTGTTAGACTCCATTTCAGAGATTGCAGCAGTACCTCTACTCAGGGTCCAATTTATCTGGAACAGGTCACGCATATCTTAGACCTGTGGCATCCCACGGTTCACTTGGTTCTTTGAGCCCTCGGATCCATGGCTTCGGCCATTCACCTCATTCCTCTTGCAGGATACCACATGTGGGTGTTGCAGTGGACCTTAGCAGTTCAATGGTAGGCTCTGTGTCATCCCATGTCCATGACCATAAAGCTGACGCCTGTGTGCAGATGACATCTTCTTTTGGTGGCTTCAGTCTTAGGATCTCACTTTAGGCAGGCCCTTTTCTCTCCCTCTGCCCAAGGCCACAGTGACCATGAACGCTTGCCTGTTGGGATGGGGGGGGGGGCATTTCCAGGGGCAGACTGTCAAAGGCAAATGCCCCCCCCCCCATAGAGACCAATTTGCACATAAACATCCTATAGATGAGAGCAGTTCTTCTATTGTTGCAAGCCTTTCAGGACTGCCTCCCTTGGGGAAGATTGCAAACTCAGACAGACAACATGGCTGTAATCTGGTGTGTCAACAAACGGGGGGGACGCAGTCTTACTCGCTGTGCAAGGAGGCCGTGAGAGTATGGGAATGGGTGATGTCCTCTGACGCTTCCTTCTTTAAATGCATATACCCGGGAACTCCCAACATGTTGGCTGACAGGCTCAGCAGATCAATCTTGAGTCCTCACCAGTGATCCCTCAATCCCTCAATGGCGAACAGATTTTCGACCATTGAGGTCAGCCTTGCTGTGACCTGTTTGCTTCCCCATCCAACTACAAATCAAGCAGGTACTTCACCCAGATCCCCCCTCCAGGGGAGTCACCGAGGGATGCTGTAGTCCACAATTTGCCTCCGGGTCTCCTGTACGCCTATCCTCCTGTTTCTTTAGTTTCCAAGGTTCTGCGGAAAGCTCAATGCCTGAGGACATCCCTTATCCTCATTGGCCCCTTTCTGACCCCATCAGCCACAGTTCCCCTTTATCAGGTCTCATCTGAGGTATCCACCCTGGGTACTGGATCCCTGTCAAGATCTAATTTCCCATCCATTGTGGCTTCTTGTCCCAAACTTTCGGACCATTCATCTAACCTTTTTCCAATTCCAGTGATTCTAAAACAGTCCAGGCTGGTGTCTCCCATCAAGCATATTATTCTAGCCTCCTAGAAACTTTCCACTAGAAAAGTTTATAGTAGCAAGTGGAAAAAGTTCTCTATCTGGACCAATTCCAGGAATCTGGATTCCTTTTTCTGCTTCCATGTCTGACATCCTTTTGTTTTTGTTCTCCCTCTTCCAAGTGGGAGCAAGTTTCTCTATGATCAGGTTTCAGTCGGTGAAGATTTCTAACTTTTACAAGAGTAGTGAGACTGCTTTTTCATCTAGGCTTTGTAAATCATTCCTGCTTAGACCACCAGTTAAGGATCCCTCTCCTCCTTGGGACCTTACGTTAGTTTTGCAGTCTCTGACAGAGTCCCTTTGAGCCTGGGATCTGAAATTCTTGTCTTGGAAGATGGCCTTTCCCGGTTGCTATAATGTCTCAGCTAGGAGGGTTTCAGAACTGCAAGCTCTTGTTATCACTCCTCCTTACATAATTTTTCACAAGGACAGAGTTTCTGTCAGGATGAATTCCCCCCTCCTTGCCCAGGGTTGCTTCTGAATCTAATCTAAACCAATGTATTTGGTTACCAGTGTTCTTTCCCAATTATTCCAACAAAGGAGAGTGCATCCTACATACTTTGGACATACACAGACAGTTACGGTTCTACCTACACAGGACCAAAAGTTAGACATCAGAGCAGCTCTTTGTGGCTCCCCCCCCCCCCCCCAAGAGCCGTGGTCTTCCAGTTTCTAAGGTCACTATTTGTAAATGGATCTCTAGCTGCATCTCCACAGTCTACGACAGTAGACATCTTGAGGTTCCAGGAAGAATCAAGGCTCATTCTACGAGATCCGTGGCTGCTACTTCAGCCTTTTTGGGCAGGCTTTTTATTGATGACATTTGTGTTGCTGCCACTTGGTCTAATCTTCAGACCTTTATATCTCTTTACAAGATAGATTTGATTTGTAGGAGCAGGGCTTCCTTTGGCTCCACAGTGCTCCGGAATGTCCTACCTTTGAGGCCTCCCGGGGTAAATGGTAGCTGGGTAGTCTGAGCCTATGGTGATGAATGATGACATGGATAACATCAGATAAAGAGTTATGTACTTATCATAACTTGGCATCTGTTTTATCCTATGTCATCATTCATCACATTTTCCTTCTCGTCATCCCCCTACCTTGTGGATCATGGAGGAAGTTGGAGTGTTTTCTCTAAGTTTTGCAGGGCTATCCTGTAGGAATACGACAGCAAACTTGATCGGGGGTGGGGGGTTTTGAGGGCAGCAAGGCATCATGGGAGAGGGAGAGCCTTGGATAAGTCTGTAGTATGTTGCCGGCTCGGACCCATTATCTGATCCTAGACCCTGTGGTGATGAATGATGACATAGGATAACACAGATGCCAAGTTATGGTAAGTACACAACTCTTTTAGTGAGATTCCCCCCTATTCTACAATACTTGAACATTTGTCAGTCCCTGTAAATAATTTATGTTGCTTCTTAACCATAGCTCCTTTGCTTTTATTTCCACCCTATTTTCAAACTCCACCTTAATTTTACCCCACTCCCCTAGCTATATTTTCAGAAATAATTTCTGTCCTCTTGAATAGTCCCTGAATAATCTCCACAACCCATTCCTTAAATTCCTCTCTCTTCAACAGGTGGGAAAGCGCCAGTGTTTCATTTTTATTTCATCAGCCTGTGTTTTTGTTTGTTATTATGGGCACATGATCTGAAATAGTTATTGGGTACATATCAAGACCTTCAATTAAATGCACCTGTTCCTGTGAAATGTAACTTCGGTCTAGCCTAGCCCATTTTTTATATCTTGGGGAATAACACACAAATTCACTCTGAACTCCCATCACTGAATTCACATCTTCCATGCCAAATATTTTCATATATTTCTTCAAAAATCTACTCTTCTTTGTTATACTTTCCCTTCTGGACCCCCAGACACATCTTCACTGCTGCAAATCAAATTCCAGTCTCCACTTATAGGTAGTATTCATGGCTAAAAACTGATTTCTCCCAAAATTTTGTTAAACTCCATTATAGCAGTTTTAGGTGGAATATAAATGCATGCCACTGTAATCCTCCTCCCTTGCCAGTAGCCCCTTAGCACTACAAATCTGCCATTATTATCTTTTTATCCTTTTCTGTCAGTATTTGAGCTGCTCCTACAATTAATACAAGTATTCCTCATTTTCTTTGTCCCAGATGTTCTGCTGATTAACCATTATGAAAACCTTTCTTTATCAAATTGTCATGTTCAGTTCTTTTCAAGTGCGTTTCCTATAACATAGCTATTTGCACTCTACGTTTTTTTAATATAGGTTCATAAGTTGGTACTAGGCTATCGGCCCTAGGGCCTATACAAGCCTAGCCATAACAATTCCCTGGCTATTTCTTCCCACAGTATTTACTTCCTTGGACCCCTGTCTAGCAGGGCGACTGACGTGATCCCCGAGGTGAATTTCCTGTCTCCCATCCAATCATCAAGGTTCCTTTTGAAGAGGGTCAAAGAGACACTCTGCTTGACATGTATGGGCAGTCTGTTCTAGAGTCTGGGGAGTCTGTGGGTCAGGAACCTATCCCTCCAGCATGTTTTGTTCATTGTGATGACAAGGTTTAGATCCCTGGAGCATGCCTCTCTGAGGGATTGGGATTTCTTTAAGTGTAGCATGTCCAACAGCTCTGGGTTTCACATGGCCTTGTATGTTA
The DNA here is from genome assembly GCF_019279795.1 of Protopterus annectens. Lineage (NCBI taxonomy): Eukaryota > Metazoa > Chordata > Ceratodontiformes > Protopteridae > Protopterus > Protopterus annectens. The sequence goes on along the minus strand of NC_056737.1, from coordinate 876,367,231 downwards.
AGCAGAGATCACCTCTGAGTAGATTATATGCGACAGAGAATAGGTGGAGTTTTTGTAGACGGTCAGCATAGGGCATCTGCTTTAGGCTTGTGATTTTTTTAGTGAGGTATTTCTGCTGCCTTTCCATTGCAGATGTCTTGAGAGGTACATATGAAACGGGGCGTTGTATTCTATAATGGGTCTAATGAGGGATGAGTACAGTGGGACAATGGCCTCCTTTTTTCTGGATGAAAAGCCTTTAGTGATGAGGTGTGCCACATAGAAGGATTTCCTGACTGTTGTGGTGATGTAGTTAGTTATCGAAGGTGAGACCACTGTCCGCCTGTGTCCCTAAGTCTCATCACACTTTCGGTATTTAGTGTACTGCCACCTATGTGGTAATTCTTGGGTACATGTTTTTTCCCAAAGGGGATAATTATACATTTCTTGGCATTGAGCTTGAGCCCATGGCTCTGGAACCAAGCATCTGTTTCTGTAAGGCTGTTTTGTAGAATATCCACAACATTTGGCTCCCGGTTTGCAGTCATCTGCGATCTTTCTTAGCCAGAGTCCCTTAGTGTTGGCCTGTACTTCAGAGAAGTAGATGCCAAACAAGAGCGGTCCCAGGACTAAACCTTGAGGTACTCCATTTGTCACTTGTCTGGAGCTGTATTTGGAGTCGGCTACTTTTGCAGTGTGGGTTCTGTCAGTAAGCCAGTTGGCAACCCATTGAGTGACGTAGGGATTAATGCCCAGCTTAGTAAGTTTATCTATGATTCCAGAGTGGGGGGATGGTGTCGAAGGCCTTGGTGAGGTCCAGATAGGCTGTGTGGACCACCTTACCCTTGTCCACGGCTCTGGAGACTGATTTGAAGAAGTCAGTCAGGTTCAGGAAACAAGATCGGCCCTTCAAGAACCCAAACTACGTGGGGTCCAGTGTTTGAAGGTTGCCAATGTCTTTGTTTATAAGTTACATGATAATACGTTCCATGGCCTTGCAGATCAAGCTCGTCAGACTGATGGGGCGGCAGTTCCCGGGATCCAAGGTGGATCCCCCCTTGTGGAGTGGGTTAACTGTAGCTGTGAGCCACTCAGTGGGCACGAAGTCTGAGGTGAGGCTATGATTAAACATCACACTTAGGTGAGGTGCTGGTTCATTTTATAGTTCATGTAGTATACAACCTGGGATGTCATCTTGTCCCATGGATGCTGTATTCTTAGCTTTGGAGAGTGCATTTTTTACCTGTGTGGCCATTATTACCGGAATTTGGCAGTCTTTCAGTACTGAGATGAGCCCTTTAAGGGGTGAGAGGGGGGTGAAGTTGGCACTGAAGCGATCTGCCAGGATATTGGCAATATCCTTGGGATCAGTGTATTTAATGCCATTCTGTTGTAGCTCAGAGCAGATCTGAGCATTGCCATTTAAATTCTTGACATAGCTATAGAATGCCTTGTTGTCTTTGGAATCTTTGGCAATTTTATTTTCGTAACTAGCTTTGAAGGATTTTATGAGGGATCTCAGCTTCTTACTGAGGCTGGTAAGGGAGATTTTTGCATCCTGGGATTTTTCTCTCTTCTGCAACGTTTTCTGACTTTTGTTATAAAGTTTGTTTATGGCAAGGGACCACCAGATTGGCTTCCTTTTTTGGAAGAGAATGTCTTCGTTCTGTTGGGGATGGCAGAAATCATGCACGAGTGGATGTTCTTGTACAGTGCCTTAGTGTAGGATTCAGCAGTCGAACATTCAATTCCCATCTGCATGGGTGTCATGAAGTTTGTCACTTCTGACTTGAGTAGCATGAAGTTGGCTTTGGAGAAGTTTTTTTTCAGAGGTTTCCTTACTGGGGGGTGGGGGTGGGACGTGGATGCCAGGGGTGATTAGCTTATGGTCAGACCTGACCAACGAGGGGGTGACCATAGATGTGGAGCATCGATTTCCAATGTTAGTAATGACCAGGTCTAGGATTTTGGAGCCCTTGGTGGGACTAAGGATTAGTTGATCCGGGGCGTTGGAATTTATGAATTCCAAGAACCGTTGAGCAAAGGTGTTGGTACATGAGTAGTTTTCCCAATTAATGGCAGGGTAGTTGAAGTCACCCAGTGTTAGGGTGTTTGGTTGTATCTTAATATTTTCCAGTATGTTTAGAAAGGTGTAGTGAGAATCTTGGGGCATGGCGGGGGATCTGTAACAAGCTACAATTTGGATGGCAGTCTTACCTTGTGTTAGTTACACCTGGAGAATTTCAGACGCATTGTGTTGGGCAACTAGCCTGCTGTTGTGGATATCCCTGGTGAATATGGACACTCCTCCACCTGTAGTGTTTCGGTCCTGGTTTGGTGGCTGAAAAGTGAGGTAAGAGTTGTAGCCTGGTATTGCAGGGGTGCTCCCTGGAGCCTTGAAGCAGGTCTCAGTTACTGCACAGATATCGATGTTCTCCATTTTTAGGAGTGCCTCGATAGAGTCGATTTTGAGGTTTAGGCTTCTAGCATTGGGTAGCATTACCTTCAGATTTTGCATGCTTGTACCTGTTACGGTGGTGGTTTTGTCCTTTGAACTTTGCCTACAAAAGCCAATATAGGGGTGGCAAGAGCCTTAGCCAGTAACCTGAATCCCAGGGGGTGACAGGTGCAGATCATCTCTGGGAAAGCATCGTGGTCTGTCGATCATGTCGTCCCAGGTAGACAGATACTGGATCCCCTTTGAATGACACCAGAAGCTTAGCCAATTGTTGAAGTCAATCATTTTGTCCTTATACTGTGGTATTATTCTAGGCGAAGGCAGGATGCTACTCAGGGCTAGGGTCATACCTGCCTGGGCCACATGATCCGAGGGTTCTTCCATGTCTCTTTTCATGTAGTCCAGGGAGGTACGTCTCAAGTCATTCACTCCAACATGGACAATGACAGAGTCATATTTGTACTTGTTGTGGAGTGACTTGAGTGCATGTGTTATGTTGCGGATCCTGTCACCCGACAGGCAGCTGACTGTAATTTTCTCCTTGTTCAGCCTGGTGAGTGGGATATCAGTGTGCCTGACTGTAGAGTCACCTATGACTAAAGTGTTGGGTACATTGTCTTGCCTTAGGGGCTATTGTTGGGTGGCACACTGGTGTTGTGAGCTATGTAACACTTTGGTTGTGATTTGTGTTTCAGCTTCGGAGTTTCTTGTTGCTTGGGCAGTTTACTGTTAAGGGCCTCCACATATATGGGTTTAGTGTTGCTATGTGTGGGTGTTGGTGATGTGGATTTAGAAGGGCTGTGTGTTGCTTGAGGTGTAGTGCAGATGTTGACCTTCTTTTCTTGACTGTCTAGCACAATCTTGGGTGGAGAGAGCTTTGCTTGCAATTTGGCTATGTAAGTGCATCTCTCACAGGTTGTAGTGTTGGGTGGTAGGAGGAGAGAGTTGTCTGTGTACATGAGGCAATTGCTGCATTGCCCTACTATGCCCAGATTCACCAGGTGGACAAGAGAAATCACAGGAAGCTGACCCTTGGACATGCCTGGCTTGGTGTTTTTTTTTTTTTTTTTTTTTTTTGTAAAGAACAAGCGCAGTTTTCCCTTACCTTAGCAAGGTACTTTGCAGTTGTAGGCTGTTTAGTGCCTACAGTTAATTTATCTTTATTAACACGGATAGTTGAGTGCTTGTATCAGTTTAAGACTTCCTAGTGCTTTCCAGCAGGTTTTAAAGCAAGTGCTAGTCACAGGGATGCTTAAAAGTAAGATGAAATAAAATGGTTTATCCTAAACACCGCAGTGTGCACTAGAGGAGTTAGTTGTGAAAGTAGGTAACTTAAGTTTTACCTGTCTAAAAAGTTAAGTTTTAGTGGGGAGTCACTATTTTTAAAACACCAAGATAGATTGAAAGTGGGTGGTCACTTCTGTATTCTGGTACTATGGAATAAGTAGGATGGCCAATAAATTTAAATATTTGAAGGGGAGTGATTTCACAAATTAATAATTTTGTGCTTACTCACACAAGCCAGTAAAAACAGAGGAGAAATGAGATATGTGGTCAAATTAACATAAGGGTAAGGCAATTAGAAAAGACAGTGGTGTTTAAGAACACTACAGTAACCGGGTGGGGAAAAATTTTTGCCTGACTCACAAGAGACAGAGCTGTGGCCTCTTTTCAAGTTTTAATATGCAGTTAAAAGCAGAATACAAGTAAAACACAAGGTAAATAAAACAAATCACAGTATTCAAAATAGAAAAAGGCAATAAAGTAACACAACAAATAAAAAGCAAGCTAACCTTTCCTTCACAATAAAGTGTAGCAGAGTCTGGGTGAGCCTTTCTAGTAAAGTTCACTATTGTTTTTTTTTTTTTGTATAGTTCACTATTCTTTCTTTTTTTTATTTATCTGTGAGACCATTGACATTTAACGACATTAAAGAAAGCATTATTATATTAAAAAGTTATTATTCCCACCTTTTATGTATAGCACCTTTTTGGTTAAATGTCTAGTTCTAGCATTTGTATTACGTACATACACTGTTTGGCATGTTAAAACTTTTATAGTTGTTTCTTGTCATATCCATTTGAGCCTATGTCACATATTACATAACTTTGTGTTTTATTGAAGGCCCTAAAAAAAAAAACGCAAACCCCCCAGTACTCCCGTAAAACCTATTAATTTAATATGAACACACACAACTGTGTACCTCTTCAAATATTGAAGTTTTATCCTCCTAATAGGAACAAATGTCCCAAACTGACAGCCGCACTCATAGACTTGATTTAACCCAAAAGAAAGGTTATCCATGCTAAGATGCATGGTACAGTGCAGCCTGTGCGTCTACTAAGTGCCAACTGGTTTTGTCATGTCTTTATAGCTCTCCCAGCTGGGAAAACCCCTGAATACTTTCTGAGAACATTATCTCCTAGTCAGTTTCTTTTTTCTCCTCCCCCCCCCCCCACCAATCACTCTGCACCAGGCTGTAGCCAGTTTCTCTTTATCAAATTGTCTTCATGGAGATATGAGAACCAGAAGGTCAATTCCTTTTTATCAGATTGTTTCCATGGAGACATGAGGGGGCAGATACAGAATTACTACTAAGCATACATTTGTTTGCTAGAAAAAGGCCTCATAATCATCAATATTATTTTTCATTTACCTTATCTTAAAACGTGTTACTAAGTCAATCTAAGTTCCTTAATCCAGTCATTTCCCCATGCAAGAATGAGAAAAAGCACATTAATTTTTATTTTGTCATGCTCTTTTAACAAGGCTTTTTGTTTTTTGGATTGCTGTGCTTACATTTCTTAAAACTGAACAAGAACAAAAAGATAAGGGAGAAAGAAAAAAAAAGAGCAGCAGCACCTGTTTACAATCTTTGTTACACTTAAAAATAACTCAGAAAACGTTACTTTATTAGCATTCAAAGAAAACCATACACCACAAAAGTAGTACAGTTAAGAAAAAAAAAGTTTTCTTTACATAGAGTCAACGTTCTCCCCCCTCTTCCCCTCCCCAAATTCTGAAAAAGTCCAATATTTCCAGATGTTTTTGTTCTGTCACATTTCACAAATGTAATTATTGCATTGTAATCCCACATTAAGGTATTGGTTTTATTGCTGTTAATATCCATCTCCCAAAACCTGTCTCTGCTTCATTTACAATGTATTCTCGATTCTTCTGGTCAACTGTCATTTTCCTTTTCTTCTGTCCAACATTTTCCATTAAAACAGTGGAAAATGTTTCACAGGTGCAGTCTCTCTGTAGTCTTTATTACCAGAAGAACAAGAAGCAGAATATCCTTGAGCCTCCTCTTGAGCCTTTTACAAAGGAATTATTTAATCTGATGTTATCAGTCTTCATGTAATCCTTGACTGTGTGGGGCTTGATTCCGAGCCTCAGAACTGACTTGGCCGTTTACTTCAGTTCGCACCTTCCAAACACTCAAGCTAGGCTCTACCCATAATGTTCCTCTGTAAATTACCCCAGATCTCATTTGCCGCTTTGTGGGTCAGACACGTCCAACCTTTCTCGGGCTTTGGCAGTTATTCAAAGTAAGTTTTTTTTTTCTCTCTTTATTTTCTGTAAATTCCTTCTCTTAAATCTATATTTATCTTCCTAGATACTTTAATCTTTCTACCCACTGCACTTACTTTCTGTGCGCATGTGTGTTTGATCTTTTCCCTTTTTTCTCTACCATTATGTAGATTTCTCTACATACCATTGCTGGTACTGTGTTTTTTTTTTACCTATTTAGGTATTTTCTGGCTACCTTAGTACCCCTTTTGTCTCTACAAAAAAAAAAAAAAAAAAAAACTTGCTGTCCACTCCTGCGAATGTGTGTGCCTTTATCAGCATTAAGCCTTCTTTTTCTGCATGGCTGATAAATCTAATGTGCCTGACAAACCTTCTAAGGGCACTTCTGGCTTTAAAAGGTGCCAGAACTGCGACAGGAAAATGCCAAATCTGGATGGGCATTTTTAGTGTGTGTATTGCCTAGGCGTTGTACACCTTCAGGAAAACTGCTCTGTCTGTCTTGCTTTCTCTCCCAGGACTTTAAGCAGAGATACAAGCTAATTTTGAAGGGTTTATTAAAAGGGGACTTCAAAGAGGCCATATCTGGGTCTAAGACCGAAGCCAGCTCGTCATCCTCTTCTTCTTCCTCCTCTTCTAAATTAAACGCTTGCATTCAGTTCCAAGCAGTTCCTCAGTACCGCCTGAAAAGTTGTCTAAACAGCGTACGGTGTCAACAGTTCCCTCAACACTGATAGGCAAGACTGACTTGGCACCTACCACTACTTCAGACTTGACAACAACTGCATCGGCACCAAAAGGTTTGTTGGTACTGAAGCAGACCTCTTTGATATTGATACCAAGAACAAAGTATTCTACTTTTGTCAATCTCTTATCAACCACCTAGTCCATTTGTGGAACCAAGACCACTTAAGTCTCCTTCAGGATCCTCCTTTCAACCCACTAAGAGCTTCTCGGAATCTGACATCATGAGGCTGGTGGATCAGCTCTTGATGGCGAGAGGATTACCTTCATCTTCGGTTCCCAGCCAAATCAGCACCAGGACTTGTCCTTCTTTGACACCGTCTCAAGTTCCTCCTCCTACTCCAGTTGAGTCTTTGAAGCACCTGGCACTGACCTACCCGGCTCTGACTGTCTTGGTTCCAGTAAGGGCCTCTTCTCTGGAACTGAGAATTGCCTTGAGCTTCTCTGGTTTTTCAGAACCGGAAGTCTCCCAGAGTCAGGACTTAATCTCCGGTTCCGAGGGCCAGGGTTTGACTTCCATTTTATGGAACCTATCCATGCCCCTCGGTGCTTCAGCTTTCATTGCTTCGACCCAGGCTTCTGCTTTGGGGGCCGCCTCTTTGGTGTAGGGTGGGACCACAGTTCTGAAGGTGTCTTTTTCAGTTCTGGGCTCCCATCCCTGTACGGAGGGGAGGGCTGGCCTTTCAGATCATGGATAAGGCCTTGTCCATAGTGGACTCCCAGGTTTTGCCATCCCTGTTGGGCCAAACTTCTGCATCCCCTTGACCAGAGCTACCATCGTCCTCATCCCTGGGACAGAGGGCACAAAAGCTTCAGGAAAGAAGCACCTTGGTGGTTTCCTCTTCAGATACTTCCCCTGAATATCCCCCCAAGGAAGTGCATGTGAAGAACAAGTGCAAGAGGAAGCACTTAGACTCCCTGGAGGAGTCCATTGAGGATACTGATTTTGATGAGGGGAAAGGTGCCCCCATGTCACCCCCTGATGATGATTCCGTAGGGGACATTCTGGAAATCCTGAAACAGAGGGGTGACTGGTCTTCCTTCCAACTTTCCTCGGAGGAATCAATATACCTGGAGGATTTTTGTGCCTAATCCTCTACCTGTTGGATCTCTCAACCCACTAATGAGCTCATTCAATTGATCGTGCAGTGGATCTGGAAGATTCCTGACTCCATTGAACTGATTCCCAAGAGGCCTGACCAGATCCTTTCTGCCCCTAAGGAAGAGCAGCATTGGGCTGAGGGAATCCCCGTAGACTCCATGATAAGAACAGCCACAAAGAAAGAAATTGCAGAGGAAAGTCCTACTATCAGTCATCCGAACAAGGAGTCAAGAACTCTGGATACATTCAGGAAGCGCATTTGCACTTTATCGAACTTCATTCTCAGGTCTTTGAACTACATGGCACACTTCAACAGGCTTCAGAGAGATCTGATCAAGGACCTGTCAGATACTCTCACAGGAGCAGTAGCCGAAGGGGTACGAGACAGTTATCTCTCAGCTCGCCACCCTTGAAGCAATTTGTAACTCGTCCATGAGGCTAATTACCCACGCAACCAAAGGGACGACAAGAGCAGTGGATTCAGGCATAGCCATTAGAAGACATGCCTGGATGCTCCTATGTGACTTTGCAGAGCCATTTAAATCTTCTTTCGTCAATGCTCCATTTGACGGAACATCCCTTTTTGGACCCAGAGAAAAAGACCCACTGGCCAGATGTGAGAAAGATGGAAAATCTCTTTCTGCCATGGGCATACACTTCTCCAATCGTTAACGTCCCTACTCCAGGAACCAGAGAAGTGGGAGGCTATGGTAAAAAAAAAGTTCAAGGACTTTTCCAGGACTCGCATGGCAAGGACTTCCCCATTGGCAGAGGGGGAAGTAAGAATGGAAGAAGCTGTCCTAGAGGCAGAGGTGGCCTGCAGAACCAGAGGTCCAGAGGTTCTTTTTCTGGTAACTCCTACCAGCACTTCTGAATGGGGGCCTGATTGCCTTCCTCTGGAGGCAGTCAGAGGATGATTATCACTGCACTAATCTTCCTGGCTACAGATGACATCAGACAAATAGGTGCAGGGAATCATTTCCAGCAGTTACATTATTCCCCTTTCCTCAATTCCAAAAACACAAAAAAGACTCCCGGATATTCCACCCAGTCACAAGGAAGCAGCAGTCATAGAAATTCAAAAACTGCTCAAAAAAGTCTCATCCAGAAAGTCCCACCAGACTAAAGAGGATCCAGTTTTTACTTAAGATTCTTTTTAGTGTCCAAAACGACAGGGGACTGAAAACCCATTTTGGATCTCAGCCAGTTCAATTAGACAGTTCAGCAAACCAAATTCCGTATGGACTCGGTACAGTCAGTACTTCCATTTTCGGAAAAAGACAATTGGATGTGCTCTATAGATCTTCAGGATGTGTATTACCATATAAAAATGGACAAACGCTCCAGGAGATTTCTTGCGCTTCTGGCTTGGAGCCAGTAATTTCCAGTTCAGAGCACTGCCCTTTGGTCTCACCACAGCCCCCAGGGTGTTTACCAAATAGATGGCTGTGGTACCAGCTCATCTCAGACTGTGGGGATTTTGAGTGTTTCCTTATCTCAACTGGCTCCTCTGTTAAATACAGTTACAGGACAGGCTTCACTCCCTCCAGTAGGAAGCAAAAAAAATCATCACAAGTAAAAATTATTTATTCAGACCCGAAGTGTTCAGCCAGACTCATTACTACAGGTGCTAGTACCAAAAATTGTTGCTGGTGACGCACACGCACGTGGCGCCGCCACACTGTGTATATATCGCCAAAACGGACGCCTGGTATAAAGCGGACATCAGCACTCACCTATCATCACACTTGGTATCCGTTGCGCCAGGCGGTCCCGAGAATCGCTCGGCGAATTCCAGTTGGTCTCCCGCCGGTGTTGTCGCTTTCTTCCCGCCAGCCAGCACCAGGGGGGTATGAGAGGCATCCAGTCTTTCTTGCTTGCGGGTGCGAAGCAGAAGCAGTTCCTAATCGAGTTTCAGTCCTAAGTTTCAAAAGCTAACCCTGCTGAACCTTTTTTCTTGCCATTTCTTGTGGGAAGCAAATACCTCATGAGGACTTTCATTCTTTTGTATACCTTGCCAGCCCCAGACACGACGGCGTCACTGGTTGGGGTTTTTTTGTGCTAGGTTCAAAGTTTAACCATAAGCGGCGGCTTTGATTTTGCACAACACTACTGCTGGAAATTTGACATCACCTATGGAGGGAGCCGACTACTACCGTGCATAAAAAAACGAAAGATAAAAAGCCAGACTCGAGAGGCCTCGGGGGGGGGGTCGCTGTTTCTCGGTTTTTCAGTGGCGCCACGCAGTCCCTGGCTACCTTTAGGCCCTACCGACGACATTGCTGAAGGAGAAGCCGGTGCTGTAGAAACACCTTTGGTTTCTGAAGATGTCTTCAGACCGACTACTCTCACCATAAGATCTTATGCTAAGCTCAAGACTCCTCTAAAACCAAAAAAGACTACACTTCAGTCTCCAGGTCAAGACCCTATGCCTAAGAAACAGATGCTTAAAATGGCTGAAGATTTGATTTCTTTGATCAGGGGTTACCAACCCCCCCCCCCCCGAAAAAAGGCCTAGACAAGAGGAGGATTATGCCTCCTCTGATCAAGTGTCTGTTTCCTCAGGCTCCTCTGAGAAACAGGATTACTCCTTTCCCCCTTATGAAGATTCTGATTCTGTTTTTTCCAGCCCCCTGCTATAAAGCCAAGTAGCTGAGTTGCCACAGGAGCACACAAGAGCAGCGGCGGTTAATCAAGGTTAAACTATTCGGGCTACCTAAAGTCCATTCTTCAAATTTTCCCTTAAAACAGCCTTCCTTGAACTGTACTACTGATCTAACCAGCGTATCCTATAACTAAAAAGTTCATCTCTACTTGATTCCCAAGTAGACTATTCTCTATCTGTAAAGCCTAGCACTTGCTCCTACAGTACTTTTCATCTTGATATAGCACTTTTACTATAGATAGTACCCCACCAGCCTAAAACCCCTTTCGATCACCCACATCCCCGGAGTTTTTTAAGTTTTTGTCTATCCCTTCTAGCATGTCGAGGGATCGGTTGCTAGTGTCCTCTCCTGCTCAGCTGGTGAACCTGGGAATATTGAGGCAATGTTACAATTGCCTCATGTACACTGAACAACCCTCTCCTTCTCCCACAAAACACAAATACATGCGAGAGATGCAACTATACAGCCAAACTGGAGGCTGAGCTCTCTCAACATAAGACTGGCAAGACCAGACAGGAGGAGAAGGTACCACACACACCACACACCCAGTCTCACATAGTACTATCACAACTTCAAATCATACACATAAACACACAAAGACATACTCGGAGGCTCTGATCAAAAATCTACCAAAACAGCAGAGGCCACCAAAGCAGACACCCAAACAACTACCACCTCAGGACACAACACATGCAACACATAGACCACACAGTCAGTGTGCCAAACAGTCACAGCCCTTAAGGCCAAACACAATGCCAGACACACTCGTCATTGGTGACTCCATAGTCAGACACACTGACGTCCCGCTCACCAGATTGAGTAAGGAGAAAGTCACAGTAAGCTGCCTGTCGGGCGCTAGAATCCGCCACATAACGCAAGCACTCAGGTCTCTCAACAACAGGTACAAGTACGACTCAGTCATTGTCCACGCTGGTGTAAATGACCTGAGACGTACCTCCTTGGACTACATGAAAAGAGACATTGAGGAGCTCTCTGATTATGTAGCCCAGGCAGGTATGACCCTGACCTTGAGCAGTATCCTACCTTCACCAAGAATGATGCCACAATACAGAGATAAAATGATCAGCTTTAATAATTGGCTTAAACTCTGGTGTCATTCAAAGGGGATCCAATGTCTGTCTGCCTGGGATGACATGCTGGACAAGCCACGCTGCTTTGCAAGGACGGCTTGCACCTGTCACCCTGGGCTTCGGATATTGGCAAAGGCTCTTGCCACCCCCATAGTGCCTTTTAGGCAAGGCTCAAATTCTAAACCTACCACCCTAGAACACAAAAAAGGAAAAAAAACTAAGGGTAATGCTGCTCAATGCCAGAAGTCTCAACCTCAAGATGCACGCACTCGAGACCCTTCTCAGTATGGAGAACATCGATGTCTGTGCTGTGACTGAAACCTGGTTCAAGGCTCCTGAGAGCACCCCAGCACTATCAGGTTTTACCTCATACCATGCGTTCCGGCCCCAAAATCCGAACAACACCAAGAAAGGAGGGGGGGTGTCCATATTCATCAAGGACACCCACACCTCAAGGTTGGTGGCAACGCACGATACATCGGAGACCATCCAGGTGCAATTAACCATAGGCAAAACTGCTCTGCAATTTGTAGCATGTTACAGGCCACCCTCTCAAACTCAGGAAACTCACATAGCTTTCCTGAAAACACTGGAGGGGATAAATGTATCTCCAAACACCATCATACTAGGTGACTTCAACTACCCTAATATAGACTGGGATCACTACTCAAGCCCAAACACTCTAGCCCAAAGGTTCCTGGAGTTCATAAACTCAAATGCCATGGAACAACTAGTCACCATCCCCACAAGAGGTGAAAACATACTTGACCTCATCATCACGAACATAGGATCACAATGTTCAACACCGGAAGTATACCCCTCACTGGTGAGATCAGATCATAAACTAATCTCACTGGAGGTCCTCATCCCACCCCTACCTGAGATAAAAAAAGACCACAGTGAAGAACTTCTCAAAAGCCGACTTCACACTTCTAAAGACTAGTGTGGTCTCCTTTAAGGCCCCGAGCCGGCGGTAAACATTACTCAAGCCGCTGAATCACTTACAAATGCCTTCTACCAGCACCTACAGGACTGCATGGATCAGGCAATCCCAAACAAAACAAAGACTCTTTGTACCAAAGGCAAGCGTCCAGTCTGGTGGACCCCAGCCATAAACAAGCTCTACAACAAAAGGAGGAAGCTACTAAAAGATAGAGCAAAATCCTTAAAAGGTAAGACACCTTTGATCATTATAAGTAAAAAACTAAGAGCTCTCATAAAATCATCCAAAGCAAATTTTGAGTGAAAAATCGCTAAGGACTCAAAAGACAATCATAAGGCCTTCTTTAGCTATGTTAGAAACCTGGGAGGAAACTCCCAGATATGCTCAGAATTAGTTCAAAATGATGTGAAAATTACTGAACCTACAGACATTGCCAATATACTGGCTGACAGGTTCAGTGCAAACTCCCCCCCCCCTCCCCCTCAAAAGGAGAGATATCTATACCAGAGGATTGTAGCCCCCCAAACATCTCAAACGCCCAGGTGAGAACTGCTCTCTCTAAGGTGAAAAACACAGCATCCATGGGACCGGATGGTGTCCCCGGCTGTGTGCTCTACAAACTCAACGAGGAATTAAACCTGCAGTTAGGACAGCTGTTTAATCTTAGCCTCACCTCAGGATACGTACCCAAGGAGTGGCACACTGCAACTGTGGTCCCACTTCACAAAGGCGGTGCCTCCACCGACCCTGGAAATTACCATCCCATCAGCTTGACAAGCCTGATCTGCAAAGCCATGGAGAGGATCATAATGGAACTCATAAATAAAGACATAGGGAACTTGCAGACTTTGGATCCAACCCAGTTTGGCTTTGTCAAAGGCAGATCATGCCTTTTAAACTTGGTCGACTTTTTCGAAACAGTCACCAAGGCCATTGATGAGGGAAAGGCAGTCCATACAGCCTACCTCGACCTGGCAAAGGCTTTCGACACAATACCCCACTCAGGTATTGTTGAAAAACTCATCAGCTTAAATGTAAACCCATACATCACAAGATGGGTTGCAAACTGGCTAAGTGACAGAACCTACAGGGTCAGAGTTGCTGGCGCCATGTCAGACTCAAAGCCTGTCACAAGTGGGGTCCCACAGGGCTCAGTCCTGGGCCCACTCTTGTTCGGCATCTACTTTTCTGAAGTACAAGCAAACACAGGAGGGTTATGGCTGACAAAGTTTGCAGATGACTGCAAACTGGGCGCCATAGTCGAAAACACATCTGAGACAGATATCCTTCAGAAGGGTCTCACAGAAACGGATAACTGGTGCCAGAGCCATGGCCTAAAGTTAAACGCCAAGAAATGCATAGTCATACCCTTCGGGAAAAACAAGGTTACCCCTAGCTACCATATAGGTGGCAATCCACTGAGCACAGAAGAAGTCATCAGGGATCTGGTGACTCAGGTTGACAGTAACCTTTCGTTTGACACTCACGTTGCTAAAGTAGTTAGGAAGACCTTCTACATTGCCCACCTGATCATGAAGGGATTCACATCTAGATCAAGGGAGGTCATCGTCCCCCTGTACTCATCACTCATCAGACCAATGATTGAGTACAATGCCCCATTCGGAATGTATCTGACCCGACACCTGCAGCAGCTAGAAAGGCCCCAAAAGTTCCTCACCAAAAGGATAAAGGGTCTCAAAAATATGTCTTATGCTGCCCGACTGAAAGAACTTCAGCTCTATTCAGTCGCTTACCGCTTGCTCAGAGGAGACCTGTGCCTGACATACAAGGCCATGTCAAACCCAGATTTGATGAACATGCTTCACCTCAAAAAATCTAGATCCCTCAGAACTACAAGGGCGGGAGACTTAAACCTTGACACGGTTATTAATAGGACGTGCTGGAGGGACAGATTCATCACCCAAAGACTCCCTATGCTGTGGAACAAAATCCCGGTACATGTGAGGCAGAGCACCTCGCTGGCCGTATTCAAGAGAAATCTTGACCAATGGATGGGAGATCGCAGCTATACCCCAGGGATTACCTCAGTGTCTCTGCTTGACAGAGGCACAGCAAAATAATGGGCATAGTTTTCTTCAAACTAAAGGGGTGGCGAAAGCCACAAAAACTCTGGGCTAGGCTTATAAATGCCCTTGGGCAGATAGCCTAGTATGAACCTATGAACCTAAGACTCCATTCCCTCAGCTTCTCCCCCTGAAGATTATTCCTTTGGGGAAACCTTACACACCATGAGGGAACATTTCCACTGGGAAGGTCAGGACTACTCCAACTCAAAGAAAAGGCTCCAAGAGTTTCTTTTACTCCCCCAGCACAGACCACTTGCTATCCCCCCAGTTTTAGACATGGTGGATGATGTTTTATTAGAATCTAGTCTAAATCCAGATTCCCTGCCTCCTGCTCCAGCCAAACCAGATAGATACTATAGAGTGCCTGACTCACACAAATTCCTATACAAAAGCCCTGTTGCTGATCCAGAGACAATCTCCCAGAGTCCCAAAGGGGCTAAGGCTTCTATGACTAAAAATCATGTACCCTCTGAAAGGGACTCCAGAGCACTAGATAGGTGGGGGATGAAGGTTTACACCTCAGCTACTCTAGCTATGAGAGCACTAAATTGTCAATTTCACATGCTTAAATACCAGCAATTCCTAATGTCTCAAATAAAACAAAAGATGGGCACGCACCCTCAACAGTCTGAATTCAAGGAAATGCAGGATCGGTTGCATGCAGCTGAACAGGTGGGCAAACATACTTTACAATGTGGTTTTGATGCCTTGGAAGCTTCCTCTAGGGCAGCTGTTACTGGGTCTGTTATACGTAGGCATGCTTGGTTAAAGGAACAATCTCTGCCTGATCATGTTAAAGCAAAGTTACTAGATGCGCCCTTACAGCAGGATGTCTTATTTGGGGTTAAAGCAGAGGAGGTTTTAAAGAAAATGGAGGATAAGGCAAAATCTATGCAGACGGTCAAAGATTTCTTACAGGTACAGCCCCCATGCTTCAGCAGAAATTGGCCAACAAAAAATTGGTCCTTTCCAGCTTCTGACAGACCACAGAGGGGTAAATACAGGCACCCAAGGGGCAGAGGACAAGCACAAATCCCTTACAAACCTCGCCAATGGGGCACTGCAACACAGAAGGGAGGAGAAGACAGGTCCCAAACTACTAGAAGGCAAACACAATGACTTAAACCTCAAACTGCCAAGCAAAACTCTCTTGGCAGCCCCCTTGGGAGGAAAATTAGCACTTTTTGCAGACAACTGACGCATCGTCACAAAGGACAAATGGGTCCTAGACATTATCTCACAAGGATACAGATTCCATTTCCACACCTTGCCAAGGATAAAAGGAATGCCAAACCTGCCACAAAATCAATGGGCAGAGGCACAAAAACAAATTACAGCTCTCATGGACATGCGAGCCATTCAACTGGTACCTACACAGGAGCAAGGCCAAGGATTTTACTCCAGGCTCTTTCTAGTCCCCAGAAAGGACAGTGCTTGGAGACCCATTCTGGACCTTTCAGTTTTAAACACCTTCTTGCAAGTACCCAAATTCAAGATGCTCACACTACAGCAGCTTCTTCCCATGTTGGGCAAGAAAGCTTGGCTAGTAACGTTGGACCTCAAGGAGACATACCTGCATGTCCCTATCAGACAAAATTGCAGAAGATACCTCCGTTTCATTGCAGGTGCAACCCATTACCAATTCTCTGCACTGCCCTTTGGCTTATCTACTGCGCCCAGGGTCTTCACAAAATTCCTGGCACCAGTAATTGCATACTGCAGACAAAGAGGAATTCAAATATACCCATACCTGGACGACTGCCTCATCCAAGCAGAAAGCAAGGACATTGTCTTACAACACCTGGCTTTTGTAAAACATCTTCTAAGTTGCCTAGGGTACACAGTAAACGAAAAGAAATCAAAACTAGTGCCCTCACAAAATATGACATTCCTGGGTGCCAGCTTGAATACAACGGCCCAGATGGCTTATCTGACGCCAGACAAACAACTACAATTAACTCAGTACTTCAGAACAATGGCAACAAAGACCCAACTCCCTGCAAGAAAAATTCTGCAGGCCTTGGGCTTCATGGCATCTTGCATACTACTAATACCATTTGCAAAACTGCATATGAGGAAATTACAATGATACCTAAAAAGTGTATGGACTCAACACAGCCACAGCTTGGAAACAATGATACCTCTCATTCCCTGCCTTCAACAGGAGTTTCTATGGTGGTCACAGGCATGTCACCTCAACAAGGGTCAGACTTTCACCATTACCCCCCAGCCAGGCAAACTATGACAACAGATGCATCGGACTATGCCTGGGGGGGCACACATGGCAGGACGGTGCATTCAAGGCATATGGACTGCAGATCAAAGGAATCTGCACATCAATCAAAAAGAAATGCTAGCTGTACAAAATGCTCTGACAGCCTTCAAGGACCTCTTACATCCAGGACAGCTTATCATAAGGACAGACAACACCACAGTAATGTGGTACATAAACAAGCAAGGGGGTACACACTCCTACCCTCTATGCAGGCAAGCAATGACCTTGTGGAACACAGCACTGGCTTACCAAGTTCAATTACAAGCTCAGTTCCTGCTAGAAGAAAAGAACACATTGGCAGACGACCTAAGCAGAAACATCATGGATCCCTACGAGTGGAAACTGGATCCACAAGTATTTGCAATGATAACTCAAAAATGGGGGCTCCCAGACATAGACCTGTTTGCCAGCCCCCAAAACTATCAACTAACAACATTTTGCACAAGGACTTTTCACCATCAAGCTTGGAAAGTGGACGCGCTCTCATTCAGTTGGAAAATGCTGACAGTATATGCCTTTCCTCCAGTACCCCTTCTCACAAAGGTGCTGCTGAAAGTCAGGATGGAGAGACCCCGAATGATACTCATTGCCCCAGACTGGCCATGCCAGCACTGGTATCCACTATTAAGGAATATGGCCCAGGGCCCACCATGGATTCTACCACAAATTACCCATCTGCTCACACAGCAAGACAATCAGATTCTACACAGCCAGCTCAAAATCTTAAACTTGGCTGCATGGCAAATCACCTAAGCAACCAGCCAGCTCCTCTCTCACAAGCTGTTATGGATGTTATTCTGGAGCCAGGAGGCTCAGCACCAGGAAAGCCTACTCAGACAAATGGAAAAGGTTTTGCACCTGGAACCAAGCTAAAGGCCAAAATACCCTTCAGCCTGACATACCTCCGATTCTGCAATATTTAACTGAGATGTTACACAAAGGGCTTTCTTTTTTATCTTATAAAATCCACGCCTCATCTATTTCAGCTCACTACGACACGGATCCTTCCTTATTTTCACATCCACTCCTAAGGCAGTTTCTCAGAGGGGCCAAAAACATTAGGCCTCCCAGGAGAGCACCAACACCTACTTGGGACCTCAACTTTGTTCTGGAAAAACTTACGCTACCTCCTTTTGAGCCAGCTTTCTCAGCTGACTTAAAGTTTATATCATGGAAGACTGCCCTGCTGCTAGCAATTACTTCAGCGAGAAGAGTTTCAGAGCTTCAGGCGCTAATGGCAGTAGAGCCTTTCGTCATTTTTCATCAAGACAGAGTTTCTCTATGAACTAACCCCTCCTTTATGCCTAAGGTGGTATCCAGTGTGGCTCTAAATCAAACCATACATTTACCCACCTTCTTTCCAAATCCACAGAACAAAGGAGAAAGACTCCTACATTCCTTGGACATTCACAGGCAGCTACGTTACTACTTGGATAAAAGTAAGGATGTCCTTCAAGAATGCAACTGCAGTCATAACATATGGGTTGTCCTGCCTCAGGCAGCCCTCGGTCGGCCGGATTCCAAAGTCTGGGTCTGACGTCGGCTGATGTCGCATTTCTCTCCGACGTCAGAGCGGCTGGAGTATATAAGCATCAGCCGACGCCATTTTCTTCAGTCTTTCTTGCCGCATGGTGCCCGAAGCAGAAGCAGTTCGCAAGTGCCGGTCGGTCAGCTCCTGTATTCTTTGATTCCGAAGTCATCAAAAAAGCTAAGTACCCCGTTGGGGACCTTTTCTTGCCTCAGCCGATGTCAGAAATTACTGAAAAAGTTAACAATTGTCTGTCTTGTGGTAAACAAATACCTCATAAGGATTTCCACTCTTACTGTCTTCCTTGCCTTGGCCCAGACCACGACGTCTCGGCCTGTGTCGCCTGTGCTCGCTTCAATAAGCGCACACTCAGGCGCCGGGCGGAGTTCGCTGAAGACTTTTTCGGCGATAAATTTGCTTATACAATGCCGTCGGAACTTCCGACATCGCAGACTCCTAAGAAACGAAAAGACCGGGACCGACATCCTCGGCCCACGTCTTCCACCGACTCCACGCCAAAACCTACGGCGAGTGCTCCGGTTCCCCCTGAGACGGTTATTTCACCGCTCCGAACCAAAGACACCGCATTACCGATACCGGAGGCCACACCGATTCCAGTTATAGATTTTCCTCCAGATACTGAAACCGAGGAAATGCCCGAGACCATTGCTGTAGATAAGGTCACTCCTGCACGTGGAGCTGCTTGGCCTCCTATGGCCATGTCTATTAAGGCCTACACACGTGCTAAGGCAGCCAGCAAGACCAAGCACCTTACTGCTAAAGCCTTACCTCAGCCTACTCCTGAAACACAAATCATGACTATGGCCGCAGACTTAATTTCCATGATTAGAGGTTCACAGGCCCATCCTGAGAGAGGATCCCAGCCTCCTTCTGATAAGAGGCCCCGGGTTGAACCCTCTGACCCTATCCCTTCAGATGAAGATTCTGAGGACTCTGTTCACTGCGATGGCCAGGAAGAGCTCTTCCAGACCTATGAGGACTCGGATGCAGAGGATTCCATCCTCGGCCTCCCTCCTGAGGATATTTCTTTTGGGGAAGTTCTGCATACCATGAGGGAACATTTTAAGTGGCAAGGCCAGGAATATTCTGATTCCAGAAAGAGCCTTCGAACCTTCCTTAAAAAGCCCCAACACAGGCCCCTGGCTATACCTCCTGTGCTTGATGTTTTGGATGACCTATACTCTGACTCCAGTGTTACCCCGGATACTCTTCCTCCTGCTCCAGCCAAGCCTGACAGATATTATAGGGTCCCAGAAACACATTCTCATTTCTTTAGGGCCCATGCTGTTGATTTAGAAACTATTTCTCAGGGACCTAAAGGGGTTTCAGCATCCACCTCCAAAAATCCTTTGCCTTCCAACAGGGAAGCTAGGTCATTAGAGAGATGGGGAAAAAAGGTCTACACCTCCACTACTTTATCTATGAGAGCTCTGAATTGCCTCTTTCATATGTTTCAATATCAGGATTACCTGTTAGATGATTTACGGAAAACATTGGCCTCTCCTGAACCTTTAGACAGGAAGTCTTTGCAGGAAGCTGTACATAATTCTCAGCAAGTCAGCAATCACTTTCTGCAGTGTGGATATGATGCATTGGAAGCTTCATGTAGGGCAGCTATGACAGGGGCGGTCATTCGTAGACATGCATGGTTAAAAGAACAACCTCTACCAGATCATGTTAAGGCAAAACCTCTTGATGCACCCTTGGAAAAGAACAAGCTTTTTGGTGCTAATGCTAAAGATGTGTTAAAGTCCATCGAGGAAAAAGCAAAATCAGTTCAGACGGTCAAAGATTTCCTCCAGGTTCAGCCACCCAGATTCAGCAGGAATTGGCCTTCTAAAAACTGGTCCTTTCCTAATCCTGAAAGATTTCAAAGGGGTAAAAACAGGTGTGGCCGAGGAAGAGGACAATGCAGAGGTTCTTACAGGGGACGACAGTGGCAACCAGCAAACCAAAGAAGTGACACAGGGGTCTCCCCTGCCCCACAGGGACAATCTCAGTGACTTTCCTCTACTTCCGCTGACCAAGGAGCAAATAGAAGCTCCCTTGGGTGGAAAATTATCTCTGTTTTCAGACAATTGGCACAGATTGACAAAGGACAAATGGATTTTGGACATTATAGACCAAGGTTACAGGTTCCACTTTCATACCTTACCAAGAAAACAAGGCATGCCAAACCTACCACAAAACCAGAGGGCAGAGGCTATCAAGCAAATTTCTCTGCTTGCTCAGATCAAAGCAATAGAAAGAGTACCACAACAAGAACAAGGCCAGGGGTTTTATTCAAGACTGTTCCTTGTTCCAAGAAAAGAAACTCAATGGAGACCAATACTGGATTTGTCCGCATTAAACACTTTTCTCATAGTACCAAAGTTCAAAATGCTGACTCTACAGCAACTCCTTCCCATGCTCTGGACCTCAAGGAGGCATACCTGCATGTCCCTATCAGACACAGCTGCAGAAGATACCTCAGATTTCTTGCAGGGCCAGAGCATTATCAATTCTCAGCATTGCCATTTGGCTTATCTACTGCGCCCAGAGTATTCACAAAATGCCTGGCTTCAGTAATTGCTCATTGCAGGCTCCAGGGGATCCAAATTTACCCGTACCTGGACGACTGCCTCATACAAGCGGACGACAAATTGATTTTGACAAAAAACTTGAACTATGTCATACAATTACTACAGGCTCTGGGATACACAGTCAACTTCCAAAAGTCAAGACTTCAGCCATCCCAGCAAATAACCTTCTTAGGAGCCAATCTAGACACAGCCTCTCAAATGGCTTACCTGACAGAAGACAAGCAAGAGAAGTTAACTCATTATTTCAAAGGTTTGGCAAAACTCACCCAGATGACTGCAAGGAGATTCCTACAGGCCCTGGGTTACATGGCATCCTGCATTCTCCTGGTTCCATTAGCAAGACTACACATGAGAAAGCTTCAATGGTACCTAAAAAGCCTATGGTCTCAGCACAGCAACAACCTAGAGACAACCATACCGCTCATTCCATGCCTACAAAAGGAATTCCTATGGTGGGCCTCGGTAAGCCAGGCAAACACAGGTATGTCATTCAAAAAACCTCAGATAACACAGACCATGACCACAGACTCCTCAGACCTTGGATGGGGGGCGCACATGGAGGGCAGATGTATACAAGGACAATGGTCTCCAAAGGAAACACATCTGCATATAAACCAAAAGGAAATGCTGGCAGTAATGCATGCCATCGAGGCCTTTCGACAACAACTTCAGCAAGGCCATCTACTGATACGGACAGACAACACCACTGTGATGTGGTACATAAACATGCAAGGGGGCACCCATTCTTACCCCCTTTGCAGACTGACAATGAATCTTTGGGAAAAATCACTGAGCCTAAACATACAGTTGCAATCCCAGTTTGTCCCAGGCAAAGACAATGTGCTGGCGGACAGCCTAAGCAGGAATTTCATAGATCCACATGAGTGGAGGTTGCATCCGAAAATCTTCACACAACTTACCTCGACATGGGGCAGGCCAGAAGTAGACCTATTTGCCTCCCACCTCAACCATCATCTACAAAAATTCTGTTCAAGGACATATCATCCACAAGCTTGGAAAATAGATGCTCTTTCATTCAACTGGAACTTCCTAAAAATCTATGCATTCCCACCTCTGCCACTGATGACCACAGTATTACTAAAGATCAAAGCAGAGAGGCCCAAGGGGATCCTAATAGCTCCAGACTGGCCAAGACAACACTGGTATCCACTACTACGGAGCATATGTCACAACAAAAAGTGGGCCCTTCCCCAATGGCCCCTACTTTTGACTCAACACAACTTCAAAACAGTGCATCCAAACCTCCAGACGCTGCAGCTAACAGCCTGGGAGATCCCATGAATAACCTCAATCTAGCTCTCTCCAAGGAAGTTCAGCGGATATTAACAGAAGCTCGAAGACCATCCACCAGAAAGGTTTACTTAGCAAAATGGAAGAGATTCAGCATTTGGAATACCAGCAAGGGACATGATGCATCATTATTGAACATCCTACTCATCCTAGAATATTTGGCAGATATGCTACAGAATGGACTCTCATATTCTTCCATAAAGATACATGCTTCAGCTATTTCAGCAAGATATAACACTGATCCGCCTGTGTTTTCACATCCTTTGTTAAGGCAATTTCTCAGGGGAATCAAGAACATTAAGCCACCAAGAAAGGCTCCAGTGCCAGCTTGGGACCTCAACTTTGTCCTAGAAAAACTGACTCTACCTCCCTTTGAGCCAGCAGCTTCAGTGGACTTACAATTTCTCTCATGGAAGACAACTTTCCTGTTGGCAATTACCTCAGCAAGAAGGGTTTCTGAACTACAGGCCCTAATGGCAATACCACCGTTCATAATCTTTCACAGAGACAGGGTCTCCTTAAGAACCAACCCTACTTTTATGCCAAAGGTGGGTATCTAGGGTTTCTTTAAATCAAGCTATTCACCTGCCTACCTTCTTCCCCAATCCTGAGAGCAAAGGGGAAAGACTGTTGCATACCTTGGACATTCACAGACAACTTTGCTACTACCTGGACAGAACCAAGACCAGTAGGAAGTCTGATCAGCTTTTTGTAGCCTACGCCCCTGGAGTACAAGGAAAAGCAATTTCCAAACAGACTATTTCAAAATGGATTGGACATTGCATCAGATTTTGTTATTCCTTCCATGGGAAGAATGTTCCAGCCAATGTCAGACCACACTCCACCAGAGCTACAGCCACCTCTACAGCATTCTTAAGAGGGGTGCCTACAAAAGACATTCTAGAAGCTGCTACATGGAGCTCCGTGCATACATTCTCCAAACACTACAATCTCCCTTTATACTCCAGATCCAGAGCAGGCTTTGCTTCGGCAGTCCTGCAGGGTTTGATTGCCACACCATCTCTTTCCTAGAGCATTCCTCCTTCCCCAGCTAAGCTATGGTATTCAACCCATATGTTATGACTGCAGTTGCATTCTTGAAGGACATAGTACAGTTTTGTACCTACCATAAATGTAGATGTCCGATAGATATGCAACTGCAGTCGGATTCCTCCCTCCATACCCCTCTATGCCTTGGGTCCACTCCTATCCCTGTTTCTCTTAGCTGGGGATATCTGTTATGGTGTATCTGTTTATTGCTTACTTATTTGTCTGGAATCCTGTTTTTGTCTTCCAATTTGACTACAGCCTTCCTTGGAGGGCACCTGGCATCTGGGGCAAGAAACACTGAAGAAAATGGCGTCGGCTGATGCTTATATACTCCAGCCGCTCTGACGTCGGAGAGAAATGCGACATCAGCCGACGTCGGACCCAGACTTTGGAATCCGGCCGACCGAGGGCTGCCTGAGGCAGGACAAACCCATATGTTATGACTGCAGTTGAATATCTATCGGACATCTACATTTATGGTAAGTACAAAACTGTACTTTTTCAGAAAATCTGACCAGCTTTTTGTATCCTATGCTAAAGCGTCACAAGGAAAAGCTATCTCAAAACAGACCATTTCCAAATGGATAGGACATTGCATACGTTTTTGCTACACCCACCATGGAAAACCAGTTCCTGCTAGCATAAGGCCCCACTCTACCAGGGCAGCAGCTACATCTACAGCCTTCCTCAGGGGGGGTGCCAACCAAGGATATTCTGGAAGCTGCAACTTGGAGTTCAGTACACACCTTCACCAAACATTACCACTTACCACTTTACTCTAAGACTAGAGCTGGCTACGCCACTGCAGTTTTGCAGGGCCTGCTAGCCTCCTCTAACCCTGTTTGACTCCACCTCCCATCCTTAGCTTTGGGATTCTACCCAAGTGTGATGACTGCAGCAGGGTAAAATGATGAACATAGTACAGTTTTGTACCTACCATAAATGTTGATGTTCGAGTGTATACAGTGCTGCAGTCCAGGTTACCCTCCCTCCATCCCCTCTGACCTAAGACCTTTCTATACCTTAAAATCTGTTACAACCTTTGTGGTGTATTTGCTTATAGCTGGAGGGATTTTTTGTTTATGCTACACTTTTTATTATTGGTACTATCTACTGACCACCATTTGGGGGGGGGGCACCTGACATCTGGAGCAAGAAAAACTGAAGAAAATGGCGTCTGATGCCTCTCATATACCCCTGGTGCACTGACGTCAGGGAAGAAGCGACAGCAACCAATGCCGGACCAAGACTTTGGAATTCGGGCCGACTGCGGGACCGCCTGACGGCAGGATAACCCAAGTGTGATGACTGCAGCAGGGTATACACTCGAACATCTACATTTATGGTTGATACAAAACTGTACTTTTATTACCTTTTGCTACTCTTCTTGTGAGTTAATGTCAAGTAGAAAGGGTAGGTGTCAGTGTGGAAGGCAGATTCCACATAACAGCTTGCACAAGCTCTGTTTATTCTGCCTGGGCCCAGAACACGACCATACGTCGTGCAGTATTTGCAAAGCCTTCGTCCCAAAGACTCTTAGAAGCCGCCTCGCTTCCCTTAGATTATATTTTAGAGGATCAGTGTTGGAAGCACCTTGCAAAGGGATATGGATCCGATGCCAGGACCTTCAGAAGACCTGCAACTCAGGAGGGTCAGAAATCCTTAGGCCCAAAACCATGTCTGCTCCCTCTACCCCGGAGATCCCTCCTGAGGCTGATGAAGGCCCGGATGCCGCATCAGAAACTGCAGATTCTCCCTTGATAGTACCATGGCAGAAGCCGTTAGCGACTGCTAGCACGTACTGGACAGAACCGCAGGATTCCAACCCGTGCGCCGGGTGTCCACAGCTTATTTCTGAAGGCCTGCGTGGGGCTGCTCAGATTGTGGTCCAAGATGATGTTCTTTCGGATGTTGTGGAATGTTGCCTGATATCCGGTGCCCCTATTCTAGATTGTATAGCGGAGCCTCCTAAAAAAAAAAAAAAAAACACAGAAAACCAAGCATACTTCTCTGGTACAATATACTCTTCCATCAAAACAAGACCCTGACTGGCAGGCCTTTACCCAAGGCCTCTTGATACTTCCATAGCCTTATGCCAGCTCAGGTCCAAGCCCTTTCTCCCGCCACTACTAGGAAAAGGCCTTTGGAAGATCTTTCCTCTGCAGATGACGATTCCTCTGGGGATGAATCTGTTACCTACTCCTCTCAGATTGCTTCTCCTCTGGGGTATGCTTCCCCAGGGGAGAAATCCAATGGAGCAGTCTCCCCTGGGGAAGATATCACTTTTGGGGAGATAATTGTTCAAATGAAAGACTACTTCAAATGGGACTGCAGTCAGGTATCTGAGACAAAAAAGAGGTAGTTCGACCTGTTACAGATGGGGTCTCCTAACCCTTCTGCAATTCCCCCTGTCCAGCCTGCCTTTTTGGATGCCTTTCTGGCTGCCTCCAAATCTCCAGACTCCCAACCTCCTGCACCTAAATGCCCTGACAGGTTCTACAAAGTACCTGAGGATGCTAAATTCCTGTTTAAGATGTCATCAACAGACCCAGTAACCATCTCTGTGGCTGCTGATAGAACCTCCAAATTGCTGCCTTCCACTTCCCCACTCCCCTCCAAGGAAAGTAGGATTATGGGAGGTTGGGCAAAAAAGTTTATACTTCTGCCACCTTGGCTGTTAGGGCCATTAACTATCAGACTCATATGGCCAAATATGCATTGGCTCTGTTGACAGATGCCATCAAGCAGTTTGGAGAATTAACAGACTGCCCTAACAAGTCCAAAATAACTAACCTTCGTAAATCTTGTAGTCAGGTTACTAGACACTCCATAAAATGTAGTTACAATGCAGTGGAGGCCTCTGCCAGGACAGCTGCATCAGGGTCAGTCCTAAGAAAGTTTTGGCTCATGCTGCAGCCTTTACCAGATGACATCAAAGCAAAACTTATAGAGGCACCCTTAGATAAAGCCTGATTTGGCTCTGCAGCTGGTGAGCTCTTCAAGGCCCTTTAGGAAAAGGGCAAAGAACTTCAAGACCTTAGGAACATCTTTGTGTCCCCAGTTCCCCGCTTCCAGAGGAACTACCCTGTCAAGACTTCCTTTGCTAGGAAGCCCTCTGAACACCTCTATTCCAAAAGGCGAAAGGATTCCAGAAAGATCCCTTCCAGAGCCCCTCCTTTTTACACCTGCACAAAAGCAGCCCTTTCAGGCAAAATCTAGTAGTCTATCACTACCAGGCTGTAAATCCATCTACTCCCCTCTCTCAGACTCTCCAAACAGCTCTTGTACTCACTTTCCTTACTTGCCTAGAGGAAAATATTTTTTTATTCAGGCATGTCCAAGAGTCCGCTCCCAGTGTTCTGTCCTGTCTAGCTGATGAATCTGGGCATCTTGGGGCAATGTAGCAATTGCCTCATGTACACAGAAAACCCTCTCCTCCTACCACCAAACACTACAACATGTGAGAGATGCACTTATCTAGCCAAACTGGAGGTAAAGTTCTCTCCAACCAAGACCGAACTTGACAGTCAAGAGGAGTCAGTAAACACTTGTACCACATCACATAGTCGCACTAAGCCTATACCACCAAAATCCACTCATAGAAACACAAAAACATTCGCAGAGGCTCTCAATAATAATCTGCTTAAGCAACAGAGACCTCCAAAGCAGAAACGCAAGCAACCTCCACTCCCCCCCCCCAACACAACCCAAATGACACACAGTCCGCAGACTCAGTGTGCCACTCAACCACAGCCCATAAGGCAACACAACGTACCCAACACACTAGTCAAAGGTGACTATATAGTCAGGCACACTGATGTCCCACTCACCAGGCTAAACAACGAGAAGGTTACTGTTGGCTGCCTTTTGGATGCCAGAATCCACCACATAACCCACACACTCAGGTCACTCCACAACAAATACAAATATGACTCTGTCATTGTCCATGTTGGTGTGAATGACATGAGACATACCTCCCTGGACTACATGAAATGAGACATGGAAGAGTTCTCCAATCTTGTAACCCAGGCAGATATGACCCTAGCCCTGAGTAGCATCCTGCCATCGCCCAGAATGATACCGCAGTACAAGGACAAAATGCTTGGCTTCAACAATTGGATAAGCTTCTGGTGTCATTCTAAGGGGATCTAGTATCTGTCTGCCTGGGACGACATGGTCAACAGACCATGATGCTTTGCCAGAGCTGGCCTGCACCTGTCACCCCTGAGATTCCGGATACTGGCTAGGGCTCTTGCCACCCCTATAGTGCCTTTTTTAGGCAAAGTTCAAATGACAAATTCACCACCGTAACAAGAACAGGCAAGCAAAAAACTGAGGGTAATGCTACTCAGTGCTAGAAGTCTAAATCTGAGAATGCACTCCCTTGAGGCACTCCTTAAAATGGAGAACATCAATATTGGTGCAGTGACTGAGACCTGGTTCAAGGCTCCAGAGAGCACTCCTGCATTACCAGGCTATAACTCATACCACACTTTTCAGCCACCTAACCTGGACTGGAACACAAAAGGCAGATGTCTGTCCATATTCATTAAGTATATCCACACCTCCAGGCTAGTTGCTCAGCATAATATATCCGAGGTTATCAAAGTGCAACTAACTCTGGGCAAAACTGCAATCCAAATTGTAGCACGCTACAGATCTCCCACCATGCCCCAGGATTCCCACTCCTCTTTTTTTGATGTACTGGAAAATATTAGAGTTCAACCAAACACCTTAATAATGGTCAATTTCAACTACCCCACCATTAACTGGAAAAACTACTCATGTACCAACTCCTTCGCTCAGCGCTTTCTGGAATTCATAAATTCCAATGCCCTAGATCAACTTATCCACACCCCCACCAGGGGCAACAGTATCCTAGACCTAGTCACTACCAACATGAGTGACGATGTTCCACACCTGAAGTCAACTCCTCGTTGGTCAGATCCGACCGTATGCTAATCACCTTAGATGTCCACATCCTACCCCCACCACCCATCAAGGAAACCACGGTAAACAATTTCTCCAAAGGCAACTTCATGCTTCTTAAGACAGAAGTGGCGAACTTCATGATACCCATGCAAATGGACAATACAGTCACGACTGCTGAATCGTACACAAATGCACTGTCTAAGCACTTACACGAGTGCATGGATGGTGCTATCCCAAACAGAACCAAGACGCTATCCTCCAAAAAAAAGGAAGCCAATCTGGTGGTCCCCTGCCATAAACAAACTCTACAACAGAAGGAAGAAACTGTTGCAAAAGAGAGTAAAATCCCATGAGTGGAAGAGCTCCCTGGTCAACCTCATTAAGAGGCTGAGATCCCTTATAAGATCCTCCAAAGCTAGCTACAAAAACAAAATCGCCACTGATTCTAGGGACAACCACAAAGCATTATATAGCTATGTCAAGAATCTCAATGGCAACTCCCAGATCTGCTCTGAGTTACAGCAGAACGACACAAAAATTACAGTACCAACTGATATTGGCAACATCCAGGCAGATAGGTTCAGTGCTAACTTTACCCCTCCTCTCACCCCCTAAAGGGGCCATATCTATACAGGAGGAATGCAGAGTCCCTGTAATCACAACTATGCAGGTAAAAACTGCACTTTCTAAAGCCAAAAACACACTCTCCATGTGACCGGACAACATCCCAGGCTGCGTTTTACACAAACTTCAGAATGAACTGGCTCCCCACCTAAGCACCATGTTCAGTCAGTCTCACGTCAGGCTTTGTGCCCACTGAATGGCGCACAACAACAGATGTTAAGTTGTCTATCTCGCCTTCATTCTTGCTGGTTGGGATCGGAGCCAATCCTCTGCTCTGACACTGCCATCTTCAATAGCTCGAGAGCTGTTTATTGGCTCAAAGCTACCCTTTATCCCATAATGCCTAGCGATAGCTACCCAGATCTCGTTTGCCGCTTCAGCTGCGAGGTGTCTTTTTTCTGGCTCAGGCTTGTATAGAGTTTTTTGTGTAACTTTTTCATTAGAATTGAACTTTTCTAGTATTTTATTGTTAGCGATAGTTTTGTTTCTGTGATAGATAATTGTTTAGATTATAGTATCCCTCCTTTTTGTAGAACTCGTTTAACTTAGAGAGTTCTCCCCCACCCCTCCCCTCCCCTCTACCTCTTCTTGTCAGGTTAGCCATTTAGCCATTTAAGTTAGAGGCTTTCCTTCTGCTTTTTTCTTATAGGCTAGCCATTTAAATTAGAGGCTTTCCTATTATCTTTAAAAAAAAAAAAAAAAAAAAAAAAACCTTTAGCTATAGTTTTTCTAGTAGGTGTGTTTTTCGTAGACTGTATATTGCTTCTTGTTATTGTTATAATTGGCTTTCTTTCTACTGTTAATGTCAAAGGAATCCAAGGTTTCTGGGTTCAAGATGTGTGACTCATGCTGTCAGAAAATGTCTCTGACAGATGGGCACACTTTTTGCGTCTATTGGTTAGGCATTGTGCACCTGCAAGACTCTTGTTCTATTTGCCATGCCTTTAGTCCAAGAGTCCTGCAGGAGCATAAGAATAAGCTGATTCTTGGGGGTCTTTTAAAACCCCAGGATTCACGGGCCAAGAGCTCACAGCCTGTGAAATCCCCTAAATCCACTAAGCCGTCGGCTCCAAGTTCAGAGCAGTCTTTGGTTCAGGATTTACCTTCTACGTCGGTTCCGGCTGTCACCGACAAGACAGTCTCCCCGTCGGCTCCATCAGAGACTTCGGAGCCGTCGTGGAGCCACAAGAGGCTGAGGTCCCCTTCACTAGAGTCGATGCATTCGGCTCCTTGGTCTCCTTTACTTCAGAGCGAGCGTAGTCACCGATCCTCTCATTCCTCTCGATCCTCTAGACTGTCATGATGTGGAGAGAGTGGTCAGTAGGTTGCTAAAGTCACAGACACTAGCTAAATTGTTGTCCAGCCCTCCTCAACAGGTATCGGCTCCATCCATTTCTCTCGATGTTCCTCCTCCGACTCCAGTGAGTTCGGAGTTGGAGTTCGTTGGGGTTTGAGTAGTGGAACAGTCGGCTCAGATAACTGTATCTCCTTCAGTTCCGACGTCGGCTCCGATTCCCTCAGTGGTTCCTTCCATCGAGGGATCTGGGCGCCGGGGCTCCCTCATCGGCTCCAAGGGGGCGAGTGGCATCGGACCCTTGCCCGACCCCATTCTCCCTCTCGGAGCTTCGGCGCAGGTGAGCTGTGCTCCAACATCGGCCTCGGAGCTGTCCCCCTCGGTGCGGAGAAAGATTCCTATTTCTTCGGAACCGGAGCTTTCTCTGCATCGTGGCAGGGACGCCTTCAATGTCATGCGGAGTGTGCTGTCCCCTGAGTCAGCTCCACTATCAGCCCCACTGGCTCCGTCCCCTGTAGTGCCTGTGCCAACCTCTGCTCCTCCAGACCCTAAGTGTAGGGAACCGATGCTCCAGGTCACCCCATTGGGTGTTTCCTCCTCTTCTGAGGCCTCTCCTGATCACTCAGAAGAGTCCCCTCAGAAGAAAAAGTGTAAGAGGAAGCACACTGACTCCCCCAAGTCTGTCACTTCTGATACAGACTTAGATGATTCGGATGGGTCCCCGAGATCCCCCTCTGAAGATGTTTCCTTCTCGGACATCCTAGAAATGCTTAAGCAGAGGGGGAACTGGAATCCCCTAGCCCCTTCTGAGGGATGAGTCTGTATTTCTGGATGCCTTCGGTTCCCGACCTTCCACCTCCTGGGTGTCTTCGCCTTTTGATCCACTTATGTCAGTGGTGGCTCGAAAGGTTTGGTCAGCTCCGGATACAGTAGAACCAACTCCGAGGAGACCTAGTAAATTCATTACAGCACCCCAAAATAAGCAGTTCCTTTCAAACGGTGTCTCTGTTGATGCTATGGTGGTAGCAGCAGCCACCAAAAAAGAGTTAGCGGAGACCTCTTCGTCTGTCCATCCCCCTAACAAGGAGTCTAGGATGATGGACAGATACGGGAAGCGAATGTTTGCTTCAGCGACCTTCTCTATGAGGTCACTGAACTACCTGTGTTATTTTACCCGACTTCAAAGGGATCTCCTTAAAGAGCTCAGAGATACCATCCAACATCCAACAGCTGAGGGAGCACAAGCCAAGGTAGCTTCCCAGCTAGCGACTCTTAATTCTGTTGTTAACTCCTCCATGAGGTTCATTTCATATGCAGCCAATGGGGCGAGTAGGAGGCATGCTTGGATGCGGCTGTGTAACTTTGCGGAACCCTTTCGAGCGTCCTTCACCAACACTCCCTTTGATGGTTCCTTTCTTTTTGGACCACAGGTGAAAGACATTTTGACTAGGTGTGAGCAAGAAGGCAAGACACTCTCTGCCGTGGGAGTCTGTTTTTCCACTCCCTCTAGACCCTACCCCAAGGGTCAGAAGAGTGGGAAGATGTGGTTCCGTAAATCTCAGGGAGCCTTGCCTGACACACGTAGTGATTTATCCTCCAGAGGCAGAGGGGGAAACAATAATAATAGATGCCGCCCTCGTGGCAGAGGGGGTCCGCAGAACCAGGACAACAGAGAATCCTGCTCTGATAAGCACTTCCAGCATCCCTGAAGGGTTGCCCAGCTGCTCAACTCTGGAGGCAGTCGGGGAAAGACTTTAGCTGTATCCAAAACCCTGGCAAAGTTTAACACAAGACAGATGGGTATGGTCCGTTATATCAGGAGGTTACAAAATTTCCTTCCATCAACCCCCTTTACAGTCAAGGAAGACCCTTCCAGATGTTCCACCCAATCTGAAGGAGCAAGCAGTTATAGAAGTTTCAAAACTGCTAGAAAAAAGAGCCATCCAGGAAGTCCCGGTAGACCAGCACGGATCCGGAACTTCCTCAAGGTTCTTTTTAGTACCAAAAAAGACAGTGGACTGGAGACTGATTTTGGATCTCAGCAGACTAAACAGGTCTGTGCAAAGAACAAAGTTTTGGATGGTCACGCTACAGTCCATTCTACCCTTTCTGGGTCAGGACGATTGGATGTGCTCGATAGATCTTCAGGACGCGTACTACCATATAAAGATGGACAGGTACTCCAGGAGATATCTTCGCTTCCGGCTGGGGGCCAGTCATTATCAGTTCAGAGCACTGCCCTTTGGTCTCACCACAGCCCCCAGGTGTTCAACAAATGTATGGCAGTGGTCACGGCTCACCTGAGGCGTCAAGGATTCCAGGTGTTTCCGTATCTAGATGACTGGCTCCTTACTTCTACCACCAGGCATCAACTCATACAAGCACGGGACTACACAATCACAATCTGCTCCCAGCTCGGCATTACAATAAATTTCGAAAAATCTGCCTTGTTGCCCTGTCAATCTATCACTTACATCGGAGCAGACTTAGACACAAGGGAGATGTTTGCAAGGCTACCAATAGAAAGGGTGTCCGCAATCCGTCAGCAGGTACAGGTTTTGATGCAGAGCAAAAGGATCCAAGTCAGGTACGTCGTTCAAACTCTGAGTTCCATGGCAGCAGCCATTCTCCTAATCCCACTGGTGCACTGTCATATGAGAATTCTTCAGTGACTTCTGTTCATGCAGTGGTCTTTCCAAGAGCTACCCATGACTCACTTGATCCTGATCACGGAGGCATGCAAAAGACACCTTTCTTGGTGAATGGTCTCCCCTCTAGTTACTCAGGGCAGACTTTTCATACAACCCCCTCCAGTAGCCACAGTGATCACAGATGCCTCCCTGATAGGGGGGGGGGGCATTATCTGGGCAGGACAGTCCAAGGCACTTGGCAACCTCACAAGTACCATCTGCACATAAATGTTCTGGAAATGAGAGCCATGCTGCTGGCGTTGCAAGCCCTTCAAGACTCTCTTCCTTCTGGGACTATTGCTATTCAAACGGACAACATTTCAGTGGTGTGGTACATCAGCATGCAGGGCGGAACCAGATCCTACCCTCCTGTGTCGAGAAGCCATCAGACTTTGGCAGTGGGCGATTTCCTCCCAATGTTTTCTGATTGCGACTCACATCCCCAGGAGATCCAGCGTCATAGCGGACAGGCTCAGCAGAGCTATCCTCATGCCTCACGAGTGGTCTCTGAATCAGGAAGTTGCGAATCTTGTTTTCCACAAACGGGGACAGCTTTGCTGCGATCTTTTTGCCACCCCCTTCAACAGCAAATGCAGCAGCTACTTCTCCCTTCTTCCGCTTCCGGGTCACTTACCCAGAGACGCTCTAGTCCACGATTGGCCCCAGGAACTTCTTTCCTCCTTTCCCCCTGATACCCAAACTTATACAGAAAGCAATATCGTTGGGTTGAAAAATGATCCTCATTGCTCCCTACTGGCCTTGACAGATATGGTTCCCGTTCCTGCACCATTACCTTCTTGATCAACCCTGGACTCTGGATCCAATTCCAGACCTCCTGGTTCATCAGTCAGGCGGGTTGCATCAATCCCTCAAAACTCTCCAGCTCACAACTTGGTTGCTCCACTTCCAACCTTAGCTAGGCTTCCCAGCATTTCCCCAGCAGTCTGTGACATTATCATCTCTTCTCACAAGTCTACAACGAGGAAAACTTATGCTAGAAAATGGAAATGTTTTTCTTGTTGGGCAAAAGCTAGGAATATGGATCCCTTTTCAGCCCCAGTCCACGAAATCCTGGAATTCCTAGCACAACTGTTTCGCTCCAGGTCCACGTCTGCTACGATCAGGGTACAAATGGTGGCCATTTCTAACTTTCATGTTGGTTTTTCAAACTCTAACATTATGTGTCATAAGCTCTGTAAAGCCTTTTGAGAGGGACAACTCTTCTTAGGCCTCCAGTGAGAGATCCCCCTCCTCCTTGGAACCTTAATTTAGTCCTAACCTCCTTGATTCTGCCCCCTTTTGAACCAGCAGCGTCCTGCTCTATCAAGTTTCTATCTTGGAAGACACTCTTTCTGGTAGCTATTACTTCAGCCATTTGCTAGCATAGGTTTTCCTCAGAGCAACCCAGTCTACCTTTAACAAAGTAGAAAACTGGCTTAATAATCGTTTACTCCTACTGAACCCAAATAAAACCAAACTATTACTTTCCTCCCCCACCCAAAAGCAAACACCACCAGTGTTTACAGTCTCTTCAAACAATGGGACCCCAATTTCTCCCGAACCAAACACCAAACTACTAGGCATAATCATTGACAACAATCTGAATTACAATGCCCATATAGACAAAACCATAAAAACAGTAAATAAAAAAATAGGAACCATGTATAGGATAAAGAAATTTATAACCCCAACTTACCAGAACCACCATAGCTCGCACACATCTTCTCTCCTCCCTTCTCTATGCCTCTCCCATCCTTACTAATCTATCTAAATCAAACCTCAACAAAATCACCAGCTGCTATAACAATATAGCTAGATTCGCCACAGGCTCCACATACAGAACCCATCATTGTAATAATCTTCACAACCTAGGTTGGCTAGAACTACCCAATCAAATATACTATAACCAACTCATAGTTGTCCATAAAATCCTCTACCAACCTACCAGTACCCCAATTCTAACTAAAATTATCTCCCCCTATAACAACCTAACATCCCTCCGCTCATCCAGCAGAATGCTAGTACAAACAACCAAAGCAAACAACTCAGCTGGAGATTCTTTGTTCTCCAACTCTACTGGGAAAAATGGAACTCCCTTCCTCCACATATAACCTCTAACAGCTCCTTGCCTCAATTCAAAAAAGCTGTAAAGACACACATGCACAAACTCTGGCTATGTCCATGTCTAAACCCTGACTAAACAAAAATGACACTGAGCCAGTAAAATTAGTTGTGCTCCTATCAAAACCCCAACTAACCCAAAAACATAGTAACTAATTTATTAATCCTATCCAAACCCCAACCAACCCAAGAACATAATAACTATTAGTCTTAACTCACAGATGTCTACCAACTCCTCCCTCTGCAACCTATTTTTTCAGCCCACACTAAACAAATCCCACCCTAAATACCCTTTTCTTTCTTATTTTCCTTGCTTTCTATGTGAATATGCTTAACTATCAGACACACCCCTACTAAAAGAAAGTTTTCTCTGAATTCATTGCTTCAAAGAAGTTGTTTTCTATGTCTCACCTATTAGTAACCTACAGATGGCTTTTATCTTTGACCTATTGTTAACTTCCTAAACACGTTACAAACTGCATTTTCCTCTCCTTAATTTGTTAACTAACACTTTATAAATAGCTGTATTGCTACATTTTAAACATCTTGTAATCTACATTATTATTTGTTACTAAATATCAACACTGTTATGTTCTTGTTACTAAATGCTTTGATAACATGGAGCTTTTCTCCCCGGGCCTCCGCTGAAAATGGACATGTATCCAGTCGAGCTTTCCCGGTTAACAAATGTAAAATAAAATAAATAAATAAATAAATAAAAAGTCGGCTCAGAAAATAATTTAAACTAATCTATAGATCTTCCTGTGTTTTTCCCTAATCATACCAATAAGGCAGAGTACAAACTACACCAATTGGACATTCATAGGCAATTGCGTTTTTACCTGCACAGAATTAAAGAAGTAAGGAGGTTGGACCAACTATTCCTTTCTTATGCCTTGGGAAAACAAGGTCTTCCAGTTTCCAAGGTAACCTTGTCCAGATGGTTGTCGCACACACTTTTTTTCATTTATCAGTTAAGGAACAAAGAGTTACCTATTAAACCGAAAGGTCATTCTACTAAGGCTTTGGCCACCTCTGTATTCTTCCAGTCTAGGTTGCCCATGGATTCCATCTGTGCAGCTGCCACATGGGCAAACCCTCATACCTTTATTTCTCATTACAAGTTGGATATGGTCTCCAGGAGCAGAGCTGACTTTGGTTCCACTGTTCTAAAGAGTCTGTTCCATTGAGCCACCCAGGATTTGAGGTGCTAGGGACGCTGTCCCAACCAGCAAGAACGAAGGCAAGATAGACAACTTAACATAAAGAAGTTATGTACTTACCATAACGTTCCATGTTAGTTGTCTTCATCTCACCTTCCTTCTTGTGTCCCACCCTCCGTCCCCCTGTCCTAGTGGACCGAGAGGAGTTTTTCTGTTTCACTGGCTGTGTGTTCTCTTGTCTCCCCTATTGACTTAGAGAATATGGCAGGTATAGTCAACTGATTTTTTGACTGGTTTATTCTTTTGTTATGTCTGGAGTTAGCTATCGCTAGGCATTATGGGATAAGGGGTAGCCTCGAGCCAGTAAACAGCTCTCGAGCTATTGAAGATGGCGGAGTTGGAGCCGAGGATCGGCTCTGATCCCAACGAGCAAGAAGGAAGGTGAGATGAAGACAACTAACATGGAACGTTATGGTAGGTACATAACTTCTTTTTATCCCACTCCATAATGGGGGAGCCATCACTGATCCCAGGAACTATCGCCCTATTAGCCTGATGACCCTGGTCTGTAAGGCCATGGAGTGTATCATTATGGAACTCGTAAACAAAGACATTGGTAACCTCCAAACTCTGGACCCCACCCAGTTCGGGTTTGTGAAAGGCAGGTCATGCCTTCTGAACATAATAGACTTCTTTGAGGCAGTCAACAAAGCTGTAGACGAGGGTAAGGTGGTTCACACAGCCTATCTTGACCTCGCCAAGGCTTTCTACACCATCCCCCATTCTGGAATTGTAGCTAAACTCACTAAACTAGGTATAAATCCCTACATCACAAGATGGGTTGCCAACTGGCTCACTGACGGAACCCACACTGTAAAAGTTGCAGACTCCAAATCTGACTTCAAACCAGTGACAAGTGGAGTACCACAGGGTCTAGTCCTGGGACCTCTCCTGTTTGGTATCTACTTCTCTGAATTACAGGCTAACACAGAAAGCCTTTGGCTAATGAAGTTCGCAGATGATTGCAAACTAAGAGCCTTAGTCGAGTCCCCAAATGATGTGGACATCCTACAGAAGGGCCTCACTGAGACAGATGCCTGGTGTCAGAGCCATGGCCTTAAGATCAATGCCAAAAAGTGCATTATCATCACCTTTGGTAAAAACTCTCTGTACCCATGAACTACCACATAAGAGGCAGTCTACTTAACGCTGAATGTGTGATAAAAGACCTTTGGACCCAGGTGGACAGTAGTCTCTCCTTTGATAATCACATCACCACAGTAGTCAGGAAAGCCTTCTATGTGGCACACCTCATCACAAAAGGGTTCTCATCCAGGAAAAAGGAGGTGATTGTTTCCCTCTACTCGACACTCATTAGACCCATTATAGAGTACAACACCTCTTTTGGAATGTACCTCACAAGACTTCTGCAGCAGCTGGAAAGGCCACAGAAATACCTCACAAAGAGGATTACTGGCCTCAAACAGATGCCCTACACTGACCGTCTCAAAAAAACTCCAGCTTTACTCCATAGCGTATCGCCTACTCTGAGAAGATCTCTGCCTAACATATAAAGCTATGTCAAACCCAGAGCTGTTGGACATGCTACACCTAAAGAAATCCCAATCCCTCCGAGCAACATGCTCTAGGGACCAAAACCTTGTCACCACAATAAACAGGACATGCTGGAGGGATCGATTCCTGTCCCAGAGACTTCCCATACTCTGGAACAAGCTACCCATCTATTTCAAGCAAAGATGTTCTTCGTGTTTCACTGTTGCAGTCATCACATATGAGTTATCCCTGTCAGGGTAGCCCTCATTTGGCAAGAATACCAGAGACTTAGTATTTCTGCGTCGGTTGTCCCCGCTGCAGGACTTGCGTCAGGTCATCAGTAGAATAAAATAAGGCAACCAATGCCATTACATCAGTCTTTCTTGCCGAGGAGCCCAAAGCAGAAGCATTTCGCTTGAGTGCCAGTCGGCCGCTACCTGAGTTTTCATTTTCCAAATTTAAGTTGAAGTCTTCTAAAGCTAAGTACTCCATTGGGGATCCTTTTTTCTTGCTCTAACCGTTGTCAGAAAAAGTTAACAATTGTCTCACCTGTGGAAAGCAAATGCCACATCGAGACTTTCATTCTTACTGTGTCACTTTCTTAGGCCCAGACCACAATGTCCCCTGCTGTCGCTTTTGTGCTTTGTTCAACGTCAGAACTATACGTCATCAGGCCCTTATTGTAGGTAGATATTTTCACTCTCAGTCCTCGAATTCCGATATGGCTTTGGTAAGCTGTCCGACAGCAGATCTTCTGAAGAAACGTAAGGATAAAGACAGAGACAGACCACACATGTCCAAACCTACCGACGATGCTTCTGTTAAGCTAGTCGTCAGTTCTCCGGTCCTCAGTGAGGTGCTTTCGCAGCCCCTGATGCCCACTTCTGTGGATTCGCAGGCTGCTACCGAGACCCTTTCGGTGTCCGGTATGCCGTGAGACTCATCAACTAAGGATGCTGCGGATTTCTCTACCTTGGATTGGTCCGGAGTCGCTGAGCAGGCACTGTCTTCCGAGGAAGTACTTTGCACTACCGATTCTTTACACGGACCGACTTCTTTTGTGTCTACCATTCTTTAGAAAACTACTGAGTTTCTGAAGGCCAGGGTACGAACCACACCCAAGAAACTGACGACCCAGTCTCAGACACCTTCTTCCTTGCCTCAGTCTTAAATGCTTAAAATGGCGGAAGATCTTATAATGCTGATCAAGGGAAGCCAGCCTACCTCTTCCAAAAGAAAGAGAGATTTGTCCCAAGTAGTTTTGTCTGAACAGGAGTCCGATGACTCTGATGCATCTGAATATGAAGACATGCAGCCCCTCTCTGCTTATGAGGGTTCTGATGCAGAGGAATCCATTCCATCAGTCTCTCCACCCGAGGACCTTTCCTTTGGGGAAACCCTACATACTGTAAGGGAGCATTTCCAATGGGAGTGTCAGGACTAACCTCAATCTAAAGAGACTCGGGGAATTCTTAGATCTTCACAGCACAGAACTCTGGCCATTCCTCCTTTCCTGGATGCTGTGGATGATGGTTTTATGGAATCTAGTTTGACTCCTGACACCCTCCCTCCTGCTCCCTGGAAACTTGACAGGTACTATAGAGTGCCTGGCTCTCACAAATTTCTTTTCAAAAATCCTAGTGCTGACTCTGAGGTTATTTCTCAAGAGCCTAAAGGAATTGAAGCAACTAATGCTAAGAATCCCACCCTCTCAGATAGGGATTCCCGAGAATTACACAGATGGGGTAAAAAAGTATACACCTCTGCTACTCTTGCTATTAGAGCACTAAATTGTCAGTTCCATATGCTAAAATTTCAGCAACATACCATGGAACTCCTCAAACAAAAAATATTGTCTTTTCCTGCTTGTGCAGAAAGAGTTACAAGAGTTAATGCATTCTGCAAGTCAAGTAACTAAGCACACCTTGCAATGTGGTTTTGACGCCCTAGAAGCATCTTGGAGGGCAGCAGTCACTGGATGTCCTTCAAGGATGCATCTGCAGTCCTTACAAATGGGTTGTCCTGTCGTCAGGCAGCCCTTCGGTCGGCCGGATTCCAAAGTCTGGGTGTGGCCTCGGCTGGTGTCGCAGTTCACCCGACGTCACAGCTGCAGTTATTCGGGTATAAAGGCATCAGCCGACGCCATTTTCCTCAGTCTTTCTTGCCGCGTGGCGCCCGAAGCAGAAGCTGTTCGCAAGTGCCGGTCGGTCAGAACCAGAGATTACTACTACCGAATTCTTCTACTACTACCGAAGACTTCTAAAAAGCTAAGTACCCCGTTGGGGACTCTCTTGCCTCAGCCGATGTCAGAAAAAGTGAATAACTGTTTAACTTGTGGGAAACAAATACCTCATAAAGATTTCCATTCTTACTGCTTACCTTGTTTAGGCCCAGACCACGACGTAGCAGCTTGTCTAGCCTGTGCTTCTTTTAACCGACGGATGCTTAGACGTCGCTCGGAATTTGCTGAGGAGTTTTTCGGCTCCGATTTTGCTTACATTATGCCGTCGGATCCTCCGACTACGCAAATTTCAAAAAAGAGCAAGGAAAAGGACCGACACTCGCGGTCTGCGGTTTCGGCCGAAACCACGGTTAGGCCAACCGTGAGTGTCTCGGTTTCGGCTGAAACCGAGCAAGCGGTTCTTCCTTCAGCCGAAAACTTACCTCCTACCGAGGCCTCTTCCAACCTCGTGGAATCGGCTTCTGATTTACCTTCTGCTCTGGCAGTTTCTCAGGAATTATCTGACACTATTCCCTTGGATATCTCCACCCCTGCACGTGGAGCTGCTAGGCCACCTGCATCCATGTCCATTAAGGCTTTTGCCAGGGCTAAAGCAGCTAAAACTACTAAATCTGTGCCTGCTAGGACCCCCCTCTCACAGGCCTAGCTCTAGTTCACAAATGCTTAGTCTAGCAGAGGATCTCATTTCTTTAATCCGGGGATCCCAATCTCACACAGACAGGGCCTCTCACCCACCTCCAGAGAAGAGGCCTAGAGCAGAGCCCCCTGAACCAGTTTCTACAGATGATTCCTCTGATGATTCAGATAATACTAACCCTCCAGAGGCTTCTTTCTCCCCTTATGAAGACTCTGATGCTGAAGAGTCCATCCCTTCTGCCTCTCCGCCTGAGGAATTTTCCTTTGGGGAAACCTTGCATGCTATGAGGGAACAATTTCAGTGGCAGGGCCAGGATTTCTCAGACTCTAGGAAGAGGCTTAGAACCTTCCTGCATTTACCACAACATAGGCCTTTAGCCATTCCTCCAGTTCTTTCTGTTGTAGGTGATGCATTTAATGATGCTTGTACTGCTCCTGATTCACTTCCACCGGCCCCTGCTAAGCCCAATAGGTACTACAGGGTTCCGGATACTCATCACCATTTGTATAAGGCTCCTTTCGCAGATCCCGAGACTATCTCCCAGGGTCCTAAGGCTGTAGCAGCTACCTCTGCCAAAAAAACCCTCCCCTCTGAAAGGGATTCCAGATCCTTAGAGAGATGGGGTAAAAAAGTTTACACTTCTGCAACTCTTTCAGCTAGTGCATTGAACTGTCAGTTCCACATGATCCAGTATCAAGAATTTATGCTAGACCAGTTAACCAAACAGTTGTCCTCAGATGAACCATTAGACAAAAAATCTGTTCAGGAAGTGGTACATAACATTCAGCAGGTCAGTAACCATTCCTTAAAATGCGGCTATGATGCACTGGAAGCTTCCTTCAGATCAGCCATGACTGGCACAGTTATCAGAAGGCATGTATGGTTAAAAGAGCAGGCCTTACCAGACCATGTGAAATCCAAATTACTAGATGCTCCCATGGACAAGATCAATTTGTCTGGCTCTCCTACACAACAGGTGCTGAAGAAGATGGAAGAGAAGGCAAAATCTGTCCAAACAGTGAAAGATTTCTTGCCGGTCCAACCTCCAAGGTTTAGCAGGAATTGGCCCTCCAAGAATTGGTCCTTTCCAGACTCCTCCAGAGCCCAGAGAGGCAGGAATAGGCGTTCAAGAGGCCGAAGTCAATCCAGAGGTGCCTACAGGGGATGCCAGTGGCAGGGTAACAACCAGCGAGGTGCAGCCACGGACACAGCCACCACCACTACTACAGGACAATCACAGTGACTTGGCTCTAGCACCGCCTACCAGGGAACAACTAAAAGCACCCTTAGGCGGGAAGCTAGCTTTATTTTCAGTAAACTGGCATTACATCACAAGAGACAAGTGGATTTTGCAGACAATAGACCAAGGTTACAGGTTTCACTTCCATACTCTACCAGGGAAGAGAGGAATGCCAAACCTACCTCCAAATCAAAAGGCAGAAGCTCTAAAACAAATATCTCAATTATTAAAAATGAGAGCTGTGGAAAAGGTACCATCTATGGAGCAAGGACAGGGATTTTACTCCAGACTCTTCCTGGTACCAAGAAAAGAAAGCAAATGGAGACCTATTCTCGACCTGTCCGCTTTAAACACATTCCTCATTGTTCCAAAATTCAAAATGCTGACCCTACAGCAGCTTCTTCCCATGCTGGGCAAGGAGTCTTGGCTGGTAACTCTAGATCTCAAGGAGGCATACCTGCACGTCCCCATACGACCAAATTGCAGAAGATACCTCAGATTTCTTGCAGGATCAGAGCATTATCAATTCTCAGCATTGCCCTTTGGCTTATCTACTGCGCCCAGAGTGTTCACGAAATGCCTGGCATCAGTAATTGCTCATTGCAGGCTCCAGGGAATCCAAATCTACCCTTACCTGGACGACTGCCTGATACAAGCGGACAACAAAATCAAGTTAGCAGAAGACTTGAAAAGGGTCATTTACCTACTACAAGCCCTGGGATACACAGTCAATATAAACAAGTCAAGGCTGATACCATCCCAAAGGATAACCTTCTTGGGTGCAGAGCTGGACACATCGAAGCAAATGGCATTCCTAACAGTAGAAAAACAGGAGCAACTCCCTCTATACTTCTTAGCATTAACAAAGCAGAACCATCTAACAGCAAGAAAAGTCCTGCAAG
Source organism: Protopterus annectens (assembly GCF_019279795.1). Classification (NCBI taxonomy): domain Eukaryota; kingdom Metazoa; phylum Chordata; order Ceratodontiformes; family Protopteridae; genus Protopterus; species Protopterus annectens. The sequence continues at coordinate 876,324,464 of NC_056737.1, read as the reverse complement.
CCTTGGGTTTCATGGCATCCTGCATAATATTGGTTCTACATGCCAGACTGCATATGAGAAAGTTACAGTGGTACCTAAGGAATTTATGGTCTCAGCACAAGCACAGCCTAGAAACCCAAATTCCTATAATTCCATGCCTGAAGCAAGAATTCCAATGGTGGGCTCAGGCCTGTCAATCAAACAAAGGATTGCCCTTCCACAACACTCAACCAAGCCAAACCATTACCATGGACGCCTCAGACCTCGGTTGGGGGGCCCACATGCTGGACAAGTGCATACAAGGCTTATGGACTCAAGACCAGCTGCACCTACACATAAATCAAAAGGAAATGCTGGCAGTAAAACTGGCAATTCAGACATTCAGACCATTTCTTCGACAAGGTCAACTGTTGATAAGGACAGACAACACCACAGTTATGTGGTACATCAACAAACACGGAGGCACACATTCGTACCCTCTATGCCGGATGGCAATGGATCTCTGGAATGTGGCCCTGAGTTACAATGTTCAGTTACAAGCAATTTTTGTACCAGGAAAAGAAAACATTCTAGCAGACATACTAAGCAGGACTACCACGGATGCCCACGAATGGATGCTGCATCCGGACATCTTCAAAACCATTACAAGAAAATGGGGACTCCCTCAAATAGACTTATTTGCATCCCCACGCAATCACCAACTAAAGAAATTCTGCACAAGGACGTACCACCCACTTGCTTGGAAGGTGGACTCCTATCTTTCAGTTGGAAAACCTGACAGCATATGCATTCCCACCACTTCCTTTGATGCACAAGGTGCTATTGAAGATCAAAGAGGACCGTCCAAGGATCATCCTGATAGCTCCAGACTGGCCAAGACAACATTGGTACCCATTACTGAGGAGCATGTCTCGGGAACAAATATGGCACCTACCCCTTGTTCCCTTGCTGTTAACACAGAACAACTACAACACCCTGCATCCAAACCTGAAAACACTGCAGCTAACTGCCTGGAACATTGCATAAGAGCAAATAACCCAAATTTATCCCAAAGGGTAAAAGACATTATCTTGGAGTCTCGCAGACCCTCAACAAGAAAAAATTATTCAGCAAAATGGAAAAGATATTCCATTTGGAGTACTGAAAAAGGAGTGAATGTGTCACTGGTAAACATAGCCAACATCCTGGAATACTTGGCAGAGCTCTTCCATAAAGGTCTGTCCTATTCTTCCATTAAGATTCATGCATCAGCCATTTCAGCAGAATACGACTTGGATCCTCCAGTCTTCTCACATCCTCTGCTCAGGCAGTTTCTGAGAGGAATTAAAAATGTAAAACCTCCTATGGAAGCCACCATTGCCAGCATGGGACTTAAACTTTGTACTAGAAAAATTGACACTCCCCCCATTTGAACCAGCAGCAACAGCAGATTTACAATACTTATCATGGAAAACTGCATTCCTACTGGCAATCACTTCAGCAAGAAGGGTATCTGAGTTACAGGCATTAATGGCAGTACAGCCCTTCCTGATCTTCCATCAAGATAGAGTGTCCATGAGAACAAATCCTACTTTTATGCCCAAGGTGGTCTCCAAAGTATCTTTGAATCAGGCTATCCACCTACCTACATTCTTCCCCAACCCACAAAACAGGGGAGAAAGACTGCTGCATACCTTGGATGAGCATAGACAATTACGCTACTACCTGGACAGGACCAAGAGCAATAGAAAAACTGACCAGCTACTGGTGGCATGTGCAACAGGAATGGAAGGAAAAGCAATTTCAAAACAGACAATCTCTAAGTGGATAGGAAATTGCATTAGATTTTGTTACTCCTACCATGGGAAGAAAACTCCAGAAAACATCAGGCCTCACTCTACAAGGGCTGCAGCCACTACCACAGCTTTTCTTCGAGGAGTGGCTACCAAAGACATTTTAGAGGCTGCTACTTGGAGCTCCGTGCATACATTTGCCAAGCATTATAATTTACCTTTATACTCTAGATCCCGAGCAGGTTTTGCCACTGCTGTTTTGCAAGGGATACTAACTACACCATAATTTCATTTCTCCTCCTCCCCCAGTTTGGCTATGGTATTCTACCCATTTGTAAGGACTGCAGATGCATCCTTGAAGGACATAGCACAGTTTTGTACCTACCATAAATGTAGATGTCCGATAGGAATGCATCTGCAGACAGGATTACCCACCCTCCTTCCCCTCTGTGGTACTCCTAGGGTATTTGCCCATCTTGTAGCTAGCTGGGGGAATCTATTATGGTGTATTTGTTTGTATATACATGTACATACATGCCTATTTTTGAATTTTCTCTCTACTATTTGGAATCTTTATCCAAATTTAGCCTTCCTAGAGGGCACCTGGCATCTGGGGCAAGAAACACTGAGGAAAATGGCGTCGGCTGATGCCTTTATACCCGAATAACTGCAGCTGTGACGGGTGAACTGCGACACCAGCCGAGGCCAGACCCAGACTTTGGAATCCGGCCGACCGAAGGGCTGCCTGACGACAGGACAACCCATTTGTAAGGACTGCAGATGCATTCCTATCGGACATCTACATTTATGGTAGGTACAAAACTGTACTTTCTGTCTTTAGAAGGCATGCTTGGCTTAAGGAACAGCCCTTGCCAGACCATGTCAAATCCAAATTATTGGACGCACCCTTGCACAAAGACAACTTATTTGGCACCAAGGCAGAGGTGGTCTTAAAATAGTTGAGGACTTCCTGCAGGTCCAGTAGACATTGCCCTTCCAAGCACTGGTCCTTTCCTTTCCTGCCCCCTCCAGGTCAGCTCAGCCCAGATCCCGGGGAAGCAGGCCTCCCAGACTGCAGCCCCAGGGAATGCAGAGATCTAAGCAATGGAGTTCCTCCTCTTCAAAACCAGGGAGTGCTAAGCCACTCCTTCATAGAAAGAACTCAGTGACTTTCCACTTCCACCCCCTTCCTCTGCCCACCTGCACTTACCCCTAGGAGAAAAGCACTCCTTCCACGCAAGCACCTGGGCCACCATTACCAATGACTGCTGAGTCCTCAATATAGTGTCCCAGGGATACAAATTTTATTTCCACACACTACCAACCCCAAAAGGGTTCCCAGATCTTCCCCCAAACCAGTGGGCAGAGGCCAAAAAACAAGTCCTTTCCTTGCTTTCTATGAGGGCAATAGATCACGTTCCTGCAGAACAGATAGGCCAAGGTTTCTACTCCAGACTGTTCCTGGTCCCCAGAAAAGAAGGCACCTGGCACCCCATCCGCGATCTATCCATTCTAAACACCTTTCTGTTGATACCAAAATTCAAAATGCTCACCCTCCAGCAACTACTACCTGTGCTCTCCAAGGATGCTTGGTTAGCCACCCTATACCTAAAAGAGGCCTACCTACACATCCCAGTCAGGGAATCTTGCAGGAAATACCTACGTTTCAGGGCAGGATCACTGCACTTTCAGTTCTGCGCTTCCCTTTGGCTTGTCCACTGCTCTGAGTATTCACAAAGTTTCTGGCTCCCGCCATTTCTTTTGCAGGCAAAGAAATATTCAAATTTATCCATACTTAGACGACTGCCTAATTCAGTCAGACAGTCGGAAAAAGCTGCACACGTACCTGGCCTTTGTAACGGACCTTCTGACCTCCCTAGGGTATACTATCAACAAAAAGAAATCCAAACTAGTATCCACCCAAAAAAATTATATTCCTGGGAGCAAGCCTAGACACAGCATCCCAGATGACATTCCTTACACCAGAAAAGCAAACCTACCTGGCAGCCTATTTCTCTCAACTAGCCACCAGACCCCAGTTATCTGCAAGGAAAATCTTGCAAGCTTTGGAGTTCATGGCTTCTTGCATTCTACTCATTCCATATGCCAGATTGCATATGAGGAAACTACAGTGGTACCTAAAAAGCCTTTGGTGTCAACACTCTCGTGACCTGAAAACTCTTATACCAATGATACCTTGTTTAAGGAAAGATTTTTTTTGGTGGGCAGCAACATGCTACCACAACAAGGGACTACCCTTCTCACAACCCCACGCTGCCCAGACCCTCACCTCAGACGCATCAGACTATGCCTGAGGTGCACACCTGGACGTCAGGTGCATACAGGGCCAATGGAATACATATGCACATCAGCCAAAAAGAGATGTGAGCTGTCCAGCATGCACTGACAACTTTCAAACTCCTACTCTCCCCGGGGGCTCTACTGATCAAAACAGACAACACCACTGCGATGTGGTATTTCAACAAGCAGGGAAGGACTCACTTGTACCCTCTGTGCAGGCTTGCCATGACCCTGTGGCACACGGCCTCAGCTATGCAACTACACCTGTTAGCACAATTCCTGCCAGGCTGTCTAAACTCTCTGGCAGACAACTTAAGCAGAAATCTTCTGGACCCACAAGAGTAGCAGCTAGACCAAAGAACCTTCACCCTTGTAACTCAGAAATGGGGCAACCCCAAAGGGTGACCTCTTTGCTTCCCACTCCAACCATCAGCTCAGCAAGTTCTGCACCAGGGAGCCTCACTTCAAGGCCTGGAAAGTGGATGCTCTGTCCTTCCAGTGGGTCAACCTCTCGGTCTATGCATTTCCCCCACTACTGCTCATTACAAGGGTACTGCTCAAGATAAGGGAGGAAAACCCAAGGACAATCCTGATTGCCCCAGACTGGCCACGCCAGCACTGGTAACCACTGCTGCGCATCCTGTCTCCTCTGCCGTCATGGCATCTCCCTCAGATCCCAACACTCCTGACCCAGAGGGAAGGAGAATTTATGCATCCCCAATTGCAGACCCTCAGTCTGGCAGCCTGGCTTATTCCCTGACCACTGCACAAGCTGCCAATCTAAGCAAACAAGTTCTAGATGTTATACGTGAGGCCAGACACCCTAGCACTCGAAGGTCTTATGCTGACAAATGGAAAAGGTTTTGCACCTGGATCCAGGCTAAGGGAGCCGGGATGGCACAACCCTCCCTACCTCTCATCCTGGACTTTCTTGCTGACCTACTACACAGGGGTCTAGCCTTTTCTATTAAAATTCATGCTTCTGCTGTCTGCTCGTTTCAGCACAGAGCCACCTCTTTTCTCACACCCTCTCATCAAACAGTTCCTAAGAGGGGCTAACAACTTGAGGCCACCCAGAAGAGCACCTACCCCAGCTTGGGACCTAAACTTTGTGTTGGAAAATCTCACCCTGCCCCCCTTTGAAATAGCAGCTTCGGCAGAGTTTAAGTTTCTCTCATGGAAGACAGCCTTGCTTCTGGATATCACTTCAGCAATAAGAGTATCCGAGCTACAACCACTAATAGCTGTAGAGCCCTTCATCCTTTTCCATGCTGACAGAGTCTCCATCAGGACTTAACCCATCCTTCATGCCAAAATGGTGTCCAAGTGTGGCTCTCAACCAATCCATTCATTTGCCCACCTTTTTCACTAAACCACAAAACAAGGGGAAAGGATACTGCACTCTCTAGATGTGCACAGACATCTCGGATTCTATCTAGACAGGACTAAATCATTTAGAAAGACTGATCAATTGTTAGCTTTGCTGCAGGAGCAGAGGGCAAACAAACCATTTCAAAATGGATAGCACACTGCATCCATTTCTGCTACAAGCAACACAGGAAACCTCCTCCGAAGGGGGTGCGGACACATTCTACCAGAGCAACCTCCACCTCTGCGGTATTCCTCAGATGGGTCCCCACCAAGGACATCCTGGAGGCTGCAACATGGACTGATGTCTTCACCAAGCATTACCACCTGCCTATCTTCTCCAAATCCAGGGCAGGCTTTGCCACCGCAGTCTTGCAGGGCATCCTTTCTTGACTCCCTCCACCCTTTTCTTCAGCCTTGAGAATCAACCCAAATGTTATGACTGCAACAGTGAAATACAAAGAGCATAGTACAGTTGTGTACACTTGCCATAAATGTAGATGTTAGAGTCTTTTCACTGTTGCAGTCCTGGTTTCCCTCCCTCCATCCCCCTTGTCTCTCTCTCTCTCTCTCTCCTTGCAAGGAACTTTTGGTATTTACTTTCTACTGTTGGTGTTCTTCTCCTATGACCTTGCTCCCTCTTGGCGACTCCTGACAGGGCAAGAAAAACTGATGTATGGCGGCTGCCTTATTTTATACTACTGACGACCTGACATCAGTCCTGGAGCGACGGCAACCGACGCAGAATTACTAAGCCTCTTGTATTCGGGCCAACTGAGGACTACCTTGGCAGGGATAACCCAAATGTGATAACTGCAACAGTGAATGCACACGAACATCTACATTTATGGTAAGTGTACACAACTGTACTTTCCTCATTAGCACACTTCAAGAAAAATCTTGATGAGTGGATGGGAAATAGGAAATACACCCCGGGGATCACTTTTGTGGCTCTGCTCGACAGGGGCACAGGAAAATAACTTTTTTCAGTGGTGTAAGCCAGGGAACCTTATTGGCTAGGCTTACTTAGGCCCTTGGGCCAATAACCTAGTACCTACATATGAACCTAGCTTGGAAACAGATTACCTAGGACACTTGGGTCCTAACCATTATCAAACAAGGTTTCTTCATGACCTGGAAATCCAGACCATCGTTTTGAGGTATTCCCCAACTCCTATGAGACCAAATGGCCTTCTTTCCTCCATTCCTGCATTCCCTATTATCCCAGGGCACCATTCAAGGGGTGCCTCCAGACCTAAGGGGAAAAGGATTCTATTCTAGAATGTTTCTAGTCCCCAGGAAGGAAGGTCCTTGGAGCCCTGTCTTAGATCTCTCTCATCTAACACCTTTCTCAAGGTGCTTTCCTTCCGCATCCTGACTCTCCTGCACTCCTACCCTTGATTCTTTCTTAGGCTTGCATGGTGTCCTTGGACATAAAAGATGCTTACTTACACATCCCAATCCACCCACTCTTAAGGAAATTCCTTTGATTATCTGTGGGTACTTTGCATGTTCAGTTCTGTGCTTTACCATTCTGTCACGCTACTGCCCCCAGAGTATTCACAAAGTGCTTGGCCTCAGTCATTGTCTTTTGCAGAATGCAGGGCATTCAGATATTTCCTTACTTGGATGATCTCCTCATTCAGGCTTCATCCCCAGGGTTGGTACAAGAGCACATAGACTACATCATGACCCTGCTAAAGGGTTTGGGATTCACCATAAATCAACAGAAATCTTCCCTGAACCCATTCCAGGACCATGTGTTCCTTGATTGCAGGATACTCACCGCCCAAATGATGGACTGCCTGCCCCCAGACAAAATTTTGACCCTCACCACCTACTTTCAGAGACTAATTCCACTACAATCTCTGTCTGCCAAGAGAGTTCCTGTGACCCCTGGGATTCATAGCTTCCACCATCCCCATGGTACCCCTAGCAAGGCTACACATCAGGAAATTTCAGTGGTTTCTGAGAATTGTCTGGAAACACCATCTGCATCCTCTAGAGTTTGTGGTCCCCCTCATTTCGTGCTTAACAAAAGAACTAAAGTGGTGGATTTCTCAGATTTCAAAACACCCAAGCCTTCCTCTCCGACCCCTTCCCCCCAACCAGAATCTGTACACAGATGCGTCAGACATGGGCTGGGGGCAATCCTAGGGAACTGGAGAGTGAGAGATGTATAGAATCCCTTCTGTCTGAGAGAGCATATCAACATCAACGAAATGAGGGCCTTGATTTTTGCTCTACATATATTCATGCCCCAGATGTTACCAGAAGTGCTAAGGTGGTACACAGACAATGCCATGGTCCTCTGATACATCAGCAAGCAGGGGGGACATAGTCCTACATCCTTTGCAGATTGGATCTCTATGTGTTTGAGATTGCTCAGCAGAGCCAGGTTTCTCTCCTGGCAGTCTACATCCCCTTAGCTCAAACGTGATGGCAGGCTCACTAAGCAGGTCCATGACTCAATCCCTTGAATGGATGTTACACAAGAATGTGTTCTTGGATCTGGTCCGTCGATGGGTTATTCCTCAGGTATACCTGTTTGCCTCCCTTGTGAACAGACCGCTTCCCACATACTGAACCAGGATACACATCCTTGGGGAGTGGAATGTGGATGCTCTTTCCTTTCCTTGGAAGGGGATATTTGCATATGCATTAACCCCCTTCCCTCTTCTTTTTAAAGTACTATGAAAAGTCCGAGAGAACAACTAAAAATCAATTTGGTGACCCCGTTTTGGTCAAGATAGCACTGGGTCCCCCTTCTCTGTCATCTAGCCAAGGGCAGTCACCACAAGTTACCCCCTCAGGATGGACCTAATCACACAGGAGAAGGGAACTCTCATACACCCTCAGATGTTCACTCTGAACTTAAGCCTGTGGGTGATAGGGCTTTGGTTTCCTTTAGACACCTTTACACTGAGGACGTGCTACAGGTTCTGCAGGAGGACAGAAAACCCACTACGAGAAAATCCTGTTTATCCAAATGGAAGAGGTTTTTTGTTTGGTGTCTAAACCATAGCTTACAACCACTGTCTGCGGAGCCACCAGTGGTTATGTCTTACCTGTGTGAATTGATGAATAGTGGCTTGTCGTATTCTTCCATCAGGGCACATTTATCTACTGTTTCGGCATGTTTACCTTTGACTCCTCCCTTGGCATCTAGGTTGGAAGTTAAGCTTTTCCTGAAAGAGGTCCTGCACTTCAGACCCCCTAGGAAACCTACCCCCCCCCCCCTTGGGATCTTAATTTTGTGTTAGAAAAGCTTACCTTAACCCCCTTTGAGCCAGCTAAGGACTCTTCCCTACAACACTGTACATGGAAAACTTGTCATCCTGTTTGCTATCACCTGAGCCAAAAGGGTCTCTGAACTGCAGGCCCTAATGGCATTTCACCCTTCACAGTTTTCCATCGGGACAGGGTTTGCTTTCGTACCAACCCACCCTTTATGCCTAAGGTAGTGAATGAGCTATCCTTGAATCAGGCCACCAATCTCCCTACCTTCTTTCCTTCACCACAATCTCCTAATAAAAGGATTCTCCATTCTTTGGATGTGCACAGACAGCTCAGGTATTATTTGGCTAAGACCAAGTCCATCCACAAGTTGGATAGGCTATTTATTTCCTGTCACCCAAGAGCCTTGGACCATCCTATTTCCAAGCAAACTATTTCCTCCCTGATTTCTAGAACCTTTTCCTACTGCTACACAGCCAATGGGAGAGATCTTTCCTTTCCAGTTAAGGCACACTTCACTAGGGCGTTGTCTTCATCTGGGGCTATCTTTAAAGGTTTAGATACAGCTTCCATTATAGAGGCAGCTACATGGTCCTCTATTCACACCTTGACCAAACATTACAAATTGGATACTGTTTCCAGGTCCAGACCATAATTTGCCAGGGCTGTTCTGCATGGCGCTGTGAAAAATGTCTCCGCTCCCCCTCCCAAGTCCTCTGTTGCATGGGCTGTGGCATTCTTCCTCATGTTATGGATACTGCAGCATATGAATAGGAGGACATACAATAGTTGTGTAAAATCTTACCATAACCGTAGATGTCTTACTTTACTATATGCTCAAGTATGGTTTCCCACCCTGCTTCCCTCTGATACCCGCCTGACTTCTGGAGACTCACTTCTTTCAGGCTGGTGCTTGGCGACATTCAGTTCTGAGGTAGGTGCATGCTGACGTCTGCTTTATACCTGATGTCCGTTTGTGGCCAACGTATGCTTAGTGTGGTGGGCCGACGCATAGACCTACGCAGTAGCAATTTAACTTTGGTAAAACGTCCAGACGTACAAGTCAACCGGAGCTGGACTCCCTCATGTTACTGCAGCATATAGAAGAGAAGGACATCTACGGTTATGGTAAGATTTTACACAACTATTCTTTCCCTTGGCCATATATCACATGCAGATTCTCCAATGGCTTCTGGCCTCCCAGTGGTCATTAATGAATCAGCTGATATCTCATCACATCTTGATCATCAGTCTTTGCAAGCAAGACCTGTCATGGTGACTTCATTCCAACAAGATCCTTTCAGGCTGTCCTTTCATCCTCCACATCTCCAAGCCATAGTGACCACGGATGCTTCCCAGGTGTGTGTGGAGGGAGGGCATTATCTGGGAAGGACAGGCCAAGTCACTTGGTCCTTACTGGAGGCCAGTTTGCACATCAGTATTCTGGAGATGAGGGTGGTGCTCTTAGCGTTGCATGCATTTTAAGATGCCCTTCCCCCTAGGAACAGTGGCAATTCAGATGGACAACATTTCGTAGTCTGGTGCATCAGCAAACAAATCTTGCCCATTTTGTGAATAAGCCCTCAGAGTGTGGCAGTGAGCTAGATGTTCTTCGTGTTTCACTGTTGCAGTCATTACACTTGGGTTATCCTGCTGGCCAGGCTACCCTCAGTCTGCCTGAATTCCAAAGTCTTGGTCTGGCGTCGGTTGCTGTTGCCTCTTCCCCGACGTCAGTGCACCAGGGGTATAAAAGATGCAGCCGACACCATTTTCTTCAGTCTTTATTGGCGTGCAGTGCCCGAAGCAGAAGCAGTTCGCAAGTGCCGGTCGGCCGACTCCTGAGATTTTCATGTTCAAATTTCAGATCCAAAGTCTTCATTAAAAGCTAAGTACCCCGTTGGGGAAAACTGTTTTCTTGCTCCAGACCGATGTCAGAAAAAGTTAATAATTGTATTTCTTGTGGGAAGCAAATACCTCATAAGGATTTTCATTCTTACTGTATTCCTTGCCTAGGCCCTGACCACGATGTTGCTTGTTGTCGGTTTTGTGCTAGATTTAACCAGTGCACTATAAACCGCTGGTACGATTTTGCATTTCACTATTTTGGCAGAAGATTTAATTACACGATGCCGTCAGATAGTCAACTGACTACTGCAATTCACAAGAAACTAAAAGAAAAAGAAAAGGACAGGCATCCGAGGTCTAAAACCGACAAGGCTTCTTCTAAGCCAGTCGCCGGTTCGCCAGCTCTCAGTGAGGAGCTTTCGCAGCCCCTGACGCCCACTACTTTGAAACCGCAGGCCGCCATAGACTCTCACGTGGAGTCGCCTAGGCCGCTGGAAACTCAAGGTATTGGACCTTCGGAAACTATTCCCTCAGATGGGTCTGGAGCCGCTGAGCAGGCATTGGCTTCTGAGGGTGTTTTCAGACCTACTCAATTGTACATTAAAGCGACTCCAGCTACACAGGCAAAGACTAAAGCATCTTTAAAGACAAAGACACAAGTGCAACAGCCTCATGGCCAGGCCTCCATGCCCAAAAAAACAGATGCTCAAAATGGCCGAAGACTTAATTACTTTGATCAGGGGTTCCCATCCCCCTCCTGATAAGAGGCCTAGGCAAGAGACAGAAAATTAATCTTCAGATCAGGTTTCCATTTCTTCAGATTCCTCTTCTGATCAGGAATACTCTCTTCCTCCCTGTGAGTATTCTGATGCTGAAGAATCTATCCCTTCAGCCTCTCCTCCTGAGGATTACTCTTTTGGGGAAACCTTGCATACCATGAGGGAACATTTCCACTGGAAGAGCCAAGATTATTCTGAATCTAAGAAAAGGCTCAGGGACTTCCTTTTACTCCCACAACACAGGCCCCTAGCTATTCTGCCTGTGTTAGACATTGTAGATGATGTATTTTCCCGAGTCCAATCTGACCCCTGACTCCTTACCTCCAGCTCCTTTTAAGCCAGACAGGTATTACAGGGTATCTGACTCTCATAAATTTATTTTCAAAAACCCTGCTGCTGACCCAGAAACTATTTCTCAGGGTCCCAAAGGGGTCAAGGCATCCACTGCAAAAAACCCTACCCCCTCCTACAGGGATTCTAGGGCATTAGACAGATGGGGGAAAAAAGATTTACACCTCTGCTACCTTGGCTATAAGGGCTTTAAATTGTCAGTTTCATATGCTCAAATATCAGCAATATATTATGTCACTGCTTAAACAAAAAATGTTGATAAATTCTGAAGGTGCAGAAAACAAAGAAATGTAGGATTTATTGCATGCAGCTGAGCAAGTTGGAAAGCATGCTTTGCAATGTGGTTTTGATTCTTTGGAGGCCTCCTGCAGGGCCGCTGTCACGGGTGCTGCCATTAGAAGGCATGCTTGGTTAAAGGAACAAAATTTACCAGATCATGTTAAAGCAAAATTATTAGATGCTCCATCACAACATGATACTTTGTTTGGTGTTAAAAGAGGTGTTAAAGAAAATGGGAGGACAAAGCTAAATCTGTGCAAACATTCAAGGATTTTTTACAGGTACAACCTCCAAGATTTAGCAGACACTGGCCTACAAAGAATTGGTCCTTTCCAGTGTCAGATAGACCACAAAGGGGCAGATACAGACGCCCAAGAGGCAGATCCCAGCCCCAAGGTTCATACAGGTCTAAACAGTGAGGTGCTTCTACCTCCAAAAGTGCAGAAGACAAATCACAGCCTTACAGGAAACAGTCCCAATGACTTACCCCTGCCTGCGCCAAGCACTTATCTTCTGGCAGCACCTTTAGGGGGAAAACTAGCACTTTTTTCTCAAAATTGGCACATAATAACCCAGGACAAATGGGTCTTAGACATAGTGTCACAGTGCTACAAGTTTCACTTTCATACCCTGCCAAGGGCAAACGGTTGGCTAGACCTACCAAAATACCAATGGGCAGAGGCACAAAAATAAGTCTCATCCCTCATGGACGTGAGGGCCATTCAACAAGTACCAGAACAAGAGCAGGGACAAGGATTTTATTCAAGACTCTTCTTGGTACCCAGAAAGGACAAAGCCTGGAGACCAATACTGGAACTATCTATTCTAAACACATATCTGGATATACCAAAATTCAAAATGTTGACCTTACAGCAGCTTCTGCCCATGCTGGGCAAGAAGACTTGGCTTGTGACTTTAGACCTAAAAGAGGCATACGTGCATGTCCCAATCAGACAAACATGCAGAAGATACCTCAGATTCAAAGCTGGCTCAATGCACTACCAATTCTCTGCACTGCCCTTTGGCTTATCTACTGCACCCAGGGTCTTCACAAAGTGCCTGGCACCAGTAATTGCATTCTGCAGACAAAGAGGAATGCAAATATATCCTTATTTGGACGACTGCCTCATACAAGCAGAGAACAAGGACATTCTACTGAAGCATCTGGCGTTTGTAAAAAGATTACTACCATGCCTGGGGTACACAGTCAACAAACAGAAATCAAAACTAGTACCCTCTCAAGAGATAATATTCCTGGGTGCAAGCTTAAATGCAACTGCCCAGATGGCTTATCTCATGCCAGACAAACAAAGGCAACTGATTACCTATTTCAAATTGTTGGCAACAAAGGCCCAGTTATCTGCAAGAAAAATTCTGCAGGCTTTGGGCTTCATGCCATCCTGCATTCTACTAATTCCATATGCAAGGCTGCATATGAGGAAACTTCAGTGGTACCTAAAAAGTGTTTGGACTCAGCATTGCCACAGCCTGGAAACAATAATTACTCTCATTCCCTGCCTGCAACAGGAGTTTCGATGGTGGGCGAAGGCCTGTCACCAGAACAAGGGACAGCCTTTCACCTTACCCCCAGCCAGGCAGACATTGACAACGGATGCATCAGATTATGCCTGGGGTGGGGGTGGGGCACACATGGCAGGAAGATGTATTCAAGGCACATGGTCCGCCAACCAAATGCATCTACATATCAATCAAAAAGAGATGCTAGCTGTTCAGAATGCCCTGACAGCCCTCAAGGACCTACTTCATCCGGGACATCTACTGATAAAGACAGACAATACCACGGTCATGTGGTATGTAAATAAGCAGGGAGGCACTCATTCTTACCCCCTCTGCAGACTAGCCATGACTTTGTGGGACACAGCATTGACTTACCAAGTACATCTGCAGGCACAATTCCTGCCAGGAAAGATAAATACTCTGGCAGACAAACTAAGCAGAAACCTCATGGATCCCCATGAGTGGAAATTGAATCCACAAGTCTTCAACATGATAATAAGGAAATGGGGATGCCCAGACACAGACCTATTTGCCTTTCCTCACAACTGCCAACTAAAGAGATTCTGCACAAGGACTTATCACAGACAAGCATGGAAAGTGGATGCCCTATGTTTCAGCTGGAAAAACTTAACAGTATATGCCTTTCCTCCAGTGCCTCTCCTCCCCAAGGTACTCCTAAAGGTCAGACAAGAAAAGCCAAAAATGATACTGATTGCCCCAGACTGGCCCCACCAGTACTGGTATCCAATCCTAAGGAACTTTTCTCAATGCCCAGCCCTTGACCTTACCTCAAATACCTCACCTACTGTCCCAACAAAACAATCAGATCCTGCACAGCCAACTCAAGACCTTAAATCTGGCAGCATGGTGGATAATGTAGTCATACAAAAAGCGGTGATGGATGTCATTTTGGAGGCCAGGAGGCCTAGTGCTAGAAAATCTTATGCTGGAAAATGGAAGAGATTCTGGCTCAAGGAATTGACACAGCAGTAGAAATTATTCCTCAGATTTTGCAATAACTAACTGAGATGCTGGACAAAGGCCTATCCTTTTCATCAATTAAAATTCATGCCTCTGCCATTTCGGCTCATTACAATACAGAGCCACCAATCTTTTCTGATCCTTTGTTAAGGCAATAGCTCAGAGGAGCCAAAAACTTAAGGCCTCCAAGGAGATCACCAATACCTGCATGGGACGTCAATTATGTTTTGGAAAAACTCACTCTGCCTCCTTCTTAGCCAGCCGCTACAGCTGATATAAAGTTTTTATCTTGGAAAACAGCTCTGCTCCTAGCAATAACCTCTGCAAGATGAGTCTCAGAGCTACAGGCACTCATGGCTGTGGAACCTTTTATCATTTTTTATCCGGACAGGGTTTCTCTGAGGATAAACCCGACATTTATGCCTAAGGTAGTGTACAGTGTGGCCCTTAACCAAACTATTCATCTACCTACTTTTTATCCAAACCCACAGAATAAGGGGGAGAGAATTTTGCATTCTTTGGACATACACAGACAGCTACGCTTCTACTTGAACAGAACCAAAGCTTTCAGAAAGACTGAGCAACTACTAGTGGCATATGCTGCAGGATCACAAGGAAAGGCTATCTCAAAGCAGACTATTTCAAAGTGGATAGGCCACTGCATTCGTTTCTGCTATTCACAACATGGCAAGCCAGTGCCTAAGGGCATTAGGCCACATTCTACCAGAGCAGCAGCCACTTCAGCAGCCTTCCTCAGTGGAGTACCAACCAAAGTCATTTTAGAGGCTGCTACCTTTAGTTCAGTGCACACCTTTACAAAGTACTATCACTTACCTCTCTACTCTAAATCCAGGGCAGGCTTTGCCACTGCAGTTCTGCAGGGCCTCATAGCCGCTCCTAATGCTATTTAGATTCAGCCTCCCAACCATAGCTTTGGGATTCAACACAAGTGTAATGACTGCAACAGTGAAACATGAAGAACATAGTACAGTTGTGTACACTTACCATAAATGTAGATGTTCGAGTGTATTCACTGTTGCAGTCCAGGTTACCCACCCACCATCCCCCATCTCTTTTTGCTGGAACTTAGCTGCACTTCTCTAACCTATACAACTTATGTGGTGTATTTCCTTGTAGATGAAGGTATAATATATTTTGGTGCATGCATGTTTGATTGGCATATGTTTGGGGGCACCTGACATCTGGGGCAAGAAAAACTAAAGAAAATGGCGTCGGCTGCATCTTTTGTACCCCTGGAGCACTGACGTCAGGGAAGAGGCAACAGCAACCGACGCTGGACCAAGACTTTGGAATTCAGGCCTACTGAGGGTAGCCGGCCAGCAGGATAACCCAAGTGTAATGACTGCAACAGTGAATACACTCGAACATCTACATTTATGGTAAGTGTACACAACTGTACTTTCTTCCAACTGCTTTCCTCATGGCAACCCATATTCCTGGGATCCCCAACATGATAACAGACAAGCTGAACAGAACTATTCTAATGCCTCACAAGTGGTGACGGAAAAGATCTTCCATCACTGTGGCCAGCCTTGCTGTGATCTGGTTGCGTCCCCTCCAAACAAGTGCAGTAGTTACTTTGCCCTAATCCCCCCTCTGTGGAGGAGTCACTGAGTGATGTTCTCCACGATTGCCCCCCCCCCAGTCTCCTGTATTCCTTTCCCCCAATTCCCCTGATATCTCAGTTTCTAAAGAAAGCCAGGAGGTCAAAGAACACAATAATCCTCATTACCCCGTTCTGGCCTCAACAAGTTTGGTTTCCCTTCATTTGGCCTTACCTACTTCAGAAGCCTTGGATTCTGGACCCAGTTCTGGATCTATTATCTCATCCAGAAGGAGTGGTTCATCAGAATCTCCAGCATCTCAAGATCACTGCATGGCTACTTCCATTCCCATTGTTGCCAGGCATTCTTCCCTTTCCTCTTCCATCCTTCAAATCATTTTGACCCATCACAAACCTTTTACTAGGAAATGTACCAGAGTAAATGGGAAAAATTTGCTAGATGGGCTCTTAACAATGATATGGATCCTTGTACAGTCCCCATGCATTAGGTATTGGATTTTCTGGCTTACCTTTATTAAACAGTTTCTTCAGCCTCTACCATTTAGGTCCATCTAGCCATGATATCTAATTTCCATACCGGTTTTGATGATTCTTCACTTATGTCGCAAACTTTGTAAAGTCTTTTTGAAGGGAATCCTTATGTTAAGACCTCCATTTAAATAACCCATTGCTTCATGGGATTTACCCTCAGTTCTACAATGTCTTACTGTTTCCCTTTTGAACAGTCAGCTACATGTGACTTAAAATTCCTGACTTGGAAAACCTTATTTTTAGTAGCTGTCACTTCTGCAAGAAGAGTTTTTGAAATTCAAGCATTGTCCTGCAACCCTCCCTACGTAATATTTCACAAAGACAGGATCTACCTCAGGACTGACCCTTCCTTCTTGCCAAAGGTAGTTTCAGAATCCAGTGTCTATCAGACATTGCACCTACTCATCTTTTTCCCTAATTTCTCTAATACGCGAGACTATTGTTTGCATTTATTAGACGTTCATAGACAGTTACGTTTTTATCTTCACAGAACAAAGGATTTCAGAAAATCTGACCAACTGTTTGTTGCCTTTTCCTCACATGTTCATTGTGCATACAGCTGCAGTCATAACAGATGGGTTCTCCTGCCGTCAGGCGGGTCCTCGGTCGGCCGAATTCCAAAGTCTAGGTCCGGCGTCGGTTGTCGTCGCTTCTTCCCTGACGTCAGTGCGACAGGGTTATAAAGGAACTGGCCGACGCCATTTTCTTCAGTCTTTCTTGCCGCGCGGTGCCCGAAGCAGTTCACAAGTGCCGGTCGGCCAGCTCCTGAGATTACGAAAATTTGGAAACCGAAGTCTTCTTAAAAGCTGGCACCCGTTGGGGAATCTTTTCTTGCCTCAGACCGATGTCAGACAAAGTTAATAATTGTATTTCTTGTGGGAAGCAAATACCGCATAAGGATTTCCATTCCCTCTGTATACCTTGTTTAGGCCCAGACCACGACGTCTCGGTCTGTCGCTTTTGTGCTACATTCAACAAACACACTATTAAGCGTCGGGCGGAGTTCGCCCAGCATTATTTTGGGAAAGCATTTAACTATACTATGTCGTCGGATACTCAGACTCCGGTTTTGTCTAAAAAACGCAAAGACAAGGACTGACACACGAGGTCCGCGGCCTCTACCGACACCACGCCAAAGCCGACTACAAGTGGTCCGGTTCTCAGCGAGGCGACTGCGCAGCCCCTGACTACCGACGACCTGTCTTTGACGGTGTCTCCTGTGCCCGAGGTCGCAGGCTCCTCGGCCCACACCCCAACTACAGATACCGAAGCCACTCTTGGCGTTGAAACTCAGAATGTGGACAGGTCCACCTCCACTCAAGGTGTCTTCAGACCTTCCTCTTCTTTCTCCATCAAGGCTTTCACAAAGTCTAAAGCAGCCATGCACTCTGAGACCAGCTACACAGGGCCCATCTCCAGGCCCCATGCCTAAGAAACAGATGCTTAAAATGGCTGAGGATTTAATTACTCTTATCAGAGGTTCTCAGCCCTCCGGACAAAGGCCTAGAGTGGAGGAAGATTCCTCCTCTGATCAGGGCTCCATTATTTCAGAGCACTCTGATGATCAGGAACATTCTTACTCCCCTTTTGAAGACTCTAATGCGGAGGAGTCCATCCCTTCTGTATCCCCCCCTGAGGATTACTCATTTGGGGAAACTTTGCATACCTTAAGGGAACACTTCCACTGGGAAGGCCAGGATTATTCGGATTCCAAGAAAAGGCTCAGGGAATTTCTCTTGCTTCCTCAGCACAGGCCTCTGGCTATACCTCCTGTCTTGGACATCCTAGATGATGTTTACTCGGAGGCCTGCCTTAACCCGGACTCTATACCTCCAGCTCCAGTTAAGCCTGAAGGTACTACAGGGTCCCTGACTCACACCAATTTCTATACAAAAGCCATGCTGCTGACCCAGAAACCATCTCACAGGGCCCCAAGGGAGTTAAGGCCTCCATTGCTAAAAATCCATTGCCTTCTGAGAGAGATTCCAGATCCTTAGAAAGGTGGGGAAAAAGGTATATACCTCGGCTACCTTATCCATGAGGGCCTTAAACTGTCAAGTTTCATATGCTAAAATACCAACAGTTTTTGTTGTCACAATTGAAAAGTAAAATGTCACAACCTGAACAACCAGACTTGAAGGAGTTGCAGGATTTGATACATAGTGCAGAACAAGTGGGTAAGCATACCTTACAATGTGGTTTTGATGCTCTAGAGGCCTCATGTAGAGCTGCTGTTACAGGATCAGTCATACGTAGGCATGCCTGGCTCAAGGAACAAGCCTTGCCTGATCATGTCAAAGCTAAATTACTAGACACCCCTCTTCAAAAGGATGTACTATTTGGTGCAAATGCAGAGGAGGTATTAAGGAAAATGGAGGAAAAGGCTAAATCAATGCAAACTGTGAAAGAATTTCTACAGGTTCAACCCCCACGTTTTAGTAGAAATTGGCCTACCAAAAACTGGTCCTTTCCTGCCACAGACAGACCCCAAAGAGGCAGATACAGGCGCCCAAGGGGCAGAGGACAATCCCAAGGATCGTATAGAGGCAGACAATGGCAAGCTCCTACACAAAGAGGTGGTGAAGACAACTCGCAATCTTTCAGAAAGCAAACCCAATGACTTTCCCCTTTGCATGCCAACCAGGTCGCAAATGGCAGCCCCCTTAGGAGGAAAGCTGGCATTATTTTCAAAAAATTGGCATATTGTCACAAAGGACAAATGGATCCTGGACATTATAAACAGAGGCTACAAATTCCATTTTCACACCCTTCCAAAAATGAGAGGCATGCCAAACCTGCCACACAATCAAAGGGCAGAGGCACAAAGGCAAATTACAGATCTCATAAGCATGAAAGCTATTCAAGAGGTACCTACGCACGAACAAGGTCAAGGTTTTTATTCCAGGCTATTTCTGATGCCAAGGAAGGGAAAAGATCGGAGACCTATTTTGGATCTAGCCATCCTAAACACATTTCTACTCGTATCAAAATTCAGGATGCTCACTCTACAGCAACTTCTTCCCATGCTGGGCAAGGAGTCTTGGCTGGTAACATTGGACCTCAAGGAGGCATACCTGCATGTCCCAATCAGACAAAATTGCCGAAGGTACCTCAGATTTCTTGCAGGTTCAACCCATTATCAATTCTCTGCATTGCCCTTTGGCTTATCTACTGTGCCCAGAGTATTCACGAAATGCCTGGCATCAGTAATTGCCTATTGCAGACTTCAAGGGATACAAATATACCCCTATTTGGACGACTGCCTGATCCAAGCGGACAGCAAGCACATTCTTCTGAAACATCTGGCTTATGTAATAATGTTGTTGAACTCTCTGGGATACACAGTCAACAAAAAGAAATCAAGGCTAATACCCTCTCGGAAGATAATTTTCCTGGGTGCCAACTTGGACACAAACACCCAGATGGCCTACCTCACGCCAGAGAAGCAGGGGCAACTAACTCAATACTTCAGAGCACTAGCAAATTGCACCAGGCTGACTGCAAGGAAAATCCTGCAGGCTCTGGGATTCATGGCATCTTGCATCTTACTAATCCCATGTGCAAAGCTGCATATGAGGAAACTACAATGGTACCTGAAAAACATATGGTCTTAACACAGCCACAGTTTGGAAACAATAATACCACTAATTCCATGTCTGCAAAAGGAATTTCTGTGGTGGGCTCAAGCATGTCAAACAAACACAGGTCTTCCATTCAGCAAGCCTCAAGCAAATCAAGTCATCACAACAGGCGCCTCTGACTACGCCTGAGGGGCGCACATGACAGATCGGTGCATTCAAGGCAAGTGGTCCCAAAAAGAAAAGCACCTTCACGTCGATCAAAAAGAAATGCTAGCAGTAATAAATGCTATTATAGCTTTCAAGGACCTTCTACAACCAGGTCAACTATTGATAAGAACGGACAACACCACAGTTATGTGGTAGATAAACAAGCAGGTAGGAACACATTCTTACCCCCTATGCAGACTGGCCATGTCACTTTGGAACATGGCCGTGGACTTACAAATGGAACTACAAGCACAGTACTTGCCAGGCAAGGAAAACACGCTGGCAGACAACCTAAGCAGGAATATGACAGACCCACATGAATGGAAGTTGCATCCAAAAGTTTTTACAGAAATAATCCAAGAATGGGGAAGGACAGACATAGATCTCTTTGCCTCCCACAAAAATCATCAATTGACAAAATTCTGCTCAAGGATCTTCCATCCAAAGGCCTGGAGAGTGGACGCTCTATTTCAGTTGGACATCAATGACAGTTTATGCCTTCCCACCTCTTCCTCTGCTGCCCAAAGTTCTATTGAAGACCAGAGCAGACAGACCAAAGATGATCCTCATTGCTCCGGACTGGCCAAGGCAACACTGGTACCCACTCCTGAGGAGCCTGACGCATTCCCCACCATGGACCCTGCCTCTAATGCCTCTTCTTCTGACTCAGCACAGCTTCAAAACTCTTCACAGTCAGCTGAAAACACTCAATCTAGCCGCATGGAAGATTCCTTAGCATCACAGCAGGCCCTACTCTCCAAGGAGGTGCAGGATGTCATTTTGGAGGCCAGAAGTCCATCAACTAGAAAAGCTTACTCTGCAAAATGGAAACGTTTTTGTGTCTGGAATGAGAAAAAGGGCCAGGACCCTGGAAAACTGAATTTACCTCATATACTACAATACTTGGCTGAACTGCTAAGCAGAGGACTTTTTCTCCTCCATCAAAATCCATGCCTCAGACATTTCTGCAGAATACAACACTGATCCACCTTTATTCTCTCACCCTCTCTTAAGACAGTTCCTCAGAGGGACTAAGAATTTAAGACCTCCAAGGAAACAACCAATACCTGCTTGGGATCTTAATTTCATTCTGAAAAAACTGACCTTGCCTCCTTTTGAGCCAGCTGCCTCATCAGATTTGCAATATTTGTCCTGGAAAACAGCTTTCCTTCTGGCTATCACCTCAGCTCGTAGAGTTTCAGAACTACAGGCTCTCATGGCTGTCCAGCCTTTTATCATCTTCCATCAGGACAGTTTCCTTACGAACCAACCCGTCCTTTATGCCTAAAGTGGTATCCAGGGTAGCTTTAAATCAGGCCATACATGTACCTACTTTTTACCTTAATCCTCAAAACAAACAGGAGAGATTACTACATTCCTTGGACATTCACAGACAACTGCATTATTATTTGGACAGAACAAAGCCTTTCAGAAAATCAGAACAGCTCTTTGTGGCCTATGCGGTAGGAGCTCAAGGAAAGCCAATCTCAAAATGGATAGCCCACTGCATACGCTTTTGCTATTCCTTTCATGGCAAAATTGTACCTACAGGCATTAGAACTCATTCCACCAGGGCCACAGCCACCTCTGCAGCCTTCCTCTGAGGAGTTCCTATCAAGGATATTTTGGAAGCAGCCACTTGGAGTTCTGTGCATACCTTCTCCAAGCACTACAGCCTACCATTATACTCCAAATCTAGAGCAGGCTTTGCCACTGCAGTCTTGCAGGGCATTTTGGCTCCTCCTAGTTCCACCTAGTGCCTACCACCCCTTTCTTAGCTTTGGGATTCTATCCATCTGTTATGACTGCAGCTGTATGCACGATGAACATAGTACAGTTTTGTACCTACCATAAATGTAGATGTTCGAGTGCTAATACAGCTGCAGTCCAGGTTTCCCTCCCTCCTTCCCCTCTTTGGACAGGCCTATAGGCTAGCACATCCTCATACAACCTGATAGGGGTATTCATTTATGATGTATTTGCTTGCAACTACTGTATTTTGATTATATTGCACTGCATTATTACACAAATTTATGTATTGCCTTCCTTCTGGGGGCACCTGACATCTGGGGCAAGAAAAACTGAAGAAAATGGCGTTGGCTGGTTCCTTTATACCCCTGTCGCACTGACGTCAGGGAAGAAGCGACGACAACCGACGCCGGACCTAGACTTTGGAATTCGGCCGACCGAGGACCCGCCTGACGGCAGGAGAACCCATCTGATGTCCTTCAAGAATGCAACTGCAGTCATAACATGTGGGTTGTCCTGCCTCGGGCAGCCCTCGGTCGGCCGGATTCCAAAGTCTGGGTCCGACGTCGGCTGATGTTACATTTCTCTCCGACGTCAGAGCGGCTGGAGTACATAAGCATCAGCCGACGCCATTTTCTTCAGTCTTTCTTGCTGGTGCCCGAAGCAGAAGCAGTTCGCAAGTGCCGGTCGGTCAGCTCCTGTATTCTTGATACAGTCATCAAAAGCTGGTACTGCTGGGGACCTTTTCTGGCCTCAGCTGATGTCAGAAATTACTGAAAAAGTTAACAATTGTCTTTCTTGTGGTAAACAAATACCTCATAAGGATTTCCACTCTTACTGTCTTCCTTGCCTGGGCCCAGACCACGACGTCTCGGCCTGTGTAGCCTGTGCTCGCTTCAACAAGCGCACTCTCAGGCGCCGGGCGGAGTTTGCTGAAGACTTTTTCGCCGATAAATTTGCCCTCCTCCCCCAGCTAAGCTATGGTATTCTACCCACATGTTATGACTGCAGTTGCATTCTTGAAGGACATAGTACAGTTTTGTACCTACCATAAATGTAGATGTCCGATAGACATGCAACTGCAGTCGGATTTTCCCACCTTCCATACCCCTCTATGCCTAGGGTCCACTCCTATCCCTGTTACTCTTAGCTGGGGAGATCTGTTATGGTGTATTTGTTTTTTGCTCATTTATTTGTTTGGAATCCTGTTTTTGTCTTCCAATTTGATTACAGCCTTCCTTGGAGGGCACCTGGCATCTGGGGCAAGAAACACTGAAGAAAATGGCGTTGGCTGATGCTTATGTACTCCAGCCGCTCTGACGTCGGAGAGAAATGCGACATCAGCCGACGTCGGACCCAGACTTTGGAATCCGGCCGACCGAAGGCTGCCTGAGGCAGGACAACCCACATGTTATGACTGCAGTTGCATGTCTATTGGACATCTACATTTATGGTAGGTACAAAACTGTACTTTATGACTGCAGCTGTATTAGCACTCGAACATCTACATTTATGGTAGGTACAAAACTATACTTTTCCTTAGGTAACCCAGTTTCCAGGGTTATCTTAGCTAAATGGCTCAGAGATTGTATCATGTTTATCTGTCATTCAAAGAGTCTTCATGCTCCACACCCTGTGAAAGCCTACTGAACTACAGCTGTCTCAGCTTCTGCAGTTTTTCATGCCAGAGCTTCTTTGGATGACATTTGTGCAGCAGCCACATGGTCATCTCCTCATACTTTTATGACTCATTACAAATTGGACCAGGTCTCTAGGGGACGTGCATCATTCAGTTCGATGGTGCTTAGGTATATTCTTCCGTGAGACCTCCCAAGATTCAGG
This sequence comes from Protopterus annectens, assembly GCF_019279795.1. Lineage (NCBI taxonomy): Eukaryota > Metazoa > Chordata > Ceratodontiformes > Protopteridae > Protopterus > Protopterus annectens. The sequence goes on along the minus strand of NC_056737.1, from coordinate 876,300,559 downwards.
TAGCTAGCGATGCTGTCCCACAGTCAAGGATTACATGAAGATCGACAACATCAGATAAAGAAGTTATGTCTTACCAGAACGTTCCATCAGTGTTGTTGATCTTCAGTAATCCTTAACATTCCCCCCCTCCTTCCCCCAGCTTGGGACTCTTAGTGGATCGAATTTCCTTCCGAAATTGGCTTCATAATAGGGACACAGATCTGGTCTCTTTCTTTTTATTGCTGTTTACTGTCTGCCACTAGTTTAGGTATACTTGATCTAAGGTAATTTAGAGGGGAGCATTATGGGTAGAGCCTAGCTCAAGAGTTTGGAAGGTGCGAACTGAAGTAAACTGCCAAGTCTGTTCCAAGGTTTGGAACCAAGCCCCCACAGTCAAGGATTAGTGAAGATCGACAACACCGATGGAACGTTATGGTAGGACATAACTTCTTTTTCCAGAGCTCTTCTGAAAGCAGCAACTTGGTCTACGGTTTACACTTCAACTGAACACTTAAGTGTTAGATGCCTTCTCTAGATCCAGAGCCACTGTTCTTTATGGACTAGTTGACAGCTCCCCTGTAGCAGATCGATCCACCCTTTCTACTTGTGAAGCTTTGGAAATTACCCAGCAGTATGGAATACTGAAACCGTGATCTGAGGAAAGGCCATAGTGCAGTTGTTTAACAGTTTACCATAGCAGATTATGTACTACTGAAAAACTGTACTTTCCTTCCCTTTGCCTACTCCCTTTTGAGGTTCAGGAAGCTGATGGGGTCCAGCATAATATGCATATGGATTTCTGCTAGTGTTTTAATGTAGTACCCTTGTGTCTAAACTTTGGTATATGTCTGAGTAGCACTTGTCATTACCGTGTAAATGCTGTAAGCAAAACATCACAGATTTATGATTAAGGTTGTCATGGGCTTTACACACAATGAGCTAGGGCCAAGAACATCCTTAGCCAGGGTACACTTCTAAAAATGAACTCTTGCTTTTAAGCTGTACATTGGTCTGATGTTTGAAGTGAAAGAAAAGCTTGACTTATAGGGAATGTCCATTAAAAGTCATGGAGGCTATAACAAGTAAAAGACGTGCCTTCAGCTGTTTCTCATTCATGAGGAATTGTACTGCAGTGATTATCCTTTTGCTTGAATAACAGCCTGTTTGATGAGTTAACTCACATGCCTGTAGTTTCTTTAGATTTCGAAAAATTGTATTAAAGGGCCTTAATTTTCTGTAGAGATTATGGATAGTCCCTTGCCTATTGTTGTTTGTGGAGGAATAGGATTGAGGCCCACCTTTTACCAGTTAGCAAATTCCTTTGGAGTTGCTGTTTCTGTACCCCACTTTGTGAAGTTATGTTTGAATAGCTTGCATGCTCACCATTAGGCCTGGGAAGTTCATTAGATTTAGTTTGTTTTGGAGCTGACCCCCTTCCACCAAGATGACTCCTGTTGCTTCACATCCACAGGTGTAGTGACCTGTGACCTCCCTTTATAGGGTTGGGATCACTACCTCAACATCATATCTTCTAAGCATTTTTTTTCAGTTTTGTCCCCAAACTTTCATTCTTCTCTGCATTCTTTCTTAGCAGCGATAGAAAGTGATTGTGATAACAGGCCTTCTACTCCAGATGAAATAATGCTGCTCAGGGGTTCCCTGAAGTGTGCTTTAAACTAGCAGTCCACCTATTTTGTTTCAGGGGGAAAAGACTTGCAGCTGTATCTTCTACACCTGTTAGTTTTTGGGTGGCTCCTCTATATGGTCTTTGCTACATTATCTGCTCCACTTCAGATGTAGGTGCTTTAGTTTGGTAAGACATAGCTTTCCAAATGTTCTTTGTGTTTCACTGTTGCAGTCATCACCTGTGGATTATCTCTGCTGTGGTAGCCCTCGGCCAGCCCGAATACCAGAGTCAATGTTTTTCTGCATCAGCTGCTGTTGCTTGCTGCCTGACATCAGCTCGTCAGTGCTATAAAGGAAGGCAGCCAACTCCATTGCATCGGTCTTTTTTGCCGTGGAGCCCATAGCAGAAGCAGTTTGCAAGCGTGCTGGTCGATCGCTATCAGAGTTTGAATTACAGGTGAAAATGTGTAAAGTTAAGTACCGTGTTGGGAATCCTATTTTCTTGCACTAACAAATGTCCGAAAAAGTTAACTGTCTCACCTGTGGAAAGCAAATACCACACTGAGACTTTCATTCATACTGTGTCACTTGTTTAGGCCCAGACCACGACGTCCCCCATTGCCGGTTCTGTGCCCTCTTTAACGCGGGAGCCATTCATCGTAGAGCTCTTATTGTAGCCAGGTATTTTTGTTCCGAAATGCCATCCGTCAGCCAACAATCTGGAGACATTCAGAAAAAACGTAAGGATAAAGATACAGACGGACCACAGAAGGCTAAGCCTTTCCAATGACTAACGGTTAACAGGTCATCAGTTCTCCGGAATTCAGTGAGGCGCCTTTGCAGCCCCTGATGCCCAATTCGATACCTTCGCAGGCCTCTACTGAGACCCTTTCAGTGTCCGGTATGCCGCAGAAATCTTCTTTGTCTTCAGAGCCTCTGGTTGTCTCTGCCTTGGTTGGGTCCGGAGCCGTGACTCAGGCACCGGCTTCCAAGTAGGTTCTTTGCATTACTGAATCTAGGCAAAAACCGATGTCTTCTCCTCCGACTACCCTTTCTCATAGACTGATGGATACTCTTAGGCCTAGAGGCAAGGCCACTCCTAGGAAAACTGCGTCTAGCCATCATTTTACTCCTGCTCCACCTCCCCAAGCTCAAATGCTTAAATTGGCAGAGGATTTTATCACCCTTATCAGGGGTGGTTACCTTCTAAAAGGAAAAGGGACCTTTCTCATGAAATACTGACAAAACAGGATTCTGATTATTCAGATTTTGAAGAGGAACTACAACCTCTGACTGCTTATGAGGATTCAGATGTAGAGGAGTCCATTCCTTCTGCCTCCCCACCAGAAGATCTTTCCTTTGGGGAAACCCTTCACACCCTCGGGGAACATTTCCATTGGGAATCCCAGGACTTTCCTCAATCTAAGAAAAGATTAAGAGAGTTTCTAGACCTGCCCCAGCACAGACCCTTGGCCATCCCTTCAATCTTAGAGGTGGTTGATGATGTCTTCCATGAATCCAGCTGAACTCCTGAAGCCCTCCCACCTGTTCCCAGAAAACCTGACAGGTATTACAGAGTACCGGATTCTCACAGATATCTGTACAAAAATCCTGCTGCAGACCGCGAGGTCATTACACAGGGACCAAAAGGAGGTAAGTCTAGTCCTGCAAAGAATCCTATTCCTTCTGACAAGGACTCCAGAGCTCTGGACAGATAGGGTAAAAAAGTATACTCCTCTGCAACCTTAGCTGTCAGACTCAACTGTCAGTTCCACATGTTAAAATATCAACAACACACTTTGGAACTATTAAAACAAAAGGTCTTAACCTTTCCTGACTGTGCCAAATCGAAAGAGTTAGCAGATTTACTGCACTCTATTTGTCAAGTGGCTAAACACTCATTACACTGTGGATATGACACCCTAGAAGCCTCAAGCAGGGCAACACTGTCAGGATCTGTCATTAGCAGACATGCATGGTTGAAGGAACAAACTATCCCTGATCATGTCAAATCTAAATTACATGATGCACCCTTGGATAAGGACCACTTGTTTGGAGTAAAAGCAGAAGAGGTGCTTAAAAAGATGGAAGACAAAGCAAAATGTATGCAAACAGTAAAAGATTTCCTTCAAGTACAACCTCCATGGTTCAGCAGGAATTTTCCCTCAAAACATTGGTCCTTTCCTGCACCTAGCAGACAGGGGCAAGGTAAGCCCCGCAGGGACAAGTCCACCCAGACTCCTATCCCAGGGACAGCAAAGAACCAAACAGTGGACCACTTCCACTCCAAAGGCAGGGAGTTCTAAGCCATCCCTCTATGGCAAAAACTCTCAATGACTCCCTCTTTTCACTCACCAAAGACTAGGAGGAAGGCTCTCTACTCTGTAAAGAAAATTGGCTTTCTGTAACAAAGGACCAATTGGTCTTAAAGATAATTTTTTAGGGATACAAATTCTCCTTCAATGAACTCACAATTCCAAGAGGGTACCCAGACTTGCCTCCAAATCAGTAGGCAGAGGCATTGAAAGAAGTCCAAACTCTGATATCCCAAGGGGCAGTAGAACCTGTCCCCTCAGATTAAACAGGCAAAGGCTTTTATTCCAGGCTGTTCCTTTTTCCCAGAAAAGAGAGCACTTGGCGCCCCATCCTGGATCTATCCATTCTGGACACCTTCCTTGTGATCCCCAAATTCATAATGCTAACTTTGCAACAGCTACTGCCTATGCTGACAAAAAATGCCTGGTTAGTTACCCTAGATCTAAAAGATGCCTATGTCCACATCCCCATAAGCGAATCCTGCAGGAAATTCCTTCACTTCAGAGCAGGCTCACAACACTTTCACTTCTCTGCTCTACCCTTTGGCTTATCAACTGCTCCCAGGGTATTCACCAAATGCTTAGCCCCGGCCATAGCCTTTTGCAGACAGAAAAATATACAAATGTACCCTTATCTGGACAACTGCCTCATTCAGGCAGATTGCAAAGAAAAGCTCCTCAAGGACCTCCTCCTTATCAAAACCCTCCTCACCTTCTTAGGGTACACCATCAACGAGAAGAAATCAAGGCAAACAGCCTCCAGGAAGATCATTTCCTTGGGAGCACTGCTGGACACAACATCTCAAATGGCCTTCCCATCCTCAGAAAAGCAGAGCTTCCTGCCTCTCTATTTTACCCAGCTGGCTTCCAGAAGTCACCTTACTGCGAGGAAGTTCCTGCAAGCCTTGGGGTACATGGCACCTTGCATCCTTCTAATTCCTCTGGCCAGGCTCCACATGAGAAAACTTCAGTGGTACCTAAAGAATCTTTGGTGTCAGCAATCTCAACCTCTAGAGACCTCTCTCCTTATGATCCCCTGTATAAAGGCTGTATCTCTGGTGGGCAGGGGCCTGTGCCCAGGACAAGGGTCTTTCTTTCAACCTCCGCCCAACTGGGCAGACCATTACCACCGACGCCTCAGACATAGCTTGTGGCACTCACCTAGAAGGCAGATGCACCCAAGGTCTTTGGGATGCCCAGCACCTTCCCTTACACATCAGTCAGAAGGAAATATGGCAGTACAAAAGGCTCTGACATCCTTCAAACCCCATCTCAAGCCAGGGGTTCTCCTTTTCAAAACAGACAACACCAAAGTAATGTGGTACATAAACAGAGAGGGACCCAATCTTATCATCTGTGCAGGCTAGCCATGAACCTCTGGCTGACAGCCTCTTCCATATGACTGCACCTGATAGCCCAATACCTACCAGGGATCAACAACACCCGGGCAGACCACCTAAGTAAGTGGACCCCCATGAGTGGCAGCTCCACAGAAAAATCTTTTTACAAATCGCTCAGGCGTGGGGCACTCCGGAGGTGGAGCTCTTTGCTTCGTATCTCAACTATCAGCTGAAAAAATTCTGTACCAGGGAGTATCACCACCTAGCATGGAAGGTGGATGCCTTCACCTTCCCCTGGATCACCCTCTTATTCCCAAGGTGCTGATCAAAATAAGGGAGGAGAGGCCAAAGGCCATCATCATTGCTCCAGATTGGCCTAGACAACATTGGTACCCCTTACTGCGCAGCCTAACCTAACAGCCTCCCATGCAGCTTCCCCTGATCTCAGACCTCTTAACTCAGGTGAGGGGGAAATGCTGCACCCAGACTTGTAGACTCTCAAACTGTCAGCATGGCTAATACTCTAAAGGCAAACAAGGGGTCCCAGTTAAGCATACAGGTCCTAGACATTATCACAGAGGTCAGAAGGCCCATCACCAGAAAATCTTACGCAGGAAAATGAAAGGATTCTGCTCCTGGAGCCAGTCCAGAGGGGGCGATACCTCACAACCCTCCATCCCACTTATCCTGGCTTACCTAGTGGAGTTACTTAATAGTGGCCTCTCTTTCTCCTCTATTAAAATCCATGCCTCAGCCATTTCAGCTCATTTTGATACAGAACAGCCCCTTTTCTCCCATCCTTTGATTAAACAATTCCTCAGAGGAGCTTCTAATATCAGACCTCCCAGAAGGCTATCCACTCCAGCCTGGAACCTGAATTATGTTTTGGAAAAATTATCTTTACCACCCTTTGAACCTGCTGCTTCAGCAGAACTAAGATACCTCTCCTGGAAGACTGCCTTTCTCCTACCTATCACCTCAGCCAGAAGGGTTTCAGAACTTTAGGCACTGATGGCCGTTGAGCCTTCATCATCTTCCTTGCAGACAGGGTCTCACCGAGGACTAATCCCTCCTTTATGCCCAAGGTGTGGTATCTAATGTAACTCTCAACCAGGCCATACATCTACCCACCACCTTTCCTAACCCTCAAAATAAGGGTGAAAGAATTCTTCACTCACTAGACGTGCACAGATAGCTTGTATACTATCTGGACTGTACTAAACCCGTCAGAAAAACAGACAAACTACTTGTCAGCTTTCCCCAGGGGCAGAGGGGAAGCCCATTTCCAAACAAACCGTTTCCAAATGGATATCACACTGTATCCATTTCTGCTACAGATTGCATGGGAACCCCCCCCCCCCAAGTCTATTCAAACCCATTCCACTAGGGCACCCTCCACTTCCACAGCATTCCTCAGAGGAGTTCCCACCAGGGACATCCTGGAAGCTGCCACCTGGACTTCTATCCATACCACCCTCCTCTATTTTCTAAGGCTAGGGCTGGGTTTGTCCCTGCAGTTCTGCAGGGCATGCTGACCCATTCCTAGATCTCTTACAAATCCTACCACCCCTCTCCTCAGCTTTGGGAATTCTCCCACAGGTGATGACTGCAACAGTAAAGCACGAAGTACATTGTACAGTTGTGTACACTTACCATAAATGTAGATGTTCGAGTGTATTCACTGTTGCAGTCCTGGTTTCCCACCCTCCTTTCCCCCCTTATATCTTCTTTCTTTAGGGAGACATAAGTTTCTAATGGTGGCTTTTAGCCACCAGGACCACCTTTACCATATGTACTCGGGCCTCTGACTGGTTAGGGTAAGAAAAACTGATGTAATCGCGTTGGCTGCCTTACTTTATAGCACTGATGACTTGACGTCAGGCAGCAAGTGACAGCAGCCAATGCAGAAAAACATTGAATCTGGTATTTGGGCCGGCCGAGGGCTACCACAGCAGGGATAACCTGCAGGTGATGACTGCAACAGTGAATACACTCAAACATCTGCATTTATGGTAAGTGTACACAACTGTACTTTCCAGCTGTATATAATTCAGTTAAGTTACACTTTATTTAATGAGGTTTGCTTGTCAAAAGTAGGTAAATAATTCTACACGCTGTAAGTCCAAATGGGATAATTCATGTAGAATAGGAAGCAGCAGTTGTACGTCATCTAGTTCTGTAATCATCATCATTAACCTCCTGTTTCCCATTTTTTTAAATGGGGTCAGGGTGCACACCCACTAATACTGGGAATCCTTCTGAGCCCAAACTCTCCTCATACTTGTGTCGTTGGGTCCTTGTACGTAGCCTGTAATGATTCTACCAATGTTTCTGAAACTTAAAACTATTGCAGGACTACCTAAGTCAGTTTCTTGGAGCTTTTGTCATATGCTTTCACCAAGTGTAGGAATGCCCATTTGGACTCTGTCTTCATATCTAGTTTCTTCTCAACTATCTTATTGCAAACATGGTTCCATTGGGCTACATCTGGATCTGAAGATGAACTGCTCTTCTGCCATGTTACTTTCTACTACTCTGAGTATTCATTTATTAGTCACTCTCTCTCCAGAACTTTAATGCAGTATGAATGGAGTTTGATACCTCTACACTGCCCGTGGTTGCAAATGTCTTCTTTTTCTTATACACTGGCATTAGCGTGTTTATTCTCCAGTCAGCTGGGATATGCCTTTCTCTAAATACTGCTTAGTGTACTTTCAGTAGCAATTTCTCCCCTACCTCACCTAAAACGAAGTTATGTACTTACCATAACATTCCATGTTAGTAGTCCATCTCACCCTTCATTCTTTACATATGGGATCGGAGCCGATCCTCGGCTCCGACTCGGCCTATTTACAAGCTGGAAGACTTCTGGTTGACTCGTGGCTAGGTAGGTATCCCATGGTGCACCAATACAATCCCCAGATCTTGTTTGCTGCTGACTAGAAGAAATAGCCTACAGAAGAAGCCAATACTAAAAGGTCACCATAAATAATGAAATTAGTATTTTTCTATTTCCAGGTACTTCTAGGATGGGGGCAGGAGGGCGGGTTCGAAAGAATGAAGGGTGAGATGGACTACTAACATGGAACGTTGTGGTAAGTACAAAACTTCTTTATGTTCAGTAGTCCTATCTTACCTTCATTCTTTATATATGGGACAGTGTCCCTAGCGCCTTATTCTTGGGTGGCTCAAGGAAAAATACTCCTGAGTACCGTGGAACCAAAAGATGCTGTACCCCTGGAGGTTAAATCCAATTTGTAATGAGTAATAAAAATGTGAGGGGTAGCCCACGCAGCAGCTGCACAAATATTGTCAAGTGGAACCCTGGCTTGAAAGGCTGCAGAGATAGATGGAGATCTGGTAGAATGAGCCTTGATTTTAAAGGGTAAAGGTTTACCTCAGAACTGTAAACATAAGCTTTACAGCTAGAAATCCAGTTAGAGAGAGTCACTTTGGAAACTGGTAAGCTCAACTTAGATTCGGAAAAGGAAATTAATAATTGATCCGATTTTCTAATGTCTTTAGTCCGGTGCAAATAAAAACGTAATTGTCTATGGGCATCCAGTTGGTGAAACCTGTACTCAGCTGCATTGGAGTGATTGGGAAAGAAAACCGGAAGTTCTATGGACTGATTCAACATGGCATGGTAACAGACCTTGGGGACAAAGGAAGGGTTAGTAAGAAGGGACACCCTGTCTTTATGAAAAATCAGATAAGGCGGTTTAACAAACAAAGCTTGCAATTCTGACAGAAGTCTGGCAGACATGATAGCCACCAAAAACAACGTCTTCCATGACAAAAACGTCAAAGAGCAGGAATGAGAAGGCTCAAAGAGCAGAGATTTTAATTTTGATAACACAAAATTTAAATCCGATGAGGCCACAGCTCTTGAACAGGAGGTTTGAGCAAAGTGGTACCTTTGAGGAGAGTTTTGCACAATTTATGAGACATCAAGTTAGAATCTGGGAAACCCAAATGAAAATTTGAAATCGCTGCCAATTGGACTCTGATAGTGGCAGCTGCAGATCCTTGGTGAAACAGTTCAGAAAGAAATTCCAAATCCACTGGAATAGAGGCAGTGAAGGGGTCAACTTCCATTTTCTCCTCCCAAAGAGAGCATCTCTTCCATTTGCTGGAATGTAGTTTCCTAGTGGAAGGTTTTTTAGAAGACGTAAGGATGCGAGTTATGGAAGGCAGAAGTTGTGAAGCCTGACTAGGGATGGAACTGGAGCAGCCACGCTGTCAAATTGAGGGTGTGTAAAGAGGGGTGAAGCGAACCTTATATGTGAGTCAACAGGTTTGGAACTGGGTCCAGAATCCAAGGATCGTCCAGGAGAAGAGGCCCGAGGAAGGGGAACCAAACCTGACGAGGCCAGTAAGGAGCAATGAGGATCAATTTGCTTCCCAGCCATTTTGCTTTCTGAATCACCTTGGAAAGGAGAGGAAAGGGAGGAAAAGCATACAGGAGATCCAGGGGCCAATCGTGAACAAGTGCGTCTCTGGGTGACTCTCCCGGAGGGGGGGTGAGGGAAAAGTAGCTGCTGCATTTGGCATTGATTGGGCTGGCAAAGAGATCATAGCAAGGCTGTCCCTACCTGCGGAAAATCTGTTCTGCCATTTCCTGTTTTAGAGACCACTCATGAGGCATCAGGATTGCCCGGCTGAGCTTGTCAACTATCATGTTGGTTGTCCCTGAAATGTGCATTGCCACCAGAAAGCGCTGGGAAGATATCACCCATTCCCAAACTCGCATGGCCTCTTGACAGAGTGGGTATGATCTGGTTCCGCCCTGTTTGTTGGTATACCATACTACCAACATGTTGTCTGACTGTATTGCAATAGTCCCCAGAGGAAGAAGGTTGTGAAGTGCTTGCAACGCCAGGAGCACCGCCCTCATCTCTAGAACGTTGATATGCAGGTGGGCCTTGTGGTCTTGCCATGTGCCTTGGACAGTCCTACCTAGATAATGCCCTCCACCCTATCTGTGAGGCATCCATGGTCACAGTGGCAACAGGATGGTGAGGAACAATTGAAGCACCCGTGGTCAGTTGATTGGGTAATGTCCACCAAAGAAGGTTTTTCTTGCAAGATTCTGTCAGTAGAATGTGATGGGATAATGGGAGGTGCTGAAAGGACCATTGGGACGACAGGAGCCACTGAAGAATTCTCTATGTGCCAACAAGTGGCAATTAAACCACAACACCTTCAGCCTCATAACCCAGAAATGGGGTACCCCAAAGGTGGACCTATGTGCCTCCCACAACAACCACCAGGTCAGCAAATTCTGCACCAGGGAACCTCACAGCAAGGCCTGGAAAGTGGATGCCCTATCCTTCCAATGGGTAAACCTCTCGATCTATGCATTAATGTGTAACCTGGCTAGTGGCACTAATAGTATGGTGGAAGCCATGGTCCCAAGGAGCTGCAGAACAATCTTGGCTTTGACCCTTAGCAAAGGGAGAAGAAGCTGAATTTGAAGCACCAGGTTTTGTGCCCTTTCGGCAGGAAGACAAACCACCATGTTTACTGTGTCTATCTCTGAGAGGGCAATAAGGCAGATTTTTCCCAATTTATAGAGATTTCCAGTTGGGCACAAAGCTGAATAGTATTGTCCCTGCTCTGAAGGAGTAGATGCCTGGTGGGGGTAGTTAGGAGCCAGTCATCCAAATACAGTAGCACCTGGAATCCTTGACGTCTCAGGTGAGCTGTCACTACTGCCATACATTTGGTGAACACCTTGGTGGCTGTGGTGAGACCAAAGAGCAGAGCACAGAACTGGAAGTGACTGGCTCCCAGCCGGAAGCGTAGAGTTTTATGTGGTAGTACGCATCTTGGAGATCTATTAAGCACATCCAATTGTCTTTCTCTAACAACGGGAGTATAGACTGCAGTGTTACCATCCGGAACTTGTCCTCCTTTACTGATTCGTTCAATCTGCTGAGGTCCAGAATGGACCTCCAGTCCCCTGTACGTTTTGGCACTAAAAAGAATCTGGAGTAAGTTCTGGATCCTATTTAGTCTGCTGGGATGGTTTGAATGACTCTTATTGACAGCAACTTGTTGACCTACACAGTTGCCTGATCCCTGTGATTGGGTGGAACATCTGGGATCTTCTTGGGAACAAAAGGTGGAAGAGAAAAGGGTATTACATAACCTCTGGTAATAATTGTTTGTGCCCACTTATCTTGAGTGATACTTAGCCAGGCTTCTGGATACAAAGAAATGCGACCCCCGACCGGCCCCAGAGAAGCACAGTCGGTCCCCACATCAGGAGCACTGGTAAGGCCGGCCCCGAAAGGAATCGTGACCTCCCTGGTTTTGCGGACCGCCCCTGCCTCTAGGACAAACATCTATCATTTCCTCCTCCTCCTCTGCCTCTGAAGGAGGAGTCACCCTGTGCCTCCTGGAAAAACCTCTGGGACTTCTTGAACCACATTTTACCACCCCTCTGACCCTTAGGGTATGGTCTAGAGGGAACAGTAAAACATATTCCCACGGCAGAGAGTGTTTTTCCTTCTTGCTCGCACCGGGTGAATGTGTCCTTTACCTTGGATCCAAACAATGAGGAACCGTTGATTGGGGAGTTGGTAAAGGTAGACTTAAATGGTTCCGCAAAGTTACACACACACATCCAGGAATGACGCCTCAGGGAAATTCCTGAACCTGCTGCTTTACTCGCTCCATCGGCTGCATACGAAATAAGCCGCATGAAGGAGTTAACGATAGAGTTCAAGGTGGACAACTGGGCAGAAACCTTGTCAGGGACTCCCTCAGTACATGTACCTTGTAGAGAATCTCCTAACTCTTTAAGGAGATCTCTCTGGAGCCTTGTAAAGTGAGTAAGGTAATTCAGCGATCTAAGGGTAAATGCCACTGAAGAAAAGATACACTTCCCGTATCCTCAGAGGGACATTCCAAGGAGGTCTCGGAAAAGTGGGGGCCACCGGCTGGTGGCTCCTGAGGCTGGGGATCTCTGCTGCTGCTTGAGGCAGTAGGAGCTGAGACAGAAGTAGGTGGTATGGGGGAAAGAGTGCAGGTACTGCTGGTAGGAGATGATGGTCGGGACAGCACACTCCTCATCATCTCAAAAGCTGACCTCTCTGGCTCCGAGGAGACCGAGGATGCCGGTGGCACCAGAGCCATCTGCTCCAAGATAGATGCAGGGTCCACACTCACCCTAGCTGACGTGCCGAGAGGAAGACTCGGAACCGAAGAAGTTCGGATCCAAGCATCCCTGTCGGGGCCTAGCGGAGAACTTCAACCCCTGGATACTACGGACAGCACCGAAAGTGTCAGAGCAGAACTCTGCTCTGAAACAGCCACAATGGGAGCTGGAGCCGACGGTTGTACCGGTGGTACCAAGCACTCCTGCTCTGAAAGACCAGCAAGGGTCGGAGGTGGAATGAACACAGATGGTTGAATGGCTCGAGTGGCTCTGGAGCCGACTGGGTCGGAGCAAACGACAATTTAGGCAAAACAGGCAACTTCAAAAGTCTCAGCACTACCCTCTCCACGTCTTCTTCCAATAAACTCCTGAAGACCTGGATGACATAGTAGGAGATCGAGATCTTGAAGGTACAGGAGACTTCACTAACAAGGAGACGACATGCAGGGTCCATAGACCAGCTCAGAGAAGCAGTCTTAAGAGTCTCAGCAGTCGGCTCTGAAAAACTTGGAACTGACCCTGCAACAACAGTGCCACACTCAGTCAGCTTTGAGGTCTTTGGAGCTGATGAGACAGTTTTCGCAACTTTAAGAGGTGGCTCCGAGACACCAGCCAGTGCCGGGGAGGGCCTCTCTGCAGATTTTGACTTTCCTTTAGTAGATTTAGAGGATGATGAGGAACTAGACAAATCTTCCTCAAAGGAAGGTTTAAGAAGACCTTTTAGGATTAACTTGTTCTTCCTTTCCTGCAACACCCTAGGACTAAATGCATAGCAAAATAAACAGGTCTCTTGTAAATGGATGGCCCCTAAACAGTAAACGTATTTACTTTGACCATCCGTTAAGGACATCTTTTGGGAGCACTTAACACATTTCTTGAAGCCAGATGGCGTAGGCTCCTTACTCTCTTTAGACATTCTGATTAGTATAACTCACCACACAGAGAAGGAGTAGGAGGACTAGGTCCTCTAATTTAAAGAGGCCTAGCCCTGGAGAAAGAAAAGGATACCATGAGGACTAGGTCCTCTAATTTAAACGGGCCTAGCCCAGGCAAGGAAGGGATAGGGTCTTCTAACTTAAACAGGCCCAACAGTTATAAAGGTAAGAAATATCACACTCAGCTGAACAGTAGAGAACGAGAATGACACAAAATCAACTTATGTCAAGCACAAACAGAATGTAGTTCTGCAAACAATATAAGTAAAAAAACGATGCTAACAACAAGCTAATAAAATCTAAATAGCAAGCGGAAAACCATCAACTCTATCAAAACACACAGAATACTGGTGCGCAAAAGGCACCTACGCTAATACAAATAGAAAAAACAGTACACGGGATACCCAGAAAGAAAGTAAAGGCCTAAAATTGCACCAAATGGCACAAATAGAAGATAACTTTAATAACAACTACGCTAAATGAATACTACAAACAGTAACATATTTTTACTATATTGAGCTATTCTAAACTAAACAGTCAAGAAAACTTTGATAAAAATGGAAAATATGCACACACTTAGCCAGAGCCAAAGAGAAGCACAACCGAACGCGTCGATGTGGCAAACGAGATCTGGGGATTGTACTGGTGCACCTGAGTCAGCTCCAATTCCATATGTAAAGAATGAAGGTGAGATAGGACTACTGAACACCATTTTGTTTACTTCTGCTGTGACCTTCCCTGACTTTGTTTTTCTTAGTGCTGTTCTTACTTCATCTTGGACTAGGGCTCCTCTTCTTTCATCATGGGCTGTGTCTGGAACAGTAAAGCTTCTGTGACAGTTTTCTTCATTCTGAAGCTGTTGGAAATACCATCATTCCATCGGCCTTTAGATATCCTGTGGGTTGATTAGCAGGTTGTTTTTTGGTCTCCCTTATGAATGGAGTATAATTATCTTCCTGTCTTTGCCTTGCAACCTGATAGTTTTTGCACCATCTACTGAGTCGCTTTCCTGAATCTGGCAGAGTGCCTTTGATGTCCTGTTCTTGGCTAATGACACTACTGTCTTAGCATCTTTGTTAGCCAACCAGTATTCCTTCTTAGTCTGGTCCATCTTTTCTTTTTCTCACACTCCTTTCTTTTGATGACTTCTTGGACTTCTGCATTCCACTACCAGCTTTCTATAAATCATATTTCTATACCTGGTTTTGTATATCTGTTATGTAGTCATCACACTTGCTGTTTTGAGGTGTTGCCATTCTTCAAGTCTACCTATTTTTTTCTTCTTCCGGAGGTGCTAGAGCCCCGAGTCTTCTTTTGAACTCTTGTACTGTCCTCTCTGGTCAACGTCCAAGTCTTCAGCCTAGTCTTTCTTGACCTTAGACCCTTCTCTTACCACAGCTTGCAACTAATTGTGTCAACTAGTGGTTTGTACTGTGGCCCAACTGTTTCACTGGAGATGACTTTGCAATTGCTGATTCTACCCTAGTGACCTTTTCTTACTAGGAGGAAGTCTATCACTGTTGTGCTAGCCACTGTTGTGTGTGATCTTATGACTCTCTGTCTCGTTGAACCATGTGTTGTCCACCATCAAGCCATTTGCCAGACAGAAATCTAGAATGGCCTGTCCTTTATTCCTGTTGCCCTACCCATGTGGACCCAGGCAGTCCTCGTATCCTGATCTGTCTGTCCCAGTATGTACATTCATGTACCCCATTATCAACACCTACTGATGTTGCCTTGCTTTTTCTAGTAGGTCCTGCAACTGCTGCCTGAATGTACTCTTTTCCTTGCTGTCACAATCCTACTCTGGGGCATAGGTCCATGAATAGTGCCCTATCCTTACACTGTACTTTGATTGCCATTAGTCTGTCACTAATTCTGATGACATCCCTCAGTGTCTTTTGAAGCCTGTCCCTCACCATAATTACACACCATTTCTAGTTTGTCCTCATCCTGAGTAATAGACTCTGGATTCCAGTCCAAGTGGCTTTGCTGCATTGCCCTTCCATCTTTTCTCCGAGATGCAGAAGAGGTCCAGCTTCCTCCTTACCATCATATCATCCACTTCCAAGCTCTCTCCTATCACAGAAGCTATGTTGAGTGTAGCAATGCTTAGTTCATGTTTGGTAGGTTTTGTTTTACATCCAGCTTTTGCTCATCAGAGCTATCCCAGGTAGCCCAAGCTGGGCAACTGAACACTGGCTGGCCAGTAGCTTATTGACCCAGGGCTGTTAGACTTTCTGGTAGGCACTTACTGGTCAATAGGGATACACAGAAAATATAGTATTGTATAAAAGTACCTATGAAAATGCTGTCAAGCAAAATTCCTAAATCTTCTGGACTTTGTTGCATATTTGGGAGTAGTACATACATGCCCTCCCATTGTTTTGTTGTGAATTACTTATCCAGTCTCTCTTCCTAATTTTTTTCTGACATCCGCTAATTGATTCCTATAGTTATGCAATATTTGATATGCTATAATAATTTTCCCTTTTTTTTTTTTTAACAGCAGCTTCTGTTCGCAATTCAACTAAAAGCTCTACCAGAGCAGATGTTCTTCGTGTTTCACTGTTGCATACCCTACATAGTACAGTTGTGTACACTTACCATAAATGCAGATGTTCGAGTGTATTCACTGTTGTAGTCCTGGTTTCCCACCCTCCATCCCCCTTGTCTCTGTCTCTCTCTCTTCCTCACTCTTTACAGGGCTATTTTGTATTTACTTTCTACTGGTGGTGTTATTCCACCATAACCTAGCTCCCTATTTGGGGGCTCCTGACATTTGGGGCAAGAAAAATCTGATGTAATGGCATCAGCTGCCTGTTTTTATACCATTGACAACCTTATGTCAGTCCTGGACCGACAGCAACCAATGCAGAAATAGTAAGCCTCTGGTATTTGGGCCGACTGAGGGCTACGCCTGACAGGATAACCCAAGTGTGATGACCGCAACAGTAAATACACTCTAACATCTACATTTATGGTAAGTGTACACAACTGTACTTTCTTTAACTTAGGATTCCCCTATTCCTTTCAATTTGCCTGTACTCTAATACTGATCCCTGATAGGGAAGGCAGTCTCTAGCCTGCAGTCCAAACATTTTCTTGGCCTCTTCCCATTCTTTTACCTTTCCCTGTCTTATTTGCTCCCAGTGCCTTGGTTTCTTTGCCAGATTTCTCCAGTAAATTCTAGCCCACTCTTGCCTGTTCTCTGTACCCCTAATTGCAGTCATCCACATCAACAAAATCTTCTTCCTCCATTCCTCTATTGGCTTAGTTCTCAGAATACTTTCTTCTAATTTATGAATATGATATTCTGTATAGTTATTCTCCTTAAGGATCTGCATCCAAAATCCCACTCTGTCTGTATTTCTTGAATCCCCCTCCCCCTGCTTTCACTTTCCACTTTGAATTATAGCTTTCTGATTGTGTTATGTATGTGAACCTTAACTGTTTATATCTGAAATGTAACAAATATGGAAATTCTAAACCACTTTGCTCTAATGGAAGGATCAATATATATCCCACTTGACCATTGCCCTCTTCCCGTCCTAAATGAAATCCAACTCTATTAATTACTGTCCATAACTTCTCTTCTGGTGGATAAAAAATATGCATGACCTGTAAATAAAACTAAATGAACTAAAAACATTTTCACTACTTGTACCTTGCTGCCTGCATTCATAAAAAAGAGCTGCCAGTTTCTCAGTTTTTATATTATATTTTGTTTAGTCTTATTACATATCGTTAACTGCCATAACACAATCCTTTTTAATCCATACTCCTAAATACTTTATTTTATTATTTGCCCATAAATATGGGTATTGCTGAACCAGTTCATGTGTTGGGGGTTTGTAGTTTACAGCTATACCCTTTGTTTTGTCTTCATTAATTTTATATCCCAAAAAGACATGAAATTGTTCCACAACATTGATGTCCTTTTCTAGTTTTATGAGGTACAAAATAATATCCTTTGCAGATAAAGCCAGGTTTTCTTGATTGCCGTACATTTATATCCTTGAATTTCTGAATCCTTTATTTTCGTTGCCATTGGCTCTAAATTACCAGTTAGCTTTAACTGCATTGAGCACAGCACTGTTAAAAGTAAGGAAACCATAGTGAAACTAATTACATTGTCAGCCTGTGATAAAGTTTTGGAGTGTTTAAAAGACATAGATTGGAATACTGCCTTCAGAAATAGAAATGCAAATAACATATGGAAATATTTCAAATATATGATTCACAGATGTTCTTCGTGTTTCACTGTTGCAGTCATTACATTTGGGTAATCTGCTGGTAGGTTGCCCTCAGTCGGCCTGATTAACAAAGTCTTGGGTCCTGCGTCAGTTGCTGTCCCTTCTTCCATGACGTCAGGTCGTCAGGGGTATAAAACATGCAGCCGATGCCATTACATCAGTCTTTCTTGCTGTGCGGTGCCCGAAGCAGAAGCAGTTCACAAATGCCGGTCTGCCGACTCATGAAATTTTCGTTTTCGAGTTTCAGAACCGAAGTCTTCAACTTAAAGCTAAGTACCCCATTGGGGAAACTTTTTCTTGCTCCTTACCAATGTCAGTAAAAGTTAATAATTGCATTACTTGTGGAAAGAAAATACCTCATAAAGATTTTCATTCGTACTGTATTCCTTGCCTAGGCCCTGACCACGATGTACCTTGCAGTCGGTTTTGTGCTTTATTTAATCAGCGCACTATCCATCGTTGGTACATTTTTGCCTCTAAATATTTCGGTTCTCTGTTTAATTATCCAGAAATGTCATCGGTTAGCTATCTGACTGCCGGGATTCTGAAAAAACGCAAAGATAAAGACAGAGACATGCCACCAAGGTCCAAAACTGCCAACGATGCTTCTCCTAAGCCAGTCGCCAGTTCGCCGGTACTCAGTGAGGAGCTTTCGCAGCCCCTGATACCCACTACTTCTGATTCGCAGGCCTCTACTGAGACCCATTCGGAGTCCAGTATGCTGCGAGATGCTTCACCTATGGAACCTGCAGATGTCTCTACCTTGGATGGGTCCGGAGCCGCTGTGCAGGCACTGGCTTCTGAGGGTGTATTCGGGCCTACAGACTTGCATATTAAATCTACACCGCCTTCATTACTAAGGCCTAAATCTCGATCTGTGTCTAAAAAACCGACACCCAGGCCACATGTTCATGCCCTTATGCCGAAAAAACAAATCATCAAAATGGCTGAAGATCTAATTACTCTAATCAGGGGTAGTCATCCCCCCCACCCCCACCCCCCCAAGAGGCCTAGGGCTGAGCTTGATTATGAAACTTCTGATCAGGATTCTGTCTGTTCTGTCTCTTTTAATGACCTGGATTTATCCATACCTACTTATGAGGATTCTGATACAGAGGATTCCATTCCCTCTGCTTCCCCTCCTGAGGATGTTTCTTTTGGGGAAACTTTACTTACTTTAAGGGCGCATTTCCACTGGGAAAGTCGGGGATTTTCTGATTCAAAAAAGAGGCTTAGGGATTTCCTCCTTCTACCTCAGCATAGGTCTTTGGTTATACCTCCTGTACTAGACATTGTTGATGTGTTCTCGGAATCCAGTTTGGCCCCTGATTCCCTGCCTCTGGCTCCTAGTAAACCTGACAGATACTACAGGGTTCCTGAGTCCCACAAGTTCCTTTTCAAAAATCCTGTTGCTAAAAATCCTACCCCTTCTGATAGAGACTCCAGGGCACTGGATAGATGGGGGTAAAAAAGTTTATACTTTTGCAACCTTGGCAGTCAGAGCTTTAAACTGTCAGTTTCATATGTTAAAATACCAGCAGCATATTATTGGATTGCTTAAACAGAAAATGATGTTGATTCCTGACTGTGTGGAAAATAAGGATTTACAAGATTTAATGCATTCTGCTGAACAAGTTGGAAAACATGCTTTGCAATGTGGTTTTGATTCTTTAGAGGCCTCCTGCAGGGCTGCTGTTACTGGGTCTGTGCTTAGAAGGCATGCTTGGCATAAGGAGCAATCTTAGCCTGATCATGTTAAAGCTAAATTGTTGGATGCTCCTTTAAATCAGGGCCGCCTGTTTGGCAATAAGGCTAAAGAAGTTCTAAAAAAGATGGAAGATAAAGCTAAAATTTATGCAAACTGTTAAAGATTTCTTACAAGTGCAACATCCAAGATTTAGTAGGCACTGGCCTACTAAGAATTGGTCTTTTCCAGCCCCTTCCAGATCCTCTCAAGCCAAACCCAGATACAGCAAAAATCCCAGGTTTCAGTCCCAGGGGACTCTCAGAACTAAGCAGTGGGGGGCCTCCACTTACAAATCTGGAAATAACAAGACACCCCGTATGGTAAACAGTCTCAATGACCTCCTTTTAAAATTACCAAGCACTTACTTTTAACTGCCCCTTTGGGGGGAAAGATTGCTCTTCATGCAAAGAACTGGGAACTCATAACCCAGGACAAATAGGTTTTAAATATAGTGTCCCAGGGATACAGATTTCATTTCCACACGTTGCCAACACCAAATGGGTGGCCAAACCTGGCCCCAAATCAGTGGGCAGAGGCTCAAAAACAAGTACTTTCCCGCTTAAGTGTGAGGGCTATTCAACCGGTACCAGAAGAGGAAAGGGACAAGGTTTCTATTCCAGGCTTTTTGTGGTACCCAGAAAAGACAAATCATGGCGTCCAATCCTGGACCTGTCTACTCTAAACACCTTTCTGGAGACTCCAAAATTCAAGATGCTGACTCTTCACCAGTTGCTTCCTATGCTAGGCAAAGATGCCTGGTTGGCAACTCTAGATTTAAAGGAAGCATACTTGCACATCGAATCAGGAAATCTTGCAGAAGATACCTACGCTTCAAAGCAGGCTACTTGCATTATCAGATGTTCACCGTGTTTCACTGTTGCAGTCGTTACACTTGGGTTACCCTGCTGGCAGGCTACCCGCAGTCTGCCTGAATTCCAAAGTCCTGGTCCGGCGTCTGTTGCTGTCGCCTCTTTCCTAATGTCAGTGTGCCAGGGGTATATAAGATGCAGCCAACTCCATTTTCTTCAGTCTTTCTTGCCGCTCGGTGCCCGAAGCAGAAGCAGTTCGCAAGTGCCGGTCGGCGGACACCTGAGATTTTCGAATTGAATTTCAGTCCGAAGTCTTCAATAAAGCTAAGTACCCCGTTGGGGAACCTTTTCTTGCCTCAGTCCGATGTCAGAAAAAGTTAACAATTGCATTTCTTGTCGGAAGGAAATACCTCATAAGGACTTCCATTCTTATTGTGTACCTTGCCTGGGCCCAGACCACGACGTCACTGGTTGTCGGTTTTGTGCTAGGTTCAATAAGAGAACTATAAAGCGTCGCTTTGATTTCGCTCAACACTACTTTGGTAGAAAATTTAATTATACCATGCCATCGGAAGATAAGGACAGGCAGCCTAGAACCAAGCCATCCGAGGCCTCTGTTGGGCCTGTTGCCGGTTCTCCGGTTTTCAGTGAGGTGCCTACGCAGCCCCTGACGACCGCAGAATTGGAGCCCCAGACCGCTTCGGATTCTCAATCTGAGAGTACTAGGCCGATGCAGCCATTTTCTTTAGGCCCTACCAACACCATTGCAGAAGGAGAAACCGGTGCTGTGAAAACACCTTCGGTTACAGACGGTGTCTTTAGACCAACTACTCTCACCATTAAATCTTATGCTAAGCTTAAGACTCCTTTAAAACGTAAAAAGACTGTACATCAGTCTCCAGTTCAAGGCCCCATGCCTAAGAATCAGATGCTTAAGATGGCTGAAGATTTGATTACCCTGATCAGGGGTTCCCAACCCCCTCCAGACAAAAGGCCAAGACAAGAGGAGGATTATGCCTCCTCTGATCAGGTTTCTATTTCCTCAGACTCCTCTGATAAACAGGATTACTCCTTTTCCCCCTTATGAAGACTCTTATGCTGAAGACTCCATTCCCTCAGCATCTCCCCCTGAAGACTGTTCCTTTGGGGAAACTTTACATACCATGAGGGAACATTTCCACTGGGAAGGCCAGGACTACTCCGACTCAAAGAAAAGGCTCCGAGAGTTTCTTTTACTTCCCCAGCACAGAGCACTTGCTATCCCTCCAGTTTTAGACATTGTGGATGATGTTTACTTAGAATCTAGTCTAAATCCAGATTCTCTACCTCCTGCTCCAGCCAAACCAGACATATATTATAGAGTACCTGACTCACACAAATTCCTTTACAAAAGCCCTGTTGCTGACCCAGAAACAATCTCCCAGGGTCCCAAAGGGGCTAAGGCTTCTATGGCTAAAAATCCTGTGCCCTCTGAAAGGGACTCCAGAGCACTAGATAGGTGGGGGAAGAAGGTATACACCTCAGCTACTCTAGCTATGAGAGCACCAAATTGTCAATTTCACATGCTGAAATATCAGCAATTCCTAATGTCTCAATTAAAACAAAAGATGAGCACACATTCTCAACAGTCTGAATTCAAGGAAATGCAGGATCTGTTGCATGCAGCTGAGCAGGTGGGCAAACATACTTTACAATGTGAATTTGATTCACTGGAAGCTTCCTGTAGAGCAGCTGTTACTGGGTCTGTCATACGTAGACATGCTTGGTTAAAAGAACAAACCCTGCCTGATCATGTTAAAGCAAAATTATTAAATGCACCTTTACAGCAGGCTGTCTTATTTGGTGTCAAAGCAGAAGAGGTTTTAAAGAAAATGGAGGATAAGGCAAAGTCTATGCAGACAGTCAAGGATTTTTTACAGGTACAACCCCCTCGCTTCAGCAGAAATTGGCCAACAAAAAATTGTTCCTTTCCAGCTTCTTACAGACCACAGAGGGGCAAATACAGACACCCAAGGGGCAGAGGTCAGGCGCAAGTCCCTTACAAACCTCGCCAATGGGGCACTGCAACACAGAAGGGAGGAGAAGACAGGCCCCAAACTACTAGAAGACAAACACAATGACTTAACCCTCAAACTGCCAAGCAAAACTCTCTTGGCAGCTCCCTTGGGAGGAAAATTAGCACTTTTTGCAGACAATTGGCGCATCATCACAAAGGACAAATGGGTCCTAGACATCGTCTCACAAGGATACAGATTCCATTTTCACACCTTGCCAAGGATAAAAGGAATGCCAAACCTGCCACCAAATCAATGGGCAGAGGCACAAAAACAAATTACAGCTCTCATTGACATGAGAGCCATTCAACAGGTACCTACACAGGAGCAAGGGCAAGAATTTTACTCAAGGTTCTTTCTAGTCCCCAGAAAGGACAATGCATGGAGATCCATTCTGGACCTTTCAGTACTAAACACCTACTTGCAAGTACCCAAATTCAAGATGCTAACACTGCAGCAGCTTCTTCCCATGTTGGGCAAGAAGGCTTGGCTAGTAACGTTGGACCTCAAGGAGGCATACCTGCATGTCCCTATCGGACAAAATTGCAGAAGATACCTCCGTTTCATTGCAGGTTCAACCCATTACCAATTCTCTGCACTGCCCTTTGGCTTATCTACTGCGCCCAGGGTCTTCACAAAATGCCTGGCACCAGTAATTGCATACTGCAGACAAAGAGGAATTCAAATATACCCATACCTGGACAACTGCCTCATCCAAGCAGAAAGCAAGGACATTCTCTTACAACATCTGGCATTTGTCAAACACCTTCTAAGTTGCCTAGGGTACACAGTAAACGAAAAGAAATCAAAACTAGTGCCCTCACAGAACATAATATTCCTGGGTGCCAGCTTGAATACAACTTCCCAGATGGCTTACCTCATGCCAGACAAGCAACTACAACTAACTCCATACTTCAAATTAGTGGCAACAAAGACCCAACTCCCTGCAAGAAAAATCCTGCAGGCCTTGGGATTCATGGCATCCTGCATTCTACTAATATAATTTCTAAAACTGCATATGAGGAAATTACAATGGTACCTGAAAAGTGTATGGACTGAACACAGCCACAGCTTGGAAACAATGATACCTCTCATTCCCTGCCTTCAACAGGAGTTTCTATGGTGGGCACAGGCATGTCACCTCAACAAGGGTCAGCCTTTTACCTTACCCCCAGCCAGGCAAACTATGACAACAGATGTATCAGACTTTGCCTGGGGAGCACACATGGCAGGAAAGTGCTTTCAAGGCAAATGGACTACAGATCAAAGACATCTGCACATCAATCAAAAAGAAATGCTAGCTGTACAGAATGCCCTGACAGCTTTCAAGGACCTCTTACATCCAGGACAACTAATAATAAGGACAGACAATACCACAGTAATGTGGTACATAAACAAGCAAGGGGGTACACACTCCTACCCTCTATGCAGGCAAGCAATGACCTTGTGGAACACAGCACTGACTTATCAAGTTCAATTGCAAGCACAATTCCTGCCAGGAAAGAAGAACACATTAGCAGACGACCTAAGCAGAAACATCATGGATCCCCAGGAGTGGAAACTGGATCCACAAGTATTTACAAATGATAACTCAAAAATGGGGACGCCCAGACATAGACCTGTTTGCCAACCCCCAAAACTACCAACTACAAAAATTTTGCACAAGGACATTCCACCCACAGGCTTGGAAAGTGGACACCCTCACATTCAGTTGGAAAATGTTGACAGTATATGCCTTCCCTCCACTGCCTCTTCTAGCAAAGGTGCTGCTGAAAGTCAGAATAGAGAGGCCACAAATGATACTCATTGCTCCAGACTGGCCACGCCAGCACTGTTACCCACTACTAAGGAACATGGCCCACGACCCACCATGGATTTTACCACAAATTCCTCATCTGCTCACACAGCAAGACAGTCAGATTCTACACAGCCAGCTCAAGACCTTAAATCTGGCTGCATGGCAAATCACCTAAACAACCAGCCAGCTCCTCTATCAAAAGCTGTTATTGATGTCATTCTGGAGGCCAAAAGGCCCAGCACAAGGAAAGCCTTCTCAGACAAATGGAAAAGATTTTGCACCTGGAACCAAGCTAAAGGCCAAACTCCCCTTGAGCCGGACATACCTCAGATTGTACAATATTTAACTGAGAATGTTACACAAAGGACTTTCCTTTTCATCTATTAAAATCCACACCTCAGCGATTTCAGCTCACTACAACACGGATCCTCCCTTATTTTCACATCCACTCCTAAGACAGTACCTCAGAGGGACCAAGAACATAAGTCCGCCCAGGAGAGCACCAACGCCAACTTGGGACCTCAACTTTGTTCTGAAAAAGCTTACGCTACCGCCTTTTGAACCAGCATTCTCAGCTGATTTAAAGTTTCTGTCATGGAAAACTGCCCTGCTGCTAGGAATAACTTCAGCCAGAAGAGTCTCAGAGCTACAGGCACTAATGGCAGTGGAGCCCTTCCTCATTTTTCATGAAGACAGAGTCTCTCTACGTACTAACCCCTCCTTTATGCCAAAGGTGGTATCCAGTGTGGCCCTAAATCAAACCATCCATTTACCCACCTTTTTCCCAAATCCCCAGAGCAAAGGAGAAAGACTCCTGCACTCCTTGGACATTCACAGGCAACTATGTTACTATTTGGATAAAACTAAGGCTTTCAGAAAATCTGACCAGCTCTTTGTATCCTATGCTACAGCATCACAAGGAAAAGCTATCTCAAAACAGACCATTTCAAAATGGATAGGACATTGCATACATTTCTGCTCTACTCATCATGGAAAAACAGTTCCTGCTAGCATTAGGTCCCACTCCACCAGGGCAGCAGCTACATCTACAGCCTTCCTCAGGGGGGTACCAACCAAGGATATTCTGAAAGCTGCAACTTGGAGTTCAGTACACACCTTCACCAAACACTACTTACCACTATACTCTAAGACTAGAGCTGGTTTTGCCACTGCAGTTTTGCAGGGCCTACTAGCTTCTTCAAACCCTGTTTGATTTCACCATCCGTCCTTAGCTTTGGGATTCAACCCAAGTGTGATGACTGCAGCAGGGTAACACGATGAACATAGTACAGATGTCCTTCATGGATGCATCTGCAGTCATAACAACTGGGTTGTCCTGTCGTCAGGCAGCCCTTCAGTCGGCCGGATTCCAAAGTCCGGGTCCGGCTTCGGCTGATGTCACACTTCACCCAACGTCATCTCTGTTGGTCTTCGGGTATAAAGGCATCAGCCGACGCCATTTTCCTCAGTCTTTCTTGCCGTGGCCCAAGCAGAAGCTGTTCGCAAGTGCGGTCGGTCGGATCCAGAGATTACTTCTACGAATACTACTCAAGACTTCTAAAGCTAAGTACCCCGTTGGGGACTCTTTCTTGCCTCAGCCGATGTCAGAAAAAGTTAATAGTTGTTTAACCTGTGGGAAACAAATACCTCATAAAGATTTCCACTCTTATTGTCTGCCTTGTTTAGGCCCAGCCCACGACGTAGCAGCCTGTTCGCCTGTGCTTCTTTCAACCGACGAACGCTTAGGCGTCGGTCGGAGTTTGCTGAACAGTTTTTCGGTTCTGTTTTTGCGTACATTATGCCGTCGGATCCTCCGACTACCCAATCTGCCAAAAAACGCAAAGATAAAGACCGACACTCGCGGTCCACGGTTTCGGCCGAAACCATGGTTAAGCAAATCATGAGTGTCTCGGTTTCGCCGAAACCGAAAACTGATCAAAGTACAGCTGAATCTATCTCTACAACTGAGGCCCCTGCTACCACTCTTGAATCGGCCTCAGAAATTTTATCCACTACGGTGGTTGCCACTGACTTATCAGACACCATTCCTTTGGATGTCTCTACCCCAGCACGTGGTGCTGCTAGGCCTCCAGCAGCCATGTCCATTAAGGCCTTCGCCAGGGCTAAAGCAGCCAAGACTACTAAAACAGTGCCTGTTAAACCCCCTACAACCAGGCCCTCCTCTAGTTCTCAAATGCTTACTCTGGCAGAAGATTTAATTTCATTAATTAGAGGATCTCAATCTCACCCAGACAGGGCCTCTCAGCCCCCAGAGAAGAGACCTAGGGCAGAGCCCCCTGAGCCAGTGTCATCTGATGATTCTGCCGATGAATCAGACATAACTGACCAGCCAGAGGCTCCTTTCTCCAATTTTGAAGACTCTGATGCTGAAGAATCCATTCCAGCTGCTTCCCACCAGAAGAATTCTCCTTTGGGGAAACCTTACATGCCATGCGAGAGCAGTTCCAATGGCAGCAACAGGATTTTCAGACTCCAGAAAAGACTTAGGACCTTTCTGCACCTTCCACAGCACAGGCCCTTAGCTATACCTCCTGTTCTCTCTGTGGTGGATGATGCTTTCAATGATGTCTGCTCCGCACCAGATTCTTTACCTCCAGCCCCTGCCAAACCAGACAGATTTTACAGGGTGCCAGACACTCATCACCACCTTTACAAGGCCCCACTTGCAGACCCGAAACTATATCCCAGGGTCCCAAGGCAGTAGCCGACCATAGCTAAAACCCTATTCCTTCTGAAAGGGAAGCAAGGTCATTAGACAGATGGGGCAAAAGGTCTACACTTCAGCTACTCTCTCAGCTAGAGCTTTAAACTGTCAGTTTCACATGATACAATACCAAGAGTTTATGCTTGATCAGTTAACTAAAAAGCTAACCACTGATGAATCTCTTGATAAGAAATATGTATTAGAAATGGTAAATAACATACAACAGGTTAGTAACCATTCCTTAAAATGTGGCTATGATGCACTGGAGGCTTCATTTAGATCAGCCATGACTGGCACAGTGATAAGAAGGCATGCATGGCTAAAGGAGCAAGCTTTACCGGATCATGTTAAAGCTAAGTTGCTAGATGCTCCTATGGATAAGACAAGTTTGTTTGGTACACCTGCCCAGCAGGTTATGAAGAAAATGGAAGAAAAGGCAAAATCTGTTCAAACGGTTAAAGATTTCTTGCAGGTTCAACCCCCAAGGTTTAGCAGGAACTGGCCTGCCAAAAATTGGTCCTTTCCTGACTCCACAAGATCTCAAAGGGGCAGGAATAGACGTTCCAGAGGCAGACACCAATCCAGTGGAGGTGCCTACAGAGGACGACAGTGGCAGGGTAACAACAGAGGCACAGACACAACCACTGCCACTACATCAACACAACCACAGTGACTTAACCCTAAATCCGCCTACCAGGGAACAAATAGCAGCTCCTCTAGGCGGAAAGTTAACCTTATTTTCAAAGAACTGGCACTATATAACAAAAGACAAGTGGATTTTACAAACCATAGATCAAGGTTACCGGTTCCACTTCCACACTTTACCAGTCAAAAGAGGAATGCCAAATCTACCTCCAAATCAAAAAACAGAGGCTCTACAACAGATAATGCAGTTAGCAAACATGAGAGCTGTGGAAAGAGTGCCAACAGCAGAGCAAGGAAAGGGGTTCTACTCCAGACTATTCCTAGTTCCAAGAAAGGAAAAAGTTGGAGACCAATTCTCGACCTGTCCACCTTAAATACATACATCATTGTCCCAAAATTCAAAATGCTGACCCTACAGCAACTTCTTCCCATGCTGGGCAAGGAGTGTTGGCTGGTAACTCTAGATCTCAAGGAGGCATACCTGCACGTCCCCATTCGACCAATCTGCAGAAGATACCTCAGATTTCTTGCAGGATCAGAGCACTATCAATTCTCAGCATTGCCCTTTGGCTTATCTACTGCGCCCAGTGTATTCACAAAATGCCTGGCATCAGTAATCGCCCATTGCAGACTACAGGGAATTCAAATTTACCCATACCTGGACGACTGCCTGCTACAAGGGGACAACAAAAGCAAGCTGACAACAGATTTACAAAGGGTCATTTACTTGCTACAAGCACTGGGATACACAGTCAATTTACAAAAGTCAAGGCTGATGCCATCCCAAACAAGGGCATTCTTGGGCGCGGAATTGGACACAGTAAAACAAATGGCATTCCTAACTACAGAAAAACAAAAAGAACTCCCTCTTTACTTCTTGGCACTAACAAAACTGAACAAGTTAACAGCAAGAAAAGTACTGCAGGCTTTGGGCTTCATGGCATCATGCATAATCTTGGTCCCACTTGCCAGACTACATATGAGAAAACTACAGTGGTACCTAAAGAATTTATGGTCCCAACACAGACACAGCCTAGAAACAGAAATCCCACTAATTCCATGCTTAAAACAGAAGTTCCTATGGTGGGCTCAGGCATGCCAGTCAAACCCAGGGCTACCCTTTCGCAGATGTCAAGCAAGCCAGACCATCACAACAGATGCTTCAGACCTAGGATGTGGGGCCCACATGCTGGACAAATGCGTGCAAGGATTGTGGACACAGGATCAACTTCACCTGCACATCAACCTAAAAGAAATGCTGGCAGTAAAACTGGCAATCCAAAAGTTCAGACCATTTCTCAAAGAGGGCCAGTTGATGATAAGGACAGACAACACCACAGTCATGTGGTACATCAACAAACAGGGAGGCACTCATTCATACCCCTATGCAGAATGACTTTGGAGCTGTGGACCCTGGCACTCAGCTACAACATCCAGTTACAGGCAATATTTGTACCGGGAAAAGAAAATACTCTAGCAGACATATTAAGCAGAACCACATTGGATGCCCACGAATGGAAGCTGCACCCGGACATCTTCAAGACCATCTCAAAGAAATGGGGAATGCCTCAGATAGATCTATTCGCATCACCTCTCAATCACCAGCTCAAAAAATTCTGCACAAGGACATTCCACCCACTAGCATGGAAAGTGGATTCGCTCTCCTTCAGCTGGAAAGGCCTAACAGCATATGCATTCCCACCTCTTCCCTTGATACACAAAGTATTACTAAAAATCAAGGAAGAACGTCCAAGGATAATCCTGATAGCTCCAAACTGGCCAAGACAACACTGGTACCCACTGCTGAGGAGCATGTCTCGAACAATATGTGGCCAATACCCTGATGCCTTTGATGTTAACTCAGAACAACTACAGCACCATACATCCAAACCTAAAACGTTGCAACTGACTGCATGGAACATCACATAGCAGCAGCTAATCCAGAACTTTCCCAAAGAGTTAAAGACATTATTCTTGAAGCACGCAGACCTTCAACAAGAAGGAACTATGCTGGAAAATGGAAAAAGTTTGTCATTTGGAGTACTGAAAGAGGAAAAGATGTGTCAAACATAGATATGCCTAACATTCTGGAGTATCTGGCCGAACTTCTTCATTCAGGCCTGTCCTACTCCTCCATCAAGATACATGCATCAGCTATTTCAGCAGAATACAGCTTTGATCCACCTGTTTTTTCGCACCCTTTGCTCAGGCAGTTCCTCAGAGGAATCAAGAATGTAAAACCTCCAAGGAAACCACCATTACCAGCTTGGGACTTAAACTTTGTGCTAGAAAAGTTGACACTATCACCCTTTGAACCAGCAGCAACAGCAGACCTACAACACCTGTCATGGAAAACTGCTTTCCTACTGGCAATTACTTCAGCAAGGAGGGTTTCAGAACTACAGGCCTTAATGGCAGTGCAACCCTTCCTAATCTTCCACCAAGATAGAGTGTCCATGAGGACTAATCCTACATTTATGCCTAAGGTGGTATCCAGAGTGTCCTTAAACCAGGCAATCCACCTACCTACCTTCTTTCCCAACCCACAAAACAGAGGGAAAGAATACTGCATACCTTGGATGTACATAGACAGCTACGCTACTACTTGGACAGAACAAAAAGTAGCAGAAAGACTGACCAACTTTTGTAGCCTATGCAACAGGAAGAGAAGGAAAAGCTATTTCCAAACAGACAATCTCCAAATGGATAGGAAATTGCATACGATTCTGTTACTCCTTCCATGGAAAACCAATTCCACAGAACATAAGACCTCATTCTACAAGGGCAACAGCCACTACCACAGCCTTCTTACGAGGAGTGGCAACCAAAGACATTATTGAGGCGGCTACTTGGACCTCCGTGCATACATTTGCCAAGCATTATAATTTGCCTCTATATTCCAGATCCCGAGCAGGGTTTGCCACTGCTGTACTGCAAGGGATCCTAAACACACCATAATCTAGTTTTATCCTCCTCCCTAGTTGGCTATGGTATTCTACCCAGTTGTTATGACTGCAGATGCATCCATGAAGGACATAGTACAGTTTTGTACCTACCATAAATGTAGATGTCCGAACTGGATAGCATCTGCAGTCAGGATTACCCTCCCTCCTTCCCTCTGTGGTACTCCTAGGGTGTTTACCCTCCTAATAGCTAGCTAGTGGGGGAGTCTTTATGGTGTATTTGTTTGTATATATGTACATACATGCTTATTTGTGTTTACCTCTATCTTTTTGGAAACATTGGCATCTATCCAAATTTTAGCCTCCAAGAGGGCTACTGGCATCTGGGGCAAGAAACACTGAGGAAAATGGCGTCGGCTGGTGCCTTTATACCCGAAGACCAACAGAGATGACGTCGGGTGAAGTGCGACATCAGCCGAAGCCGGACCCGGACTTTGGAATCCGGCCGACTGAAGGGCTGCCTGACGACAGGACAACCCAGTTGTTATGACTGCAGATGCTATCCAGTTCGGACATCTACATTTATGGTAGGTACAAAACTGTACTTTTTGTACCTACCATAAATATAGATGTTCAGGTGTTCGCCCTGCTGCAGTCCAGGTTACCCTCCCTCCATCCCCTCTGATCTAGCTGAACCCTTTCTATGCCTTTATATCTGATACAACCTTTGTGGTGTATTTGCTTATAGCTGTAGGTATGCTTTGTTTGTTCTTCACATTTCTTATTGGTACTATGTAGTGACCTCCTATTGGGGGGGCACCTGACATCTGGGGCAAGAAAAACTGAAGAAAATGGCGTTGGATGCCTCTTATATACCCCTGGCGCACTGACGTCAGGGAAGAAGCGACAGCAACTGACGTCGGACCAAGACTTTGGAACTCAAGCCGACTGCGGGACCGCCTGACGACAGGATAACCCATGTGATGACTGCAGCAGGGTGAACACTCGAACATCTACATTTATGGTAGGTACCAAACTGTACTTTCTCCATTTTAAGGCGTGCCTTAAGCGAGTGCATTTTGAGATTTATACTTCTAGCTCTGAGCAACATGACCCTCAGGTTGCATTTGTTTTTAACTGTTACGGTGGTAATTTGGTCTTTGGAACACCGCCTAATTAAGGCACTATAGGGGTGGCAAGAGCCTTGAACAGTATCCTTCAAAAAAAGGAAGCCTGTATGGTGGTCCCCTGCCATAAATAAACTCTAAAACAGGAGGAGGAAACTGATGCGGAATAAGGTGAAGTCCCAAGACTGGAAAAACTCCTTTATCTGCCTCAACAAAAAGTTGAGATCCCTCATCAAATCCTCTAAAGCTAGGTATGAAAACAGAATTGCAGCAGATAGTAAAGATATAACCACAAGGCCTTCTGTAGTTATGTAAAGAATCCCCACGGCAATACCCATATGTGCTCTAAGATACTGCACAATGGCACCTCCTATACTGAGCCAATAGATGTTGCCAGTATACTGGCTGACAGATTCAGTACTAACTTTACCCCTCTCTCCCCCACCAAAGGACCAATAACAATACCAGTAGATTGCCAGGAACCCAGTATTACTGCTGCACAGGTTAAAACAACACTGTCCAAGGCCAAGAATACAGCTGCTATGGGACCTGACAATATCCCTGGTTGTGTTCTACATGAACTACAGAGTGAACTGGCACCTCACCTGTGTTCAGTCACAGCCTCACCTCAGGTTTTGTCCCTGCCGAATGGTGCACTGCTAAAGTCATCCCTCTCCACAAAGGAGGAGCGACTACAAACCCTGGGAGCTATTGCCTCATTAGACTGACGAGTCTGATATGCAAAGCTATGGAATGCATCATCATGGACTTAATAAACAAGGATATAGGGAATCTACAAACTCTGGATCCCACACAATTTGGTTTTGTGAAGGGTAGATTATGCCTACTCAACTTGGTCGACGATTTTGAGTCAGTCACCACAGCTGTGGATGAAGGCAAGGTGGTTCATACAGCCTACCTTGATCTGGTCAAGGCTTTTGATACCATTCCCCACTCAGGAATCATAGAAAAACTCACTAAGCTTGGCATCAACCCCTATATCACTAGGTGGGCTGCAAACTGGCTCACAGAACCCACAGTTTGAAAGTAGCTGACCCCAAGTCAGACTGCCAATTAGTCACGAGTGTAGTCCCAAAAGGTTTGGTCCTGGGTCCTCTCCTGTTTGGTATCTACTTCTCTGAAGTCCAGGCCAACACGAAGGGACTCTGGCTGACAAAGTTCACAGACATTTGCAAGTTCGGAGCTATTAACTCCTCAAGTGATGTTGACATCCTACAGAATGGCCTTTCTGTGACAGAACCATGGCCTTAAGCTCAATGCCAAATAATGTGTCGTCATCACCTTTGGGAAAGACACGGTTCCCATGGATTACCACATCGGTGGTATTACACTGAACACCGAAGGCATTATACGAGATCTGGGAACACAGGTTGACAGCAACCTCTCTTTTGATCACCATATTGCCACTGTGATCAGATAGTCCTTCTATGTGGCACATCTCATTACTAAGGGTTTTGCATTCAGGAAGAAAGAGGTCATTGTCTCCCTCTATTCTTCCCTCATTAGACCAATCATCGAGTGCAATGCCCCATTTGGCATGTACCTCACTAGACACCTGCAACAACTGGAGAGGCCACAAAAATACCTCACAAAGGGGATCCTAGGCCTTAAACACTTGTCCTATATGGGCAGACTCAGAAAACTCCAACTATTCTCTGCCTCATATCGCCTACTTAGAGGCGATCTCTGCTTGACTTACAAAGCCATGTCTGACCCAGCTCTGTTAGAAATGCTACATGTAAAGAAATTCCAATCCCTCCACACCATACGGTCCAGAGACCTCAACCTCATTACCACAATTACCAGAACATGCTGGAGGGACAGGTTCATAACCCAGAGACTGTCCATGCTATGGAACAGACTTCCCATACATGTCAGGCAGAGCACCTCGCTGACCCTCTTCAAGAGAAATCTTGATGAGTGGATGGGAAAAAGTAAATTCACCCCGGGGATAACTCCAGTGGCTCTACTCGACAGAGGCACTGGGAACTAAGGTCATGTGGCACTATGCTAGGGTAATCTTATGGCTAGGCTTGTAAGGGCCCCAGGGCCATTAGCCTAGTACACACCTATGAACCTATAATGCTCCCTTTCTGCAAGGATTAGTCCTCTCATTGGCTGGGGAAGTCAGGCCTGTCTTTTGGTGACTGTTCTCCAGGATTCAGACTTTAAATCTTTGCTGTATTGTGTTCTTCTGCTCCTTCTACCCTGATCTCTTGCTTGCATACCTTTCAACTTTTTAGTGCAAGAAATCTGAACAGAGCCCAACAAAATGGGGGGGGACAAAGGCCCAAAAATAAGGATACATTTTAAATATTGCTCTTATACACTTAGAAAGTTGCTAGTATAACAGGGTTTGGTTTAACGTACATTTTCTGAAGGATTTTAGTCTGAAATTCAAATATATGTCATTATTTAGTGATTTCAGTCCTCAGATCATCCCATTGATTTGCCAGTGAACCACAAATGTTATGAGGAACAGACCAAAAATGTAAGCCAAAAATCTAGACAGTTGAGATGTATGCTTGCTTGGTGTTCAGCAGAACCATAGGGAGGGCCTTTGATGTAAATAGATACCTTCTTAGTACATTGGGAGGCCCTTCTGATGGGTCAGGAATTCCATCCAGTCTACCCTCTGTGAGTTGGGCAAGGGTTTTTACTAGTAAATTGCTTATTGGTAGGGGGATATGCCATGTCTTCTTTGGCATTTCTTTAATCAAATTTAGGGGCTTACTGATGGCTGAAGGGCAAACCAGTAAGCCCAGGGGACGAGCACACTTTTTTGTAGCTGACACGTTACAACATAATGCACATTGTCATGGTCGCATGGCTGTTGCAGCAGACAGTAATGTTACAAAACATGCTTCATTCTGATTGGTGGAAAGAATGACCTCCTACCACTAAGACCCATGTTGAAGTGTTGTCTTGCAGGTCAACTGAAAAGGTAAGAACATAACAGATGATGTTATGTGATCCTATCTCGCCTACATTCTGACTGATGGGTTCGGAGCCGATCCTCGGCACGCTTATGCCAAAGAACGAAGTCTCTTATTGGCTGAGCTTACTATATCCCAGGATGCACCACTACCAGTCCCTCAGATCTCGTTTGCCACTAACAAGCAAAGACGTGGTCTCGAGCTTGGCTGAGCTAAGAAGTGTTTTTTTCACTTACTTTCCTGTCAGGGATTTCCTAAAATTTCAACAAAAAGCTGTTTTAACGGCTATCTTGTGTTTCTGTGTATGAGTGGATATTTTTTGTAAAAGTTTTGTGTGGTGATTGCGTTTTTTCTGACTAGAGGTCCCCTTTGAGCTGAAGGGCCTTCCCCTGTCAGTCAGTTGTCATTCAAGTCCCGTTTTATTTTAGGGTTCTTGAATCCTTTTAGTTATTTTTCTATTGTGTCAGTCTTTGGTTTAAAAAAAAAAAATTTTTTTCTGTGATAGTTAGTGTGTTTTGTTTTGCTGTTCACTAGATTGGTTGCCATCATGTCACAGGCTCCTAGGCCTTCAGGTTTTAAGAAGTGCACTAAGTGCAGTTTCAAAATGTCAATAACAGATGACCATTCTCTCTGTGTGTACTGTTTGGGCCAAACATTTGCAGGAGTCCTGTAGCGTGTGCCACGCGTTTTCCTCGAGGGTCCTCCAAGAGAGGAAAAATAAACTTCTTTTAAAAGGCCTTATTAAACCCTCATTTGAAGAGGCATTAGCTTCCTCTCCTTCTCCTGCAAAGAAGAAAGGGCGTCGGCTCCGACCAGCCCGTCGGAACCGACCGCCAAAAGACATAGGCAGGCTTCTCCTTCGGCTCCACGGACTTGGAGCCGAGGCGAACGTCTGCCTCGATGCCTCCAGCCTCGACTCCTCTGGGTTGGAGCCGACGGCTGGGGCCTCGAGAGGCGGGTCACCTTCATCGGCTCCACTGATCTTGGAGCCGATGAAGATTGTCCGCTCAGACACTTCCTCCTCGGCGCCGAAGCCCTCTTCGGCACCGATGGAAATTGGTTTGGACACTCCTTCGGC
The DNA here is from genome assembly GCF_019279795.1 of Protopterus annectens. NCBI lineage: Eukaryota > Metazoa > Chordata > Ceratodontiformes > Protopteridae > Protopterus > Protopterus annectens. Next base: position 876,265,100 of record NC_056737.1, on the reverse strand, counting down.
GCCGATAATTATCGAGTCGATTCGGAGCCGGTCCCCTAGTCCCTTGGAGCCGTTGGAGAGGCCTACTCGGACCCGTTCGGTCTCTTCCAGGTCATCAAGGATGTCAGATTCGGACATAGACAGGGTACTCCAAAGGCTTTTCCAGTCCCCAGTCTTTCAGAAATTTGTTTCGGCTCCGACCCAATTGGCTTCGGAGCCGATAGCCCATTCCATTGCCATTCCTCCTCCGACCGCTTCGGCTCCGTCGGAGCAGGTGCTGGTGGAGCCAGTGGAGATCCTAGGGTCGGCTCCGACCCTTACTCCAACCCCAGCCTTCGGGTCGGAGTTTAGCACACGGACTTCTTCGGCCGGGCCCGGGGGTGACGTTTCGGGACCAATGCAGTCGGTTCCAAGCCTCCCTCTCGGTGCTTCGGCCGCGGGACTTCCGTCTGCTATCATGCCTCCGGAGACTGGACCCTCCCAGGATTCTGGGGGTCCGGCCTTCAGAACTATGAGGAGTGCCTTGGCCAAATCTTCTTTGGCCATCTCTATGGCTTTACCGGCACCTTCCCTGGGCATGGAGACTGGGTTTTTGGCAGTTCCCCTGTCTCTAGGCAGCGGAGCCCCGGGGCCTGAGGTTACCCCCACTGGGGGTTCCCCTCCTCCTGAGGGTCTTTCGGAGTTGTCTTCGGAGGAGCCCCCAAGGAAGAGATCGTGCAAGAGGAAGCACGTAGACTCCCCCGATGAGTCTCTTACATCGGACACTGATCTTGATGATGCGGAAGGGTCCCCAAAGTCGTCCTCGGATGATGTTTCATTTGCAGACATTCTAGAGATCCTCAAGAAAACGAGGCGGCTGGAATTCCAAACCCTCCGCTGATGAGTCGGTGTTCCTCAAGGCCTTCGGGGCTCAGCCCTCCGCCTCCTGGGTGTCTCCGCCCTTCGACGAGCTCCTGGATTTGGTTTGTCGGAGGGCGTGGGAACATCCAGATACTGTGGAACCAGTGCCTTCTCGCCCTAACAAATTTTTGTCTGCCCCACCCGAGAAGGAGTTCTTAACGAAAGGCGTGGCTGTAGATGCCATGGTGGTGGCATCTGCTACCCAGCAGGACGTGGCAGAGGCTTCAACGTCCGTCCATCCTCCTAATAAGGAGTCTAGGAGCATGGACGATGGGAAGCGCACCCTGAGTTCAGCGGCCTTTACTCTGAGGTCCCTGAATTATTTGGCACATTTCACCAGACTACAGAGGGATCTGGTCAAGGAGCTCTCAGACTCCCTCTCAGGTAACCTACCTGAGCAGCTATCCCAGTCGGTTAGCTCTCAGTTGGCTATCCTTACCTCGATTTCTAACTCGTCCATGAGGCTCATTTCATATGCAGCCGAAGGCGGGCAGAGCGGCAGGCACAGGCGTGGCTCTACGAAGACAAGCCTGGCTCCGTTTGTGTCATTTCGGAGGCCTTCAAGTCTTCCTTTGCCGACGCTCCTTTGATGGGTCCTCTTTGTTTGGACCCAAGGTAAAGACACTCTTACCGCTGTGAGCAGGAGGGAAAGACTTTATCTGCCGTGGAGCATGATTTTCCACTCCCTTTCGGCCTTATCCCAAGGCTAAAGAGGAGGGAAGATGTGGTTCATAAATCACAGAAATTCTTTCCTCAACAGCAGGAAGATTCCCTTCCAGAGGCAGAGGAGGGGAAATTTTTCTGGGAGACGCCCGTCCCAGAGGCGGCAGAGGCCCCGCAACACTGGAGACCGCGAGTCCTTTCGTGGCTCTTCAGCCTCCCACACTCCATGAGGGATTGCCCGGCTGTGCTGCTCGAGCCAGTCGGGTGCCGTTCAAGCACCTAAAAGCCTGGGAGTCTATTACTCAGGACAACTGGGTGCTTCAGATTATTGCCGGAGGTTACACCATTCCCTTCACACGCCCACCCCCACCCCCCAAAAAAATCCCCGCCCCCCCACCCACTCAAAGAGAAATTGCACTCGTAGAAGCTTCAAAGCTGCTAGAAAAGGAGTCATCCAACCGGTCCCCACAGACCAGATCGGATCCGGAAATTACTCAAGGTTCTTTTTAGTGCCAAAAAAGACAGGGGACCTGAGACCCATTTTGGATCTCAGCAAACTAAACCAGTCCGTCATGAAGTCCAAATTCCGAATGGTCACTTTACAATCCATTCTCCCATTGTTGGAGAAAGATGTTTGGATGTGCTCCATAGATCTCAAGGACGCCTATTATCACATACCGATACATCAGGCGTCCAGGAGGTATCTGCACTTCAGCCTGGGAGACAGTCATTTCCAATTTTGTGCACTGCTCTTTGGTCTCACCACAGCCCCCAGGGTGTTCACCAAGTGTTTGGCAATAGTGACTGCTCACCTGAGGAGTCTCGGATTCCAAGTGTTTCCCTATCTGGACGACTGGCTCCTGACTGCCACCACCAGGCATCTACTACTAGAGAACCTACAAGCCACCATCTCCTGGGTGCTTCCTGGGAATTACATTCAACTGGTCAAAGTCTGTCTTGCTGCCTTCTCAGCGCATAAGATTCATAGGAGCAGAGATAGACTCAAAATTAATGCAAATCTTCCTTCCTACCGAAAGGATACAAACATTACAAGATCAAGTCCGAGCCCTGCTTCTAAGATCCAAAGCCCCAGCCAGGATGGTCCTGCAACTTTTAGGTTCAATGTCTGCCACGGTTCTCCTAGTTCCTCTGGCAAGGTTGCACATGAGGATTCTCCAGTGGCTATTATCGACACAATGGTCTTTTCATGATCTCCCCCTCAATCATCACATACTGATTACAGAAACGTGCAAACGGGACCTCCGCTGGAGGCTTCTGCCATCCAATCTGAATCAGGGAAGACCCTTTGTTATATCCCCTCCGGTGGCCACCTTGACAACGGATGCCTCCCAGACGGGTTGGGGGGGGGGCATTGTCTGGGCAGGTCAGTTCAAGGTTCTTGGCTTCCAGCGAAACATTTCTCCATATCAATGTGTTGGAAATGAGGGCTGTACTTCTGTCCCTACAAGCCCTCCACAAGTTTCTCCCTCAAGGCATTATCGCCATCCACACAGACAACATGTGGGTGGTCTGGTATCTAAACAAACAGGGAGGGACCAGATCTTATCCCCTTTGCAGAGAGGCCATGAGGGTGTGGGAATGGGCAGTGGCTACCAAGTGCTTCCTGGTAGCGACCCACATTCCAGGAAAATCCAATGTATTAGCAGACAGACTGAGCAGGACTATTCTCTCTCCTCACGAGTGGTCTCTGAACGAAACAGTAGCAGCTCAGATTTTCAAAAGGTGGGGGACTCAGTGCTGCGACCTGTTTGCAACACCACGAAACACGAAGTGCAAAAGGTTCTTTTCCTTGACCCCGCGTCAAGGGGAGACAGCTACGGATGCTCTAGTCCAACCTTCGCCAACCAGACTGCTTTATGCTTTCCCTCCGATTCCACTCCTACCCAAAGTCATCCAGAAAGCTTCCCAATTTGGGTCCACAATGATTCTAATTGCCCCGTACTGGCCTCGTCAGGTATGGTTCCCCTACCTACAGAAATATACCCTGGACGGTCCTTGGTTCTTGGATCTAATTCCGGACCTTCTGGTTCATCAGTCGGGACAACAGCACCAGTCCCTTCACACTTTGAAATTAACAGCTTGGCTCCTCCTCTTCCGACTTTAGTCAGAAATCACACCTTGGACCCGGAAGTTATTCACATTTTATCTTCAGCCCACAAACCCACCACTAAGAAATTGTATCACAGTAAGTGGAAGAGGTTTGCTATCTGGGCTCAACTCAGAGGCTTAGACCCTATTACTGCCCCGATACCAGAGGTCTTAAAATTTTTAACATCCTTGTTTAATCAAGGATCTTCAGTCTCTACTATTAAAGTCCAACTAGCAGCTATCTCCAAATTTCACGATTCCATAGACCCACCGTTGATGAGCAGCAGATTATGTAAAACTTTCATGAAAGGTGCGGTGCTTTTAAGACCCCCAGTTTTCCATCCTGCGCCTCCGTGGGATCTTGATTTGGTACTTCGTGCCTTAACATCTTCCCCCTTTGAACCGGCTGCTACATGTGATTTGAAATATCTGTCTTGGAAAACTGCCTTCTTAATTGCAATTACCTCTGCAAGAAGAGTTTCAGAACTTCAAGCCCTATCTATCAAACCACCGTACTTGATTTTTCACAAGGATAGAGTATCACTTAGGCCTAATCCATCTTTTGTCCCAAAAGTTTGTTCCAATCTCAGTCTCCAACAGTCTTTGGAGCTACCAGTTTTCTTTCCAAAATTTTCAAACAAAGCGGAATACACCTTCCATACATTGGATGTTCATAGGCAATTGCTTCTATCTAGATAGGACTCAACAAATTCGAAAAACAGATCAATTGTTTGTGTCCTTTTCAGATAATAAACTGGGTAAAACCATCACTAAAGCTACTATTGCCAAATGGATCAGAGATTGCATAACTCAGGCTTATTCCTCTTCAAATAAACAACTTACAACTTCTGTCAAAGCTCACTCTACTAGAGCTATGGCTACCTCTATTGCATTCCATTCCAAGCTCGCTATTTCTGAGATTTGTGCTGCGGCTACTTGGTCCAACCCGCACACTTTCATTTCCCACTATAAATTGGATGTGGCATCTAAAGGGCGAGCATCATTTGGTTCCACGGTACTCAGGAGTGTTTTCCAGTGAGCCATCCAGGATTTAGGTGCTAGGGACGCTGTCCCATCAGTCAGAATGTAGGCGAGATAGGATCACATAACATCTTTTAGTTATGTACTCACCATAACTTCAGATGTTTGGGATCCATCTCGCCTACATTCCTAATACCCACCCTCCTTCCCCCTGCCTTGGAGATCAGAAGAGATTGAACGGTTTGAGTTCTACTGTTTTATCTTGTATCATCTGTCAATGTTATATAAGCAGTGCATGCGTGTGTGCATGTATGCGGACAAACTAGATCTGGGGGGACTGGTAGTGGTGCATCCTGGGATATAGTAAGCTCAGCCAATAAGAGACTTCGTTCTTTGGCATAAGCGTGCTGAGTCGGAGCCGAGGATCGGCTCCGAACCCATCAGTCAGAATGTAGGCGAGATGGATCCCAAACATCTGAAGTTATGGTGAGTACATAACTAAAAGTTCTTCAGGTTTCACTGTTGCTATCATTAAATTTGGGTTATCTGCTTGCAGGTAGCCCTCAGCCAGCCTGATTATCAAAGTCTTGGATCCTGCGTCAGTTGCTGTCTCTTCTTCCATGACGTCATGCAGCCGACGCCATTACATCAGTCTTTCTTGCTGAGCGGTGCCCGAAGCAGAAGCAGTTCACAAGTGCCGGTCGGCCAACTCCTGAAATTTTCGTTTTCGAGTTTCAGAACCGAAGTCTTCAAAAAAGCTAAGTACCCCATTGGGGATCCTTTTTCTTGCTCTAAACCGATGTCATTAAAAGTTAACAATTGTAGTACTTGTGGAAAGCAAATACCTCATAAAGATTTTCATTCGTGCTGCATTCTTTGCTTAGACCTAGACCACAACGTCCCTCGCTGTCAGTTTTGTGCCTTATTCAATCCTCGAACTATTCGTCGTCTGTTCATTTTTGCATCAAACTATTTCGGTACTCTGTTTAATTATTCAGAAATGGCTTCGGTAAGCCATCCGACTACCGACATTCCGAAAAAACGTAAAGATAAAGACAGAGACAGACCACATAGGTCCAAAGCTGCCGATGTTTCCGTTAAGCTAGTCGCCAGTTCACCGGTACTCAGGAGGCACTTTCGCAGCCCCTGATACCCACTACTTCAGATCCGCAGGCCTCTACTGAGACCCATTCGGAGTCCGGTATGCCACGAGATGCTTCTTCAACTGTGGAACCTGCGAATGTCTCTACCTTGGATGGGTCCAGAGCTGCTGTGCAGGCACCAGCTTCTGAGGGTGTATTCAGGCCTACTGACTTGCATATCAAACCGACGCCATCTTCTTCTTCAAGACCTAAAACTCGATCCACGCCTAGAAAACCGACATCCAAACCGCAT